>NC_081389.1:21544219-21884564 GCF_030684315.1 Stegostoma tigrinum | reverse complement strand
TTCACTGATGGAGTTTTGTTTCTCATTTTAAAAAAAAGACAAGATACTAAGGAGATGCAATATTCAGTTCCTTCTCCCTGAAAAGTTGAAGTCATAACTTGACTGTGCTATTTTGACAGCTCATTCTTCATCAAGAGCTTAGAATTATGAAATCCCTCACTTCCATTGAGTTATCACTTTCTCCTCCCACCCACATCCTTTTAAGCCCAAGTTTGGCATTGGCCAAATAGAGGTTCTTTAGTTGCCTGACTTCTATCTTTTTTAATTTGGATCTAGCTTGCATAACAGTATTTGGAATTTACATTGGTTTGTCCTTAAAATTAATCTACTACTCATAAAAGTCCAGATGTGTTCCAAATTCAGTTCATGGTTCTTAAAAGCAAAAGTGTAATGTAAGAAATAGAAGTGTGAGTAGATTGAACGGCCCAGTGAGCTTGTTTCGCTAATCACGCTGATCATTGTTAATCGTCTGTCTCAAAAGTATTTTTCCACTCACTTCCACATCGGTTCATTCCCTGAGAGAACAAAAATCTGTCCAGCTCAGCCTTGAATAATGAACTAGATTTTTTTTTCATCAGTAGCTGAGTGTGAAGTTACAGATTTTATTCCTATTCCGGAGACTTGAGGCCAGGCTTCAGGCTGATGTTCCCAATGCAGTATTGAAGGAGTGTTATGCTGTCATAGAGGCTGTCTTTAGGATAAGAAGAAAGCCAAGCCCTGTTCCATCAGTTGGATGTAATATATCTAAGAGCACTATTTAAAGAAGAATAGCAAGCTCTTCTCTGTATTCTGGTCAATATTTATTACCTCAAATTTAATCCAAATGATGTATTTGGTCACTTTCACTTTGTTGTTTTAGGATGTCATTCCGCACCAGTTGCAGTAGGAGAAGTACTTCCCTGGATTGTGAATGATACAATACAAATGAAAGTCTTTTAAGCCTTCTATTAAGGAAAAGATTTAAAATTTAAATTAGATGAGCTTCTGCAGTTTGCACTCATGGCACCCAGCAGTTTGTAATAATTTGCTTTGGCTTGACTTGTAAATCCTTTGCATAAAATGCTAAAAGTATTCTCAGCATTTTAATTATACATGGTCTTGCAAGAGTTCCTTGCTCACTAATCCTGTAATGAGGCATTTCTGCTTCCAGCTGTTTTGTTGAAGAACATTTCATTCTCTCCTGGTTTGCTGACATGAAAGTTCTAAATGCACCTTTTATTCCCCCACAGGTTTACCTGATCAGATTTCCCCTTGATCTTGGGAAAAGTTATTCTCTTCAAACCTTTAAATTTGCTTTGCTCTTCCAAAAAATTTGATGTTTTTCTTTGAGGTGCCTTCTAGTAGGTCTCATTTGCAAGAAACATTATACCGATGACAATAGTATTGAATGCTTTCTATTAGCAATGAGCTCTTTGAATTCAGAATTTGGTGAATTTTTTATTCACTGACGGAATGCTGCAGGGCTGGCATTTATTGCCCATCGTTAATTGTTTTTTAAAAAGTAGTGCTGAGCTGATGTTTTGAATACAACTGAGTAGCTTGCTGGACCATTTCAGAGGATAGTTAAGAGTCATGGAAGTTTACAGCATGAAAACAGGCCCTACAGCTCAACTTGCCCATGCTGCCAAAGTTTTCACAATTTAAGCTATTCCCATTTGCCTGTGTTTGGAACATATCCCTCCATACCCATCCCATCCATGTAACTGCCTAAATGTTTCTTAAACTACAAAATTATGTTTGCTTCCACACTACATCTGACAGCTCATTCCAGACACTCACCAGCCCTGCATGGAAAACTTGCCCCACTGAACTCTTCAGGGCGGCATGGTGGCCCAGTGGTTAGCACTGCTGCCTCACAGTGCCAGGGACCTGGGTTCAATTCTATCCTCTGGTGACAGTCTGTGTGGAGCTCGCACATTCTCCCCTTGTTTGTATGGGTTTCCTCTGGGTGCTCCGGTTTCCTCCCACAGTCCAAAGATGTGCAGATTATGTGGATTGGCCATGCTAAATTGCCCTTAGTGTCTAGGGATGTTTAGGTTTGGTGGGTTAGACATAGGGGAAATGCAGGGGTAGGGGAATGAGTCAGGCTGGCATGCTGTTCAGAGGGGCAGTGTGGACTTGTTGGGCCAAATAGTCGGTTTCCATACTGATTCTGTGATTCTATGATCCCTTTTGTATCTCTCCCCTCAAACCTATCCCGTCTAGTTTTAGACTCCCCTACCCTGAGATGAGCTGTCTGCTATTTATCTTATCTATGGCTCTCATGATTCTGTATACCTCTGTAAGACCACCCCTCAATCTCCTCCACTCTAGGGAAAACAGTCCCAGCCTATC
The DNA here is from genome assembly GCF_030684315.1 of Stegostoma tigrinum. Classification (NCBI taxonomy): domain Eukaryota; kingdom Metazoa; phylum Chordata; class Chondrichthyes; order Orectolobiformes; family Stegostomatidae; genus Stegostoma; species Stegostoma tigrinum. Next base: position 21,882,230 of record NC_081389.1, on the reverse strand, counting down.
CAACCTTTCCTTATTACACAAACCTTCCAGTCCAGGCAGTGTCCTTTTGAATCTTTACTGTCCTCTTTCTAGTTTAAAAATTTCCTTTCTATAGTAAGGCAACCAGAACTGCACACAGTAGTCCAGATGTGGCCTCACCATCATCATGTACAGCTGCAACAAGACGCCCCAACTCCTACACTCAGTGCTTTGACCAATGAAAGCTGGCATGCCAAAAGCCACCTTCACTACCCTGTGACTCCATTTTCAAGGAACTGTAAACTTATACCTCTAGATTTCTTTCCCAAAAGATACCACGTCACACAGATGGGTTTTGTGTGATATTTGGGTAGTTTCATGCTTGGTACAGAGCAATGTCCTATAGCAAAAAAAGTGATAGTCACTAGATAATCTGTTCTAGTGATTAAATTTGAGGGAAAAAGTATTGGCTACAATACTATTTTTCTGTCCATTGTGGTCACCATTAGTGATGGTAGCTTCTTACTCCAAATTTATTTAATTATACTTAAATCCTCCTCTGGTGGGACTTGAACCAATGTCCGGATCATGGCTCTATGCCTCTGGTTTGTTAGTCCAGTAACTAAATCACTAAGCTAATCTATTAAAAGACATTGACCATTTTGAAAATGCATCACCATGCTCATGCCCTCTGTTACCTGAAAGCTAGCAGCATATATTAAATGCTGTTCTCATTCTATCCCAGACATCCTGTAATTTAACAAGAAGTTATTTTTAATTTTTAAGTTATGGTGCTCCTTTATGGTTTAATTGATTCAATGCCCCTGTGAAACTGAGTTATGAAATCCCAAATTAGCTAGTGTGGTTAGCAAGTTCCCACAGTGTGGTTGGCAATAGGGCTGTCAGTTTGGTCATTGCATAACCTGAGTGAATAAAGGAGGATTAAAATCAAGCCCTGGTCTTGATGGACTAGTCAGCAAACCCTGCTGGAAAGTGCGTACGTTTGTTGGATGAGGTTAAAATCAGGCTGGATGCCGATGATGCAGGGCATAGTTGAATATCATGCCAATATTTCATTTTGTTACTTGCTTGAAGCGAGGTCATTTGCATCTGGCAGTGTTCAGAGTCCTCCTTCGTAAATGAGTGTTTTAAGGATGAGCAGAGAGGAATTGGGAGTTAAGGAGAAAAGATTAGCATCACGCAACTGTGTTGTGTTTTCAATAAACATATGCAAGTAAACTTCTGGCATTGTGTTCAATGCTTTTGTCAGATTAATGTTTGTTGACTCACGGACAACAAAAAAAGTGCTGAAGAAGGGTCCAGACCCGAAACGTCAGCTTTACTGCTCCTCTGATGCTGCCTGGCCTGCTGTGTTCATCCAGCTCTACACCTTGTTATCTCAGATTCTCCAGCATCGGCAGTTCCTACTATCTCTAAACAAAAGTGCACTTTTTTTCCAGTAGCATAAAGCACTTTTTAAAAATATCATTGCTGTTGTGCAGGATCAGTTGTATTCATAATGTTTTCCACCTCTTGTTCCTGCTGGTGACGTTTTTGAAGCATCAAAACCGTTCAGAAATACTGTGGAATCTATCCTTGTGCTCACCACTTGATGTTAAATTGCAGGAAGTCAGGGATAGAATAAAAACAGCACTTAATATATACTTGGCCTGCTGTGTTCATCCAGCCTCACATTTTATTAACTTAATATATGCTGCTAGTTTTCAGGTGACAGAGGGATTGAGTGTGGTGATGTATTTCAAAATGGTCAGTGCCCTTTAACGGGTATGAAAGCTTAATGATTTAGCCTCCAGTAACAGTGACCCCAGTGTATTGATAGGTTAAATGTTATTAGTACACAGTTAATGTGAGTTGTGCGTAGTGTCCCTTTATAGACATGTATATTCCAGTTGTGAACCCTTCCCCGAGATGTTATACCCTTGACTATTTAATAGTTGCTTGGTAGTGCAGAACTTGAGTATTCCTAAAAGAAAGGGTCAAGTATCCATCATATTTTCTATGGTAACATCTTGACCAATCAGAGTCCACTTGCCGACCAGTCAGCACCCTTTATCATGCGGTATAAATTGTTGTTTCCTTTGAAATGTCATGCTTTTGTGTCCATAATACTGAGTGTGAAATTTAGCACTTCAACAGAATATCTCTTTCTTTCAATAATACAAATTAATATATTAAAATCTAATGAAGGGATGAGTTATCGTTCACTGGGTGCCTAATATTTCTTTTCTTCTGTATTTGTAGCCATGTTATGAAATCCTTTTGCATTGGCTCAACTTAATAGAGACAAAAACTAGATGGAATAAGGTGAGAGGGAAAGATTTAAAGGGGACCTAAGGGGCAACTTTTTCATGCAGAGGGTAGTATGTGTATGGAATGAGCTGCCAGAGGAAGTGGTGAGGCTGGTGCAATTACAACATTTAAAAGGCACCTGGACAGATCTGTGAGTAAGAACGGTTTAAAGGGATGTGGGCCACATGCTGGCAGATGGGACTAGATTTATCTGATCGGCATGGATGTGTTGGACCAAATGGCCTGTTTCCATGCTGTACAGCTCTATGACTCTTAACGAGGCTAAGCTTTAGTGGTCTGTGTGCTAAGTGTGGGGACAGTGGACTTCAGAGACAATTAACTTCCACGCTCAGGGTGGGGGCCAAAGGGAGAGGGATTTCAGGAGCAATGTCAGAGGTAGCTTTCGGTGATCAGCCCTACTCTCATCCCTGTCCTGATGCCCTCAGATTGGGGCAAATCCTGGTTTCTATTTTGGAAAGGCAACCACTTACTCATCTGCCAGGAAGGTAGGTAATCGGGCTGGTCAAAATTGACCACTTTAGGGCCTGAATTGGTGCTGAGTTGGGCAGGTTGCCCATTGAACTTTCTCACCCAGATGTCCATTTACAGAGATAGCAGGCAGAGACTGAGGATCTCTTTTGGACCAAGTCATCTAATTATTCATTCTTCCTGCCAACTCCGGGGGAGGAGAAAATTACATTTTTGGAGTAAGACTGGAAATGTGAACTCTGAAGAAGGCATTTAGTTAATTGAAGAAACAAAATAAGTTAACATTTGTGGGTGTGGCCCCTTTCTTTACAGAATTCTACCCTTTTCCAAACCTGGCTGAGCTGCAGACTGATGATAGCACATTTTATTTATTGCAGCTAAGTCTAAACTTATTCTTCTCACGAGTTTTGAGAGTTTTATTCTTCTCAATTATTCAAACAAACACGTATCTCTTAGCCATGTTACCCAAATGCACAGAGATTGTCAGACCTATATGTTCAACATTGGATTCCTTGCTCCATGGTAAGAACGTGTTGTAAAAGTACAAATTGGGATGCAATATACATTGCTTGAGTCTGGTGGCTTCCCCATTACCATTTTAATGAGTGTATTAACCTATTTAACATCTGTGACATAGATGGGAAGTCCAGTTCAATGTGTTAGTGTTTGTAGACCTCAAAATCCTAGTCTGTTGTGTTCAAGTTATGGGTTTAATTGTTAGAGAACAGCAGAGATTTGGGCTATCTGTCCTTTTCACATAAAAGTATCCAGTTTAAAAGCTTTACTGCTCCCATGGTGCTAGTGTGTAACTACATACCAGAAGTGTTCTTAACCCAGCAGCATTCTGATACTTGCACTGTGCATTTAGATCTCGCTTTGTGTCCAATGTTGCATTTGCCTGTCACTTTTTTGGTTTGGCTCAATGATTGCTTTTCATAATAAACTAAATTAATTTTCCCTGGGAAAGTAGTAGTTTTGATGTGAGCTATTTTCATTGCCTTTAGAGAATATTAAGATCCTGCAAAATGTAATTAATTGCAGACTCCTTGTATTATTTTCTCTCATTTTTATTTAGGTTTTGAAGGATGTTCAATGGTTCCTTCGATCTATCCTTTGGAAACGCTGCATAATTCTCTGTCCCTGAAACAAGTGAATGAATTCCTTACATCCGTATCTGAAATTTGTGGAAAATCTCACGATGGAACATCAAAAGGTAAAAGGTGAACTTTTAGCTGAGACTGTGCAATGAGAAACCCTCCCTTGGGTCTCTTACCTCGCTCTCGCATCTCAGTATGAACTCAACTTACGAAATCTCAGATAATAAGGTATAGAACTTGATGAACACTTCAGGCGAAGCAGCATAAGAGGAGCAGAATACTGACCTTTCAGGTCTGAACCCTTTTCCAGCTTTCCTGCTCCTCTACCGCTTCGCCTGCTGTGTTCATCCAGCTCTACACCTTGTTATCTCAGATTCTCCAGCATCTGCAGCTCCTACTATCTCCTTATGAAATCTCAGCACTGTTTCATAATTCAACATATCACACTACATGTCTCAGCCTTAAAGCTTTAATGAAGAATAGATCCCATTTCTGAGCGATCTTGTAGCTTGGTGAGTGGGAAATGAACAATATCATAATGGTTCTGAAGCTGGCCTAAGGCATGTATGGCAGCACACATGTCTCTGAGTCAAAAAGTTATAGGATCCAAACCTGCTGCACATTTGAGTACAGTGTGTCACTGCAGTCTCACCAGGCCAAAGGGCTGCTGTCTCATTAGAAAGAGTCAACTGGTGGTGATTTAACCTCACGGCCACCATACCTCAGGAGAGGGAGAAATGCAGGAGGAGAGTCCTTCACCTCAACCAGTGATAGGAATTGAACCCACACTGTTGGCATCACACTGTTTCTCAAACTGACTGTCCAGGCAACTCAATGTTCCAGTGCAAGACTGAGTCAGTACTATACTGTCAAAGGTGCTGTAATTCAGATGAAATGTTAAACAGATCCCACCTACCCTCTTATTTGGATCTAAAAGGTGCCTTGGTACTGTTTTAAAGAAGGACAAGTGAGGCTTCCCTCGCATAAAATTACCTGCATATTTTTGCCTCTGTCAATATCACGACAGCAGATAAGCACTTTTGGAGCTTGCTGCGTACAAACTGAATTGTAGAATAGAATTATAGAATCCCAACAGGGCAAAAAGAGGCCATTTGGCCCATAAATTCTGCATTGACCCTCCAAAGGCATCCTACTCTCTTCCCCTAACCTCACATTAAAAATGGCTAACCCACCTAACCTGAACATCTTTTGAACTGTGGGAGGAAACTGGAGCACCCAACAGAAATCAACGTAGATACTGAATGTGCAAGTTCAAAGACAGTCCCCCAAGGCTGGAAACAAACCCAGTTCCTGGTACTGTGAAGTAGCAGTGCTAACCACCGTGCTGCCCAATTTAGCTAGTCCACTTTCAATAATTGCACTACAGAAAGCCACTTTTACTGCCTTCATAGATGCTGGAATACCTCTGCCTCCCATTAGCATTGCTTTGCTCACTGCATTGAATGACAAGTGAAGGAGACATGACAACGCTGAATCCAGGATGCCCACCGATCCCACAATAGCAAAAACAGAGACCCAGAGATGCATCGAACAGCAGACCTATACAAATCACACCCACAGGGTATTCGAGTCCCAGCTGATTGCTAGGCCATTTTAAGTAGGAATGAACTTGCATCTGCATAATGCTGTTCACAACATCAGGACCTCCTTTTGCAGTTTACAGTTAGTTAAAGTATTTTTGAAGTGTTATTACTATGTTACGGCAAACAGTGACCTCTGTTTTGAATTTATTTGTAATTTGTATAATAATCATTGTCATTATATGGCAGAACTTTCAGCGATGTTTGAGACTATGGGGAATAGCCAGCCCACAGTAGATGAGTATATTCCTCAACAAGTCTTGCCCTCCACAGTTACCTCCCTTTCATCACGTCCTCGCTCAGAAAACCCTCCATGGTGTAAGTAACCTTTATTCTAAAATCTATGTGTAAATACTCAAGAAATATATTTGTTACATCAACCATATCTACAAAGTTTTGGTATCTAAGTGAGAAACATAAGAAATGTAAAGAATCAAGTCCCATAAAATTGGAAAGTGTAGAGATAAAAAGGATCAATGGCAGCTGACCGTTATATGCCACCTTTAGTAGAATGAGAATCACAAGTGTGTGATCATAAACTGAGCCACACAAAACAATATTGGAAGAGGCAGTTGAAACTTAGTGAAGGTAAAGATTGGTTTGAGTTTGCAAGCTGAGGATTGTTTAGAAACATAGAAAAAAGTAAGCAGCAGCAGGCCATTTGGCCCAAGAAGCCTGTTCCACCATTCAGCATAATCGTGGCTGATCCTCTATATCAATGCCATACTCCCTCCCACTCCTCATACTGTTTAACACTTCTACCTTCTAGAAATGTCTATTTCCTAAATATATTCAGTGACTCCATCTCCACAGCATTCTGTGATAGAGAATACCAGACCTTCACTATCTTCTGAACGAAAGCATTTTTCCTCATTTCAGTTTAAAATGGCCTATTTCATGCCTGAGACCATAACCACTTGTTCTAAACCCCTGGCCAGGGGGAGTATATCCCTGCATCTAGTCTGTCCAGCCCTGTCTGAATTTTATATGTTTCAATGAGATCCTCTCTTGTCCTTCTAAACCCCAGTGAATGCAGGACCTAATCTCCTCGTAATAAAAACCTACCACATGAGGAATCAATCTGGAGAACCTTTGCTGCATTCCCTAAGTAAAGAGTGTTTTTTTTGGTAAAGAGACCAAAGCTGCACACAGTATTCCAAGTGTGCTCTCCCAAAGGCCCTAGATAACTGCATTAAGACTCCCTTGTTACTGTACATGAATCCTATTGCAGTGAAGTCCAGTGTATCACTTGCCTTCCCAACTGTTCGCTGCATCTGAGTGTTCAGGCAAAGAATTATAAGTGGGTATGGATACTGATTGCTTTTAGATTTTCAGATTTTGTCTGGTATTGAACAGCGGTCTGAGCAGATTTTGCTTTAGCTGTAAAATTTTTCTTTTCTCCCCATGAGCAAGCTTTGGGGGATTGTCACATTCACTCAGGAGTTAAACTCAATCAAGATCATCTGGCACAGCCCGTGTGCAAAGCACTTCATCTCTGATGATATGTGCTTGATTATACAGGTGTTAGACCACTTAAATGAAATAAATGAGTTAATAACTGACTGCAAATGGTGCACAACGCATTGGCTTAATTCCATGTGAATGACAGCCAAACAGTCTCCTCTGCCAAGTCAGAATTAGAGCTGATATGACTAACTGTGCATTGATGTGAGATCTTATGGTGACTCATGTCCACTAGACAATGCAAAGGTAAGTACATGTGGAGACTCCAAAATGAACATCTGCAACTCAGTAAACATCTATCCTATCAAATAAAAAGACCTCTATCAGGTCATTCCTCAGACTTTGTCTGCTTTTATTTTCACAAACTCAGAAAAATTAAAACCTTTTTACCAGATGCCTCAGCTCAGTCTCGGAAGTCTGTCTTCCTTCTACAGCCTGCCCACACCAGCCATTCTGTCACCTATCTAAGATAATAAAGTGTGGAGCTGGATGAACTCAGGAGCACAAAAGCTGACGTTTCGGGCCTAGACCCTTCATCAGAGAGGGGGATGGGGAGAGGGAACTGGAATAAATAGGGAGAGAGGGGGAGGCGGACCGAAGATGGAGAGAAAAGAAGATAGGTGGAGAGGAGAGTATAGGTGGGGAGGTAGGGAGGGGATAGGTCAGTCCAGGGAGGACGGACAGGTCAAGGAGACAGGATGAGGCTGGTAGGTGAGAAATGGAGGTGCGGCTTGAGGTGGGAGGAGGGGATAGGTGAGAGGAAGAACAGGTTAGGGAGGCGGGGACGAGTTGGGCTGGCCTTGGGATGCAGTGCGGGGAGGGGAAGCTTGTGAAGTCCACATTGATACCATTGGGTTGCAGGGTTCCCAAGCGGGATATGAGTTGCTGTCCTGCAACCTTCGGGTGGCATCATCGTGGCACTGCAGGAGGCCCATGATGGACATGTCGTCTAAGGAATGGGAGAGGGACTTGGGAACCCTGCAGCCTAATGGTATCAATGTGGACTTCACAAGCTTCAAAATCTCCCCCTTGCCCCACTGCATCCCAAAATCAGCCCAGTTTGTCCCCGTCTCCCTAACCTGTTCTTCCTCTCACCTATCCCCTCCTCCCACCTCAAGCCACACCTCCATTTCCCACCTACCAACCTGATCCCACCTCCTTGACCTGTCCATCCTCCCCGGACTGACCTATCCCCTCTCCACCTGTACTCTCCTCTCCATCTATCTTCTCCTTTATCCATCTTCAGTCCGCCTCCCTCTCTCTCCCTATTTATTCCAGTTCCCTCTCCCCATCCCCCTCTCTGATGAAGGGTCTAGGCCCGAAACGTCAGCTTTTGTGCTCCTGAGATGCTGCTTGGCCAGCTGTGTTCATCCAGCTCCACACTTTGTTATCTTGGATTCTCCAGCATCTGCAGTTTCCATTATCACTGTCACCTATCTAACTGTGATTGCTGGTTCAAAACTGGATAAGGACAAACCTGCCTAAACCTGATTCATATATGGGCTACTAGCTAACTGATGGAGAAAGGTTTCAGTACATGAGTCCAGATTTATGTTGTATCCTTTTCTGATAATGCCTCCATTTTAAAATTGTCAGCTAACACTACCCATCTCTTTTTTTTGTAATCTCCTCCAGCTAATCCTGGCCTCTTGCATGTCCTTGACTTTATCTCTGTTTCATTGACACCGTGTGCCTTCAGCTTCCTAGGCTGAAACATCTAGAATTACCTTTCTAAACTTCACTCCCTCTGTCTGCTGCTGAAGATGTTCCTTAAAATCATCTTTGACCATGCTGTCCTTGAGTCACTTTGTGATTTGGTGTCATGAAGTGGTTAGCACTGCTGCCTCACAGCGCCAGGGGCCCGGGTTCGATTCCAGCCTCGGGCAACTGTCTGTCTGGAGTTTGCATGTTCTCCCCGTGTCTGCATGGGTTTCTTCTGGGTGCTCCAGGTTCCCCCCACAGTCCAAAGATGTGCAGGCTGGGTGGATTGGCCATGCTAAATTGCCCCATGGTGCTCAGGGAGGTGTAGATTAGGTGGGTTATAGGGGGATGGATCTGGGTGGGATGCCCTGAGGTTCATTGTGGACTTGTTGGGCCGAAGGGCCTGTTTCCACACTAGGGATTCTATGATTGTATGATTCTATGATAACAGTCTTGCCCATTGTGATATTTTGTTGTTAAAGGTGATTTATAAATACAAGTTGTCATTAAATGTTTGCACTATCCTCCCATTGTTTAAATGGTCATGTGAATGTTAACTGCAGGCCACATATACAATCAAGCATTCTACATGTCTTAAATTCTTCATTATGAAGGGAAAAATTATGGAGTGGTTGTGGGTGGTTATCTGTCCCCTCAGCTGTATTATTGTACATTTGCAAATCTGCCAAGGCTTAATTCCCTGTGACTAAGCTGATAATGAATTACTTTTTCTCTGGATTTTCTTTGACCTGGTCACTGCTAGTAGTTTGTAATTAAATGGTTATGGCAGACTGACCCAGAAGGTGCTGTTTTCCATTGCTGACCTGTGTGCAGTTATTGAACGCAGAAAGGGAATCAAAAGAATGGTTATTTTAGCAATAACCTAGTGATTCCTGGTACTTGCTTATCTGGGCCAACACTGAGGTAGGCCTGGAACTGAATGTAGACTGACACAGACACGGTGCCAAAAGCAAGTAATATGGACACGAGATCTGTTAAAGAAACATTTTGCGCTATCACTACAAATATCATTGTCATTTTAAACAATTAATCTGAACTGATGCAACATTGTAGCCAAGACCATAGATATGGACAACGTGACTCACATGATAATATCTTCATTTATTTAGTCATCAATACACTAAATAAACACCGGCTATATTAACAAAATTCTTTAGTTTGGATATTTCTATCCTGATTTCTTTGTCATCTTAGCTAGCCTCTTATGAGCCTTTGTTTGTATTTAATTATGTTTTCCAATATGAAAACAGTACCTGTCAATAAAAATTGAGTTTAAAATAAGTATTATTGACCAAGTCGGCAATCAGATGTTTGTGTATTTTCCATATATGCTTTATCCAAATACTGCTGTGTTTAATTAAATAAACAGAGTGCTGAAATAATTCTGTGCCTAAATGTGTCCAGTCAGTTTGTAGCGTGTGTGTTTGGGATTTAAGGTACAACTACTCTGTTCCAGTTCAGAGTTAACTAACTGAATACACATCAGTGATGGAACACTGCAACCTTTGTGTCAGACTGTCTTGCTTTACCTTTTAATTGCAAAATCACTTCTTAATTCCTACTTTTAACTTAAAAATTTGCGTGCAGAAATTAATTTGTGACTCAAAGTGCTTAGCTGATGATGAATTAGTTATGAAATGTGCTCAATGTCTTGTGGTTTACACACAGCAAGCCACGATGAGTTCAATGTTCATATAATTTATCCTTCATAGTGCTGTTGGAGAGATTCGCATTGGCTACAGCACAAGGGGAAATAACCCTTTTGCCTTTCAAATAGTTCCATCACTTTTCTTCAGATTGTCAGTGATGCATACTTTCTATTGTTTAATAATTTCTTTGATTTACCTGTTTCTTTAAATACAGATAGCAGTGGTCCTTCGAGCACTGTGTCCAGTGCTGGTCCTTCATCTCCCAACACCTCCGACAACTCTCCCCGGTTTAGTTTTAGTGATAAATCATCACTGACACCCCAGAGCAGCGAAGAGCAGCAGCAATCTGTCCAGCCAGCAAATCCCAACCAACATCCCAGCTGCAATCACAAGGACCTACAGCTGATGCCAACTCTTCACAACAGCCAGGGGCAGCAAGTCATTTCAAGGTCAACAGCTGCACCAGAATCATAGTGACCCACAGCTAACTGGGAGTATGACTGGGCAGGGACAGCAGGTAGTAGAAGCTCTGGTGGAAACCTAACAATGAAGGCAGGGGATTGTTATGCAGCATTGTGCTACCAGATGTAATAAATACTCCTCCTCCTCTTCTCTTCTACTATTAAACTGGGATTGAGGCTGTATATTTAATAAATGTCACATGCTGACTCTAGGGTCAGTACAATGTATTAATGCTGCACTGTAATACAGAGGGGTTGGATGTTCCAGGTTTGGGTTTTGGTGGCTTGGTATCACCTTGTGCCTCTGATCCCTCCTGTGTTGTTCGTATAGGTGAGGTGATTTTATATCCTTTGTGATGGGTGATGTATTTGTGTGTGGTACACGTCAATCTTCATCCTATAACCATGTACAGAAAGCCAGTTATTTCTTCATCCGTGTAATTTGTAAATTGTTATTTAATGATGGTATTTTGTAAATAAGGAACAAGTTAATCCTCCTGGGACTGATAGGACTTATGGCTCCAATCCGTTTTCCTTCCACCACATTTCTTTCCGCAAGTATAAGTGTTGTGGAGCTTAATGAAGCAAGACAGACATGACATGTAAATCTTCACTCCTTAGCCCAGTTACCATTTTATAAAACCCAAAGGCCTATCCTAGCTTACAGGGCAGCTGGGATGACCTGTGAGCTATGAAACAGATGCTTCTGCCAAGTTAGCCAGTCTCAGCCAGATGATAATTGGGTATTACCAATTGATGTTGATGTCCCTCTACTAGTGTTGAGGAAAATTCAGCCAAAAGTTCCTGGATACCTGTGGCCAATAATCCATCCAAATTTTCTTTGTTCTGTACAGCCTATTTAGTTCCAGACATGAGCCTTCAGTTCTTTTATTTTTGTACAGTTGTTGGGTCATTACCCTAGAAACTAAATAACAAGTTGACACACTGCTAGAGGTTACCAGACAGGATGACCACTTGGGTGTGATCCTGTTAGCTGTTGGTGCATATGGAACCTCAGCATGAGTCGATATATTTGGAAGAAGAGGAGGGGAAACTCAGTTGAGGAATGTGCAAAACCTGCTTTGTGCTAAATAACAAAGCTTCAGAAAATCCAAAGTTGAAACACTGATAAGAATTGGTATCAGTAAGTTTTAACAGTTAGCTATAGCATCATTCAGTTTGCTTATCTCTGCCAGCCATCACCTGGTCTTGCCAGTTGTTATGAAAAAAGAAATTTCAATAGTTTGCCAGTGTAAATAAACCTCACAATGCTATAGCTTAACTGTTCAAAAGGTGCTGCAGCTCTGAAATAAGTAGGATAAGAGAATTTTCTTATTTAACATACCAAGTTTGTCGGTTTTATCCATCATGTCTTGAATATGTTACATCTAACTGATATGGGAGATATCCATCTGTATATCTGTCTGTGTCCTGAGCTCAGGGAGAGAAAAAGCAACCAGGATTGCAACACGATATGAGTGTGCATTTGTGTACATGCGTTTCTGTGTATGCATGTTCAACACTGACAGGATTGTGTATGGCTGGTTGCAGCAACTTAGACTTGTGCATGAATGTTGATAATGAGACAGCAATGGCAGCTGGTTCCCTCAGCTCATGACCTTCAGCATGAGTCAGTACCTTCTGGAGAAGAAAAACGATATCATTTGTGAGTGAATTGTCCTGTGCAATAGTCATAAGCTTGACAGGACTATATGAGCACAATGCATAGAGTTCAGTCAGCAGCATATGGAAAACAGTCGGTCCAGGATACGGATGACACAGCAAAACAACTATAACGATTTTTTAAAAAACTATAGTTTTAAAAATAGTTATAGAGTCATACAGCATGGAAGCAGACCCTTTAGTCCAACTGGTGCATACCGAGCATAATCCCAAACTAATCTAGTCCCACCTGCTTGCTCCTGCCCTATATCCCTCCAAATGTCTTTTAAATATTGTAATTGTACCCACATCCATCACTTCTTCAGGAAGTTCATTCCACATGCGAACAACCCTCCATGTAAGAAAAATTGCGTTATGTCTTTTTTTAAAATCTCTCTCCTGTCATCTTAAAAATATGCCTCCTGGTCTTGAAATTCCCCAACTCTGGACACCACACTTTAGGAAAGGCATTAAGGCCTTAGCAAAGATACAAATGAAATCGATAAAAATGCTATTGGCCTTGAGAGATTTCAGTTCTTTGGAGAAGCGAGTGTGGTTCAAGTTGGAATGGAGAATGTTAAGAGTAGATTTAGAGCTGCTAGGGATTTCATAGGTTGAATAAGAAAAAAATCAGTTTCACTGGCAAGATCCTCTGTAACCAGAAGATTTAAAGTAATTAGCAAAAGAAACAAAGAGATGAGACATTATTTATGCAGCAAATTGATATAATCAGAAAAGTACTGCCTGCAGGGATGTTGGAAGCAGATTCAATAATAACTTTCAAAAGTTAAATAGTTGAAAAAGAAAAGAACTGTGAGCTTTAGGTTAAAGCAGAGAGAGTGGGAGTCTCAAGAGGATAGATGCAGGAATGATGTTTTCCCCGCCTAAGGTTTTGAGAACCAGTGGACGCAGGCTCAGAATAAGGAACAGGTCACTTAGGACCGAGGTGAAGGATTTTTTCAATCTGAGTGTTGTGACTCTTTGACTGAACCTTTAGGGTAGAGAATTTCAATGAGTATGTCCAATATAGAGATCAATTGATTTCTGTATTTTAAAGATATCAATTGAAATGGAAGTAGCGCATTGAGGTGATGTCATTTGTGATCATTAGATCAGCCATGATCTAGTAGAAAGGCAGAACAGGTTCACTGGGCCAAATGGCCTATTCCCGCTCCCTTTTTTAATTGTTAATTTGTGGGACATGGTCATCGCTAACTAGACCAGCATTTATTGCTCATCCGTCATTGTGTTGAGAGCCTCGCATTGCTGTTGGTCTGTAGTGACATGTCGGCCAAATCAGGTAAGGATATCAGTTACCTGCCCTAAAGGATGTTAGTGAACCAGAAGTTTTTCCAACAACCATCATCATTGGACTTGAAATTCCAGAGTTGTTTTTTAATGAGTTCAAATTCCACTATCTGCCATTGGTAGGATTCAAATCTGGTTGCTCAGCACATTACCTGGCACTCTGGCTTACGAGTCCAGTGACAGTACTACTAAGCCATCACCTCCAGTATGTTTCTAAGTAAATGGTAATCTCTTTTAAACAGTCTGCATAGGCATGATGGACCAAATGGCCTCCTGCTCTATAAGACTTCGTGAGGTGGGGTACATGTCAATTGCTACGAAGCTGGGGGTAGCTAGAGATGTGCAATAAATGCCTTCTGTGTCCTGAGACTAAATTCACACACAAGGTGCAATATTGTGTGATGGACCTCTTGCAGGCCATTCTTTATGATGTCCCTTTTTCTGGCACTAAACCAGTGATCCCATGTGTGAATCTTAAGGTACTCTTTTCAGTTCTAGCCACAGTCTGAAAGGGCTGCTTGTGGACAGGGCACAAAATATTTTAACTGCAAACATCACATGTTATTGAAGCCCTGTTTCTCATGTACTACCACAGAGTAGTTCAATAAGAATTTTAAAAAGAGTCTTTCATGCTCACAATTTTCGCTCCAGGCAAAGAATGACCCTGTGTCAGCCCTTCACAAAAGGACGATATGTTCTGCATCCAGGTAGATGATATAAAATCTGAGTGGGTACTATAGCACTCCTCTAAAACTGCTAGTTGGTTAAATGCATGATGTTTGTGTGTTTTCGCAATCTCAAAGTTATATTGCTTTGAATTTTTAATACAGTTTACCTTTGGTTTTGTGATGAGCTAATTGATCCAAACCAGTTGGGAACTTGGGAAGAAACAAGCTGGCCCTTAAAGCTCTTGGGCAAAGGAGGATTCCTATTTCTCATCATTGTTGCAGTGATGCTGGGTCATAAAAACACGTCTGTAATAAAGAAGCAAGGTTCCTTATGATGCTGGCCCTCCCCTGATTATAAAGTTCTCAGATACACACTGCTTGAGAGTACACAGGAGTCATCTCTGAAGACGAATCCGTGCTTTGGCCAAAGGAGATTAGGGATTTATTTTTAAATCCTATTTCAATTAAAGACTGAATTATGGTTTTTGAGGCTGGGTAAAATTTGGTCAAAGATTATACTCCACTTGGGTACCGTGAAATTGAGTGTGCAAAATATAATTGTAATGTTTTGGTGTCTATGTAGAACCACTCTTGTTCTTTCATCAACACACTGCTGTTTCCAAATGGTGTACTGAGTTAATGTAGACACTGTTTGCTACATAATTGGATGGGTAGACATGATAGAAAAAGGAAGTTAAGTTAAAAGTTACATGCAATTATGTTTTTATTCACTCATGGATGATGGTGTCACTAGCTAGGCCAGCAATTATTTCCCATCTCTTAATTGGCCTGCAGAAGATGGTGATAAGCTGCCACCTTAAACCATAACAATCATCGGGGTGCAGGAACACCAATAGCGCAGTTAAGGGAGATTTTGGGATGCTACAAATGATCCCAAGGTGCGTAGGAGATAGGCATAGGCTTCCTGCACCTTTTGCTTTTATTAAATCTGGAATTTTACCAATACTTCTGTTTGTCTTTCTCTTTCAATTCATTAAAAAAATTAACATTCAAGTAAAAACAGGAAAATCAGAAGATTGTGAAAGTTAAAACCCTGCTTCTCCAGTTCTGTTGAGTGAGGGAATCAGGAAGAATTAGTTAAAACTTGATACCTGACTGAGCCAGGATAGGGCGCCACAGTTTGGCAATACAGTCAGAGAGAGGGACGATGAAGTGGCAATATGAGGCTCTGCTGCTGGAAAAACCTATCAACACACAGGCACTGAGTAGAATTGAAGCTACAGTGTCACAGCTGTAATTCTAATTCACATCATCATCCAAACTGGCTCTGGATCAAAATCAGGTCAGCATAGAAAGAGGAGGCTTGTGCGTAGTATAAGTACTGGCATAGATCAGTTGTGCCAGACAGCTTGTTTCTGTGCTATAAAGTTCTGTGTAACTAGTGCAAAATTTCTCAGTCTCCGTTCTAATCTGTCTGTTGTTTCATTATTTCCCGCATCTTCATTTTCAGAAGTTTCATCACTGTTACCAAGATCAGTACATATTGGCACTGTTTAATTGATTTTACTGTAAATCAAAGAACTTTGCACTGTAGAGTAGTAACACTGGCTATAATGACACTTGCGCGAGGTTAAAAACTATTTTTATTTTTGTGACTTGTGCAATTTTATTGTAAACTTTCAGAATGGTTTTATTGTTCCAGTAAAATAACGCCCATATAGAAATAAAGCTTTTTACAAGTGAAAAGTTGCAGAACTGAACTCTTGAGAGATCTCAACGTGGCATTTTTCTTCTACAAATTGTAGCAATTGAACACAGAAGGAAACCATTTGGCCAGTTCAACACACACTCACGATTCTAGAGAATCTGGAATTCCACTCACCTTTTCTGTTATATCCCTGTATCTTCCTCTGCTTTCTGAACCATAAGCTCTGGAGTTCCCTTCATAAACATCTACCCTCTCCTCTTGGACCAAGTTTTTGGTCACCTGACTTAGTATGACCTAATATGTCAGATTTTATTCACCAATACTACTTTGAAGCATTTTGGAATATTTGACTACGTTAAAGGAGCTAGATAAATGCAAGTTGTTATTGCTTCAGATACTTACCCATCTTTGCCTCAAAGGATTTAGTGTCCTCTGCTTCAGCCATTCCCTGTAATAGGAAGTCCCACGCTCCAAAACCCCTCTATTTCTCCTAACCTTTCATCAGTTTCTCACCGTTAAACTTTTTGTTCAAATTGAAAACTTGTCATAGAAATGTACAGCATGGAAGCAGATCCTTCAATCCAGGCTGACCAGATATCCTAAATTGATCTAATCCCATTTTCCAGAACTTGGCCCCATATCCCTCTAAACCCTTACCATTCACGTACCCTTTCAATTGCCTTTTAAATCTAGTAATTGTATCAGCTTCCACCACTTCCTCTGGCACTGTTTCACACGTGCACCACCCTCTGTGTGATAAAGTTGCCCCTTTGGTCCCTTTTAAATCTTTCCCCTCTCACCCTAAATCTATGCCCCTCTAGTTTTTGTCATTTGAAAGAACTCATATTGACGGAGCTGATGAGGGTGTCACTAAATTATTTCAACAAAGCAGACATCAACATTGTAATGAGTAATCATAAACCGATAAAAGATGGATATGAGGACAGACTTTGCCCTGTTTATTAAATTACTGCATTACACCGTCTTTCTTGATTTGCTTTGGGCTGCTTTCACTTTTTAACACCTGATGCCTAATCTAACGTAAAACTGGTGTGTATGTATGGTGATTAATGAGGGCTTTGAATGCATCTATTACGTCTTTCTGGAAACAGTTGAGGAAAGATTGCTATGAAACATGCATACTCATTTCATCTCAAACCCTTGTTGCCTGAGGGTGTGGAGAGATTTGTTGTAAATGAGATTATTCTTAGAATAGACGTACACTATATCTTAAAATTACTTATTAATGGAGTAATTTCCAAAAAGGCTTTCTCAAATAAAGGCTGCGGCCACGGGGCAAGGTGTCTTTCCAGTGGATTCTGTATGAAATGTATTATATTGTGGTTTTAATTACCGGTCTGTTGAGGAAACTAAAGAGAGAGTCCTGTTTTTTTAAAAAAAGTAAAAGCAAAATACAGTGAATACTGAAAAAATTGAAATGAGAACAAAAATTGTTTAGCAAGTCAGCATCCAAGTTTAGCTCTGGAGTTAATAAATTGGCTCTGATGAGGGGTCACTGGCCTCTGTTTGTATCCCCACAGATGCTGTCTGACCTGACTGCTTTTCAGTATTTTTTTGCTCGTCTTTTGGAACGGTCTGACTGTTCTGCACATGGAATACTAAAGGAAAGGCGAGCAAATTCCTGAAATCTATAGCTGGAGTGTCTGGGCAACACAATGACATTTGCCTGGTCACAAAACATTTGCACTTGGCTTGCAGAAAATGCCAGAATACGCGGGCATTCATCAGGGATAGAAAAGCAGGTTAGCATTTCAAGTGGAGACCTTGTGTTGGTGCGTCTAGTGAAAATCACTCCTGATTTGCTTCTGAATTTCTTTTTCAGATCCTGGCATTGTTTATTAGTTTTTGGGATGTGACAGTAGTTGGCTAATTGCCTGTCCATAATTGCCCTGAGAAAGGCGCTGGTCGTGTGTGCTGCTGCAATCTTTGTGGTGTAGGGACACCCATAGTGCTGTCAGGGAGAGGGCTTCAGACTTTTAGACTAGATAGCAGAAGACGGGTAGTGAGATAGCGCCAAATCAGGATGGTTTGTGTCTTGGAGGGTAACTTGCAGATAATGATGTTACGATGCACCTGCTGCCTGCAATCTTGATTGTAGAGGCAGTGGATTTGAAAGGTCTTGTCAAATCGACCTTGGTGAATTGCGACAGTACATCTTCTGGACGATGAACCCTGAATCCATGATGTGCTGGTGGTGAATGGAGGGCATAAGGTGGGGAAATGGGATGCTGATGTTGTTAAGCTCCTTGAGTATTGGTGTAGCTGCACTCATCCAGCCAAGAGTGGAGTTTTCCCAATTTGTGCTTCCTTGTGGACTGGTGCTTCCAGTATTTGTCTCCAGTATGTACAGTTGTTCCAGAATTACTCCAGCAGGGATTATTACTTTGGATTCATTACCCTTACAAAACTTGCCTGCCAAAATGTATCAACCTTAGCTTTGAAAGGTTGATTTGACCCCTCAATGCAACACCTCTTTGAGATGAGAGTTGCAGGTTTTCACTGCCCTTTGTGTGAAGACTCACTTCCTGATGTTACTTACATTTTTAAAAAATAATGTATATGTAGAAGGATTAATTTTCTACTGTCAACCTCCTGCACTTAATAATGTAGTAAAACATCCCAAATTTTTCACAGCACAGTTATTGACAACATTTGGCACTGAACCTCATAAGATGAATTTAGGACAGATTGTTAAAATGACTTTGGTTTGAAAGAGTATCTTAAAGAATGAATTGGGGTCCAAAGGATTAGGGAGTGTATCCCAGAGCTTGAGGCCCAGGGAGCTGAAGATATGGCTGTGAGCAGTGGAGTGACAGAAACCTGGGATCGTCCAGAGGCTGGAATTAGATGAGAGCAGATATCTTGCAAAGCTACAGAGCCAGAGGGCATTATGGAGAAACAAGAAAACAAAGAAGAGGATTTAGAATCAAGGTGCAATTCAACTGTCAAACATATAGAGTGATGAAATGAATGAGATAGTTGGGATATGGGCAGCAGAATTTCAGATGATCTTAGGTTTCTGTTTGATTGAACAGAGAAAGATGGCCGGGAGTATGTGGCTGTTGTAGAGTTGAGCTATAACTGAGGCATTCTTGAGGAGAATGGGTGTGATAGGGGCATCTTTGTGATTTAAGGAAAAATTGAAGAACAAAAGCCATCTAGTAGTCCCAAGCAGCCCATCTGTTTTGATCAATCTCAATTGTTTTGATCAATCTCAATCCTACCTGAACAACTCCACACCGCACATTCCCATCCCTTTAGTCAACTGTAGGACCATCCAATTGTTTCCTGAGCATGTAGCTATTGCCCATTTTGTTGTGAATTAATTCTACAATTCTGACCTTTTGGATGAAAGTGCTTCACGTGGCCCGACTTCCTGTTTCTCTCTGGAGTTGCATTCCCTCGCAGTTCGATCTGCTGCAAATTGAGTGAGGAAATTTGAAATTTCTTTCCTGAAACCAGTTTGACACACACTGTCAGTGAGTTACATTTATCACCTAGGCAGAAATTGCACTGTTTGCTGATATTAAACAAAAAATTATTTACACATTCTGTACATGTTTTTAAGGAAAATTCCAGAACAATATATTTGACTTAGATAAATTTGTGTAACTGAATCAATTTTTAGTTTACTGTTGAAGGCACGAGACTAAGCAAGGAAGTGTATCTTAGAATGATGAGCAGTGAAGCAAGTCAAGTGATGGCAGCCATCAAGATGTGTATATTCAGTGAGTATCTCATCTGTCTTTGGTTAATTGTTACTTGAAGTGAGCCTGCTCAGCTTGCTAGAATGATATCTTGGTGTACTGTTGTGAGCTTATGGGTCATTGCAATTGGCAGCTGAATGCAAACAAAGCATATCAAAGCGGCAGCCCTCCAGAAGGTTAAGCAAACGTCTGCTTTCAGCTCTGGGACCTCCTCCCCCACCCGCCCAATCTTGTTGATACTCCACATAGACATGATTTGTTCTAAAGTGAGTTATTGCAACTTGTTTTTGTATGAAACAGGTTTCCAAAATCCTTTTGCTGCCAAAAACTTTGTGTGTGACTGCCAGAGGGTTTTGACATTAAATTGTTTTCAAGCTGATTTTATGGACAGCGCAATAAGAATCTGATCTTGAGCTTCTGTTTGCAGCTGTAGCTCAGAGAAAATGGTCAGATTTGGAGAGGGTAGGGGGTATGATGAACCATTCTGTTTCTTTTGTCATCCTTCCAATATACTCAACTGTGGATAATAGATTAGCTTGTTGCTGGGAAATCACCACAATTGTTTGTCTTAGTCTCGCGTTTGTAATTCATTTTCTATGGCAAAACTTGTTGAGATCATTACACTGGTGAATACAGTTAATTTTTTTTTCTAAAAAAAGGCAATGAAAGACTTTCTATCATACATATGATTTGGGCTGTGGAGAAATGATGTGAAATGTTCATGGAATCATGCTGTGTTAACTTATTAAAATAGTTCCCATTTGTGTGGTTTTTAAATTATTTCATTAATAAAGCTTAACAAATGTAACCAAGCGCTTGCAATGTGTGGTGCATATACATGGGCCCCTCTGTTTAACTTGCTGCATTCTGCAGGCTATATGAATGTGAAATGTACAGCTTCCAGAACCTGTCTAACTGCAGCAAGTATTATGACCCTTTCTGTCAAAACTTGATTCTGTAAATCCTTTTAAATTCCACGTGAGGTTAAGCGTGCATTATCACAATCCCATCCCTTACTTCCTGTTGTCACAATTTGTTGCCCGTACTTTTCTGTCTGTGTTTCCCATTGTAAAATGATATGTCAATACTTGCTGCTATAAATCTGTCACACCAGTTATCACAGCTAATGGCTATTTTCTGAAGCCCATGTCGCAAATCTGTCACAAATGTTCATGTAAGCTAAATTACTTAATCCATTAATGAATAATAATAATAAACAGTTATATTGCTAAAATAATTCAGTAAATTATGACTAATTCTGTAATTCAAATGATCTGATTTCACTTTTTGGACCAAATTCTCACCTCTGTTAATCACATCACTCAGCTCAAATTAGCGTGGAAAACAGTCGGTGAACTAGTGCATATTGTACCCAAGAAGATATCGGTATTTGAAATAAATAGAATTGAGAATTTTTCAGCACAGAGACTGAGGCATTCTGGTGGTGCAAAGGATCCAGTTGATCCATATCTCCTGTTTATTCCCCCCCCCCACCCCAACAAAAGACTTTCTAATTTCTCCCCTTTGTTTATTTGTTCCCTTTAGTAACATCCTTTTGCCCCAAGTGGTACTGTAGCACATCCACAAGAGGACTGCTATTCACAGTGTATGAAGTTGATATAGACTGTCCCTGTTTAAAAATTAATATGTAGAAACTTTTAAAGGAATTGGCAGAAGGTGCAGCAGACACGAGGTTTACTTATTAGGTCAAAAGTTTACATCATACTTATTAGGTTAAAAGTTTACATCGGCAAAACCTGTCATCAGTTATGGAGATTTATAATAGGAAAAGTTCAGACATAATTTAGCAACATAAATGATACAGCCATAAACTGGAACAAGTATCCACTCCTTACTCCCTCAAATATGCTTCAGTGAATGAGACCATGGCTAATTAATCTACAATCTAACTCCATGTAACCACCTTTGCCCCATGTCTTTAGCACCTCAGAATCTCAGATTTAAAATTTGCAATTAATCTGGCATCCATTGCCTCTTGTAAGGTTCCACTGCTGTAAGCTTTTGGATACAGAAGATTTCCCATATTTTGCACCGGTAAGATCCACTTTTTTTGAGCTTAGCCTATCCAACCAGCAGAAATTATTTCCCTCTCTGTCTCACCCTAACTATCCTCCTTACATCTTAAAATTTGATCAAATCAGATCTGAACCTTCTAAATTACAAGGAGCACAATCCTTTTATGTGCAACCTCTCCTTGTAATTTAACTCTTGGGATCTTTCTGATAAATCTATGCTAAATTCGAGGGAGTTACATCTTGCTCCAAGACAAACGTGTTTTTATAAATTGCAGTGCCCAAAGTTGCTGGTGGTATTCCAGGAATAGTCTAGCCCAAGGCTTTATTTAGTCAAAGCATGGCTCCTCTACCCCTTTCATTCTAGCACTAGCCTTTCTGATTACTTTATCTGCCTATTCATAATATGTTAATGACTTTTATACCTGGGATCTCCAAATACGGTGTGGACATAGATTCTTCAGATATTGATCAAGGCTTCTATAATTGCTTGGCTATTGGTATACGCATGTGAGGGGTTTCTTAGCTTTTCAAACAATTTAATAATTTTATTCTTAGTTAAAATGTGCATCCACTGTTCAAGCAAAATTGCTTTTGTTGAGGCCAATTTCTAAGCAGAAAAATTCCCAGGTTTACTGAAGAGGCAGAAGGTCACTAGAAATAGAAATGTAGAATCACAGTGTGAGACAGCTCATACTGAGTAGTGCCCCCATGCTGTCTGTCTCTGCTTTGGATAAATAAGCTGCTACTCTCCTCCCTGACATTTGCGCTCCTGGGCCAATTGTTTTCATTTTCCTTCCAGATGCAGACAAATCAGGCCACAATCAAACTAGCTGAAGCTGGTGTGCACTCATCGTCTTGGTGCCTTAGAAAAACACGAGACTAATGTCTGAATCGTAACAGTCACACTGAGAAAACAAGAGATTCAATTCAAGGTCAAGTCAGGTGTTGCAAATAGCTTTCCTTGTACACCTGTTGTCCCTGATTCCATTGGTGTGGCATGTTTGTCTTTGTCTACAATATGGATGTGTGCCTCTCTCCTTCCCTTGTTTGTGCTGTATCTCTTTTTTTTTGTCTTCCCTCTTTGCCTGTTATTTGTACATTTCACAGGTTCTTTTGTGCATCACATCCACAGCATATTAATCAGATCATTAAAGACATTCAAGGATCAAATGCAATAAAACCATGCAAAATATTTAATGATTGAATGGTAAATGAAACTTCTCTCTGCTGGGAAGCTTGCAGTGTTAACTCATTCTGAGCCCTTTACTCAGACAGATAATGCTAAGAATTCAGAATAGCTGTACCAATTTATAATGTCAAAGATTGTCAGATATAATATGGTAGTAGAGATATGAAATTAGCTGTGTTCGTTCTTTAAAAATGCGACTACCTTGCTGTTAAGTGAGTTGATGTAATCTCATAAATAGTTACCTACACAGTCACAACCATTAGGATATTGAATCTGCTATTACGTGGCACAGTCTTTCTGAGAAGGGATTGGTGTTTTTGATCAGTTTAATTCAGTGCCTGTAAATAATGCCAAAGAACAACTTTGTTTCCTCATCTCGCTAATTCTTACTGCAGTCCCTGAATCCTGCAAAATGGTGAAGCTCCTTGTTGCTAGGGATGACAGGATGCTGACACCTGGGATATTCCTCTTAAAAAGGCGACATCATGGTCTGAATAGTTTGACCTCTGAATGTTTTTTGATATTGATAAGTATTACTCTGAGGCCAGTGAATCAAACACTAAAAAAAAGCAGCAAAATGCTGGAAACGCTCCAGGTCCGAGCAGGAGATTAAGGGGTGAGTTAATTGAGGCATTTAAAATGATTAAAGGATTTTATAGCGTAGATTGAAGAGAAACCATTTCCTCTGGCTGAGAAGCCCAGAACAAGAATGATTAACTGTTGAAGTAGAGCTAAGCTGTTCACAAAGTCCAGAAGTACTACTTTACAGAAAAGGTGGAAGTCTGGGCTTCTGTCCCGATGAAAAACGCTGTAGAGGCTGGGCAGTTGAATTAGTATTTTGTAACTGTGATTAATGGTTTATTTAGTTAAGGATATCAATATTTTGGAATCTCTGAGGATGGGGTTAAGGTACATATCAGCCATTATCTCACTGGAAAGCAGGGCAGATTCAGGGCTGAATGGCCTCATTCTGTCCTTGTGTCAAACAGAAACTGGGGAGAGAAATTGGTGGACTTTCATCAAGGCCAAATAAAATGCCATTCCGACCAGCAAAATTGACAACACACCTTTTTGTTTGCCAATATAATGACTTTCAGATGTAACCATACAAACATGGCAACATATTTACTGACAATTAGATTTGCCAACTCTTTAGGTTTGCTTTGGAGTCTCCAGGAATTAAAGTTCAGTTTCCTGTGTACTGCAACAAGCCACAACGGAGTAAAATCATCATGGTATTAATATTTTAGCTGAAAACACACAGTAATGCTGTCATGTGTTAAATATCAGCTCCTTGGTGTTTAAAGTCAATATTGAGGCTGTTTGCAGTGTTTGCAGTTTTTGAACTCTCCCGAACTCACCCAACAACCAAAACAAACCAAAGAGATGATCTTCCAGCAAATTCAAGGATAGGTTCACAACAATCCTTTCCATGTCAAAATCAATTATCTCTGATTCACACTTTCTCAACTCAGTGGACCTCCTGGTCTTGCTCAGTCCTCATACAGAGTTTCATCCTTTAAAATCCAGGTTTGGACATTTCAAGAGACATGCTAAGTTTTATCCAGTGAATAACTCTGGTAAGGAGTCCTCAGAGTTTCAAGATTTCTCTACACACTGACCCAAGCTAAGTTAATTCTCTGCATTCCTGAGTAAGAGAATGGGCAAACCAAGTGGTGAGAGTGACCCCTATCTGATCGTATCTTTCTGCACAAGTTCATACTGGTGTTGGGTTTATTTTTTGTCCAATGTTGAGAGCAGATGCCCCCAACACCCTATCCCACCTCACCCCAAGTTTCCTGGTCAACATGTTCCTTTTTCCCCATTTGCCAACACTTCTAAAAAGACATCAATTGATAGTGTTTCTCATTACAGTCCGTGGGAGCTTGATGGTTGCAGCATTTGTGATAGTCAAACAATGACGTTAATCAAAAGTAAACAAAAACTGAAAGAACTGTGAATGTTGGAAATCTGAAACAAAAGCAGAAATTGCTGGAAAATCTGTCTGGAAGCATCTGTGGAGAGAAATCAGAGTTAACATTTTGGCTCCAGTGGCCTTTGGGGGTCACTAATTAATTTAGTTAATTAGCTGTAGGTTAAGTTGAGGTGATAGAAGAGACTATATAAAGGAAGGATGTTGTTTTTTGCATTATTCAATAATGTTAACCAGGTTGGTGTTTGGGATAGTCTGTGGAGCAGTCTCTATGTTCATCCTCAGACTTTATTCTATTGAAGGACCCCAGATGATTCGCCCTCAGAAGTGCTGCCAAGATTGAGTTAGAAAAGATGGTGCTTAAACTGCCCTAAATGTAACTTCTGTTCCCTGGGAATGTGTAATTGGTAAAGGTTCCAAGAGTAGAGCTGCAGAAATGGTCCCAATCTCACTTTTCTCACAGTAATTATTGAATAATTGATTTAAATTATTTTTGAATTCAAAATCTTCTGGCTGATTCACCATGAGTATGTCAAGCCAAAAATAAATTTCAAGTTATTTGCATCATGGTTAACCAGTTGAAGAATAAAGTAGGTTATCATTTTTTAAACTATGCCCCTTTCATAAAGACAATGGTAAAATCAAATCAAAGTGTTGGAAATGCAGAGTCTGGCCTGAACTATCAACAGCAAGTTGCATTATTGTTGTGTCTTTCAGAGTCCAGGTGCCTCAAAGCCAGTTATTTTTAAAAGCCTTTCATTAATCTAATGCAGGATATGGACATCACTGGTTGGTTATTGATTCTTGAGAAAGTGGTGTTGGGCTTCCACCTAAAACTGTTTATGTCCGCGGGGATTGGGTGCATTCACAATGCCGTTAGGGAGGCAAGTCCAGGATTTTGACCCAGTGACAGTGAAGGAATGGCGATATATTTCCAAATCAGGATGGTGAGTGGCTTGGAGGGGAACTTGCAGGGGGTGGTGTTCCCATGTATCTGCTGCCCTTGTCCTTCTAAATGAAGTGGTTGTGGGTTTGGAAGGTTGTGTTTGAGGATCTTTGGTGAATTTCTGCAGCGCGTCTTTGTAGCTGGTGCTACTGGGCATTGATGGTGGAGGGAGTGGATGCTTGTGGATGTGATGCCACTCAAACTGTCTGTCCTTTGTGAAGCTTCTTGAGTGTTGTTGGAACTTGACCCATTCAGGTAAGTGGGGAGTATTCTATCACACTCCTGACTTGTCAATATATGTGGAACTGGAAAAGCACAGCAGGTCAGATAGCATCTGAGGAGCAGCAAAGTCAATGGAAACCCTCTGTCAGGACCTGTCACATTCCTGGCTTGTGCCTTGTTCACAGTGGACAGGCTTTGGGGAGTCGGGAGGTGAGTTACTTGCTACAGGATTTCCAGCCTCTGACCCGTTGTTTTAGCCTCTGCATTTATACTGAGAGTCTAGTTCAGTTTCTGGACACTAGTAATGATATTCTTATCTCAACTGGAGAGTTACAAATTAGATACCTTTTACAGGACTAAGCACAATGTTAAAGCCACATTGCTACTAATTTATACATTCTCTGTCTCTCTCTCTCTCTGTCTATAGCACACGAGAGGTTGCGACTTGGTTAATTAAACTCTGCACTAAAATTGACTGCTCCAAGTGCCCATTCCAACTGCCTGCCAAAGTGCCAAGAATGATGATGTTAATTGTTGGTACTTTTTAAAAAAATTGTAAATGACTTACTGTACTGCCTTTTTGGTCGAGACTCTTGACTTGTCACTTGGCACCTGCAGAGCATCACAAGCGATTTCTCACTCGGATCACCTCTGGGAATTGTCTGTGATCGAGCAAGAATATAAAATACCCAACCATAAGATTCTGCTTCCAGCTGTTTTTATAATTCCTGTCCCAGTATGATATCCCTCCCATGACTCATTTTCCCCTACTCCTACTGTGGGGTCCCTGTATAAGCCAGTATTTGCACCTGTTATAGCCCCCTTCCCCATCTGTCAGATTTAGAGAGGGGAAGCCGTTGGAGCCAGTCGGATGTACAATGCTGTAAATACAAAGCCTGTATTCTGTAAAGGGTTGATGGGTGGGTGGTGATGTCTGGAGGCGGGAGCGTTGGGAGGGGATGGGAGCTCCCACAAGTGTCACAAGGACAAGTGTCTCATTTCCTGGTGCCAGATAGCCAGCCAGCATTGGGCACCTTGTATCTCCACAGCTGCTGCTCCTAGCCTCTAACACCGTTCTGACACTGATCGCTGTGCCATTCCCCAGTAATGAGTAATGTGCAGTAATGATAGGGTTTCGATATATTCCTGATTGTAGGTTTGAATTGTTACAGCAAGCCCACGTTCCTCTGAGCCTGACAGAACCTAATATTAAGAGGTGGAACGAGTTGAAAATATGAGCAGAATCTGAATGAAGCTTCAATCACTGGACAAACACCTTGGTATTTACAGTGTCAGAGCGAGTACATCACTTTATACCATCTGTGTGTGAGAGGGAGAGAGAGAGAGAGAGAGAGAGAGAGAGAATGCAACCAGACTGGGAATTTCTGTTCACTCCACTCTCTCCTTAGGGTCTCAACTCTTTTTTCCTTTCACCCATCAAATGAAGGTGTCGCTGCTAGACAGCATTTATTGCCCAGCCCTAATTGCCCAGAGGGTAGTGAAGAGTCAATCACATTGCTGTGGGTCTGGAGTCACATGTAGGCCAGGACAGGTAATAGAGGACAGTTCCCTCCCCTGAAGGGCATTAGTGAACCAGATGGGTTTTTTCTTGAACCCAGCTATTTATTGAATTAAATTCCACCATCTGTCATGGCAAGATTTGAACGTGAGTCCCCAGACATTAGACTGTTAACCCAGAAACCTCTCTGTGATATTATCACTGGCCCATCACCTCCTTGTGTGAGATAAAGGAGCAGCTTGTAACCCCTGTAATCCCAAAGCTGAGCTGGCCCTCTCATAGAAATATGTAGGCGGGTTGCTCCACACATCACCACTGCTGCACCGCACCCCCCCCCCCCAGTCCGGGCAGAAGGGGGCTCAGCAGGATGACGGTTTGGTTACTTGAGTGAGCCTCTGCCTTTGGGATTGTGCCGTCCAAGCATGCTGCTGTCCCCAGTGGAAAGTCTGTGGAGAGTAGATCAGTCCCCATGGCTTTTGCTGACTGCTGGCATGGAAATTAGCTCATGTACAGGGGTCTGTGTGTGTGGGTACAGAGCTCCAAATGGGAATCTGCTCCACAGTCTGCGGCTGGTGGCTCTGACAATTTCCCACCCAGATATCAGACCCATTCCGGAGCTAGCTTCCAGTCGGCTGGTAACATAACAGGGAAGACCATGGATGGGGACGGAGGGTGGTGGTCTAATCCTGAGGGGGGGTGGGGTGCGTTTTAATTGTTTACCCTGTGTGGAGAGTTGATTGAAAGTAGCTTGTGGACCCAGTGCAAACATTCCTACTCCTCTTGGCCCACAGTTCTGCAGTTACCCTCTGTCTGAAACCGTCCTCATCTCCTTTCCACTGCCACTGCCTGGTTTTCCAAAGTTTGGGAATTCCAGTGCCCACTGCACAGTGGGTTCTGTCAGAGGCTGCCATCTTAGTTAATGTCATTAAATTGCTAACCTGCTTTTATGAAAAGTCCCCTTTGCTGTGAAACAGCAGCTGCAGTAATCTTGGGCCTAGTGCAGGGAAGTGGAGTTGAAATGCCCATCAGCCATGATTAAAATGGCAGAGTGGACTTGATGGGCCAAATGGCCTTACTTCCACTCCTATGTCTTATGGTCTTATCAGACCACCTCCGTCCTCCACCCACCCCGAGTCTACTCCCTGCCCTGTCCTAGCAGAGCTGCAAAGAGACCCTCTTGGGCCCCACCCCTGGACTGAAAGACCTGGGTTCAAGTCCCACCTGCCCCAGCATTGTGTACTAACATCTCTGAACAGGTTAAGCAGGTGGGGAGAAAAAGGGTTAAATTTTTTAAAAATCTGAGGGGATTAGCTGTGGCCCCATTCACAAGCAAGATTATCTGGGAGAGGTGTTTGGTGTCTCTGTGGAGCCTGGCCTTGCCCGAAGTTCACACCTGCAGAGCTGGCCCTGCTGGAGCAGTATTGAGGGAGTGCTGCACTGCTTCACTCTCAGCAGATGTGACAGATCGACTGTACAGCGACGATTGGAGGAAGGACAGGGGAGTCATTCCTGGTAACTTGGCCAATATGTATCATGTGATCAACATCATAACCAAAACAGACTCCTTTCCTGGGAGGTTGCTGCTGTATTTCCTCCATTTTAAAAGTGTATCATTGGGTGTAAAGCACCATGAGATATTGTGAAGCTGCATGAGTAAGCCCCATGTACTGGGTGATGTGTTCTTTGATAATTATCCCCTCCTTTGAAAGACAGTACTCCTCCAGTTATGGAGCTTCATCAGAGAGGTAGCATTTCAGCAGAGAATAAAAAATGGGAGCAGAATGAACAGATTTCTATTTCTGTGGCCTCTATTTAACTGCATTCCAACTAACCAAGATTTCAACTCCAGTTAGAACAGAAAGAAACTGGGCCAAACCGGAATGTGAACAGTTAGTGCATTTGGAAAGGATTGTTGCCTCTCTAAGTGTTCATTTAATGGGTGAGAGGATGTGAGACAGTGTGTGTTAGGGAAATGAACTGGATTAATGTGAGATACACGGCGACTGTCTGTCTTTAGCAAGTATTTAAACAAAGCTGTTTCAAATTTGATACAGCCAGTTGTGTTTGAGTTTTTGTGGGTAACTGGAGAATGTGGAAATGGGACAAAGCAAACTCTATGATGCTGCCTGGCCTGCAGTGTTCCTCCAGCTCCACACTGTGTTGTCTCTGACTCCAGCATCTGCAGTCCTTGCTATCTCTGGTGATTTTTCTGTGGGTGCTTCTGGTTTGAACTTTGCACCTCCCTAGGCCTGAGAGAGACCAGCTTGCTTCTACATTCCTCCTTCTCTCTCTGAATCTGGGAGCTTGAATATTCAGTACAACTCCCGCCTATCCCCCACAAATCTCCTGAATAACTGTCCCAGCCCCAATGCAGCATTGTGAGTCACTCTGACCAAAACCTCCCAGTTGGGCCAGCTTTGCCACTCCTCAAATAACAGAGGGGACAATAAGTGAGGAAGATGCTCCCAATTGCTGTACAGTTCTGGGGCTCGAGAGGATGGGGTGATGCATTCACAGTCAATTAGCCTGCTGACATTCTGTGATGAGGCTTTCCATCTAGGGAATGATCCCAAACCTGAGGGGTGGTTTATTAGAAAAGGTTAAAAAGGCTGGGACACTTTTGCCTGGATGTGTTAGGATTAGGATTAAGGGTGACCTGTTCGAAGTCTTTAAGATCAATAAAGGATTTTAATACAGGAGACATGGAGAAAATGTTTTCACTTGTGGGTAACACCAGCACTGAGGGCTCAGGGCATAATATAAGATGATCCATTTGGGAATTCAGGAGAAGCCTGTTCCCAAGCAAGTGATGGGAATAAGGGACATGCTCCCACAGGGAGTGGTCGAGGTGAGGCAATGCGTTAAGGAGAAGCTGGATGAACATTTGAAGAGAAAACAGAACTGAACTATATGCTAATGGAATGAGGTGATGGGGGTTGGTGTAACGGAGTGGGGAAACTTCATGTGGCGCACCATGGACGAGCTGGTCCAAATGGCCAGTTTGTGTGGGGGAACCCACCATATGGGTAAGGTACAAGGCTTTTCAGCTCCAGAGAACAAGAGTCTCGGAGTGGGGCTTCAGGAGACCATGGGGGGAAACTGCAGGAGCAGAAACCCTCACAGGTTTAAAAAAACAAGGGGCCAACTTCATCACAGCATTAGCATCTTCAGTTGCCATGGCCAAACTCGAATCTATTCCATTTTAATTACAGCTGAACATTCTTTGGACAATTTCATGCCCGATGATTTATTCAGGAGTAAAGATCCTTCCTTTGTTCACCTTCGGTGACTGATAGAAGCTTTCTCACCACTATCCCTTCTTGCCTCAGTACCACTGCTGATTGACAGACAAGGAGATACTATTGAGTCACTGGGTGTTAAACGTTGACAAAATGGGGAATTCCTGAAAGATGAAGGATAAAGAAGGGAAACGCAGACCACACTGTACTGGAATCAATCTACCTGCCCACTTCGGGCCTACCGTACAGAGAAGCCTCACTCTATACCAGTGGATGCAGAAAGATTTGAAGTTGCCATGGAAACCTGTTTAGCTGCTGGAACCAGGCCTGCTATTTTAAAAAAAAGGGTCCAGCCTTGGCTTTAATAAAAATGTATAAAACGGCGCACGGTGGGAATTCATGAACCAGCTGAGTTACAGCGATGTATACTCAATTAAAGAAGGAGCTGGAAGAGGCCAATTTCCATAAATTTTCATCAAGATGGGCTTTGTTCAGCAAATTAAAATGAAGTGAAATATTTTGACAGATGATGTTGATTGTGGAGAATCTCAGCAACAATTCTCTCCCCACCCCCATCCTGTTAGTTCCCAGGGTTCTATGATTCTCTCTTTTTGCTCCACTACAGCCTGCCTTATAAATCCATTATTTATCTGAGATATATTTCCACAGGCTGCTGTGAATGCCATCATCTGATTGTTGCAGTCATTTGGAAAAGATTAACCTCCAGCAAATAACAGTCCAAATTTGAAATTTGCGAACAGATAGCAGTAAAGCAAACGGTAGTGCACTGGCACCTTGATTAATGCCGTCCCCACCTCCGACATGTACAGACCCCAATTAACCTCCCCTCTTCCTCTCTCTCTAACCACGCACTGGCACTTATGCTCACACACATGGACAGACATGCGCACGCACACCCACACATACACACATGTGCGCACATTGTGTCATATACACATGTGTTCGCATGCACGCACACTGTCACATACTCTCACAGACACACATACAGTCTCACAGACACACATGCGTGCACACACTGTCACACTCTCACAGCACCCACACAGTTTTACACACACACACACACACAGTTTTACACACATATTGACACATACACGGACACACACTGTCACACATTGACAGCGCATGGTTCTTATCCTCAGGAAATGGTTGTGAATTTTTCCACTATTCAGTGTTATGGATACTCCATCATTGAATACAGGTAAAGCTGGCACCCACAGGTATTTGGGTTTTTCAAAATCGATAGGTGAGTGGACAGAAAGGGGAGTCAAAGCCAAAGACCAGCAGTAAGACCATAAGACATGAAGCAGAAGTGGTCCATTCAGCCCTTTAATGAGATCATAGCTGATCTTATAATGAGGGAGTAGACTTGATGGGCTGAATAGCCTACTTTTTAGCTGAATTCTCATCTACTTACACCAGTCACTAGTGGTGTACCACAAGGGTCGGTGTTGGGTCCACTGCTGTTTGTCATTTTTATAAATGACCTGGATGAGGGCGTAGAAGGATGGGTTAGTAAATTTGCAGACGACACTAAGGTCGGTGGAGTTGTGGATAGTGACGAAGGATGCTGTAGGTTGCAGAGAGACATAGGTAAGCTGCAGAGCTTGGCTGAGAGGTGGCAAATGGAGTTTAATGCAGACAAGTGTGAGGTGATGCACTTTGGTAGGAGTAACCAGAAGGCAAAGTACTGGGCTAATGGTAAGATTCTTAGCAGTGTAGATGAGCAGAGAGATCTCGGTGTCCATGTACCCAGATCCTTGAAAGTTGCCACCCAGGTTGACAGGGCTGTTAAGAAGGCATACAGTGTTTTAGCTTTTATTAATAGAGGGATCAAGTTCCAGAACCAAGAGGTTACGCTGCAGCTGTACAAAACTCTGGTGCGGCCGCACTTGGAGTATTGTGTACAGTTCTGGTCACCGCATTATAAGAAGGATGTGGAAGCTTTGGAAAGGGTGCAGACGAGATTTACTAGGATGTTGCCTGGTATGGAGGGAAGGTCTTACAAGGAAAGGCTGAGGGACTTGAGGCTGTTTTCATTAGAGAGAAGAAGGTTGAGAGGTGACTTAATTGAAACCTATAAAATAATCAGAGGGTTAGATAGGGTGGATAGGGAGAGCCGTTTTCCTAGGATGGTGACGGCGAGCACGAGGGGCATAGCTTTAAATTGAGGGGTGAAAGATATAGGACAGATGTCAGAGGTAGTTTCTTTACTCAGAGAGCAGTAAGAGAATGGAACGCTTTGCCTGCAATGGTAGTAGATTCGCCAACTTTAGGTACATTTAAGTCGTCATTGGATAAGCATATGGACGTACATGGAATAGTGTAGGTTAGATGGGCTTGAGATCGGTATGACAGGTCGGCACAACATTGAGGGCCGAAGGGCCTGTACTGTGCTGTTATGTTCTATGTACTTCAGCGCTGACATTGACGCTCTCCTTTTGAAATTTTAGCCTAGAACGTCGAGGGGACTGTCTTACTCCAGGGCAGCTTCACACTTTCCCTAACACATCCAAATCCTTTGCTTTCAGAGTGTCCAGTGAATCTTGGAGTCATTAGTTGCCTTGTCTGTAATAGTGTTTCCAAAGGAATGCTGCCACATAAACTTCATGTTAGTTACTGTAGCTAAGGGGAAAAGAGTGCATGGCTCGGCATGACGACCAGACTAAAACTCAGAGCTTGAGGGGGTTTCTTTTTTAACCATGAACTAACAGTTTGAATTGGAACAACATAAAGCACCTCGTTTTCTTTCCAAGACATGTCCTAAACTTCATCTCAAAAAAAACGTTGCCATAGTAACCCCTCTACCCTATGCAAAAGCACTTCAATAGGCCTTGGTTTCTGGGGCCTTAAGTAGGCCCTGGCCTGGTTCCCTTCAATGCTCAGCTGCAGCAAACCTCAACCATCTGCTTTAAGTGTCATCTGGGGACGTAAAGTGCAACAAGTGGGGCTTCCACAACATAAACGCGGGGGGAAAAGCAGGCTGACTACTTACCACAGGGTCTTCACAACAAGGTCTGTTGCAACGTTTCTGCTGACACACAAGAATACAATTAGATTCTGTCAGAGAATCAGGAATTCCAAAGGAGCAGCTTAGAGGGTGTGGAAAATGTTGTTTTCACTTTGTTGAACAAACAATGTCCACTACTCAACAAGAATCTCAGAAAGACAGAACATTGGAAATAGCGAACTCTCGACCTGTCTTGTATCTGTCGAAATGAATCTCCAATGCGACCATTTCCATGCATCACAGGTTCCAGTTACCGTCATTCACAGTCTGGACGGATTGAGGGTTTGTTTCTGGTGTATACTCCTTTCTGATTGTCTCAATGTGGATAGATATACAACAGGAATGTCAGAACCACGCGCATTTTTGTCTCCTGGGATAATGGGAACTGCAGATGCTGGAGAATCCGAGATAACAAAGAGTGGAGCTGGATGAACACAGCAGGCCAAGCAGCATCTCAGGAGCACAAAAGCTGACGTTTCAGGCCAAGACTCTTCATGGGAACCCTGCAGCCCGACAGTATCAATGTGGATTTCACAAGCTGCAAAATCTCCCTTTCCCCCCCACTACATCCCAAAGCCAGCCCAGCTCATCCCTGCCTCCCTAGCCTGTTCTTCCTCTCACCTATCCCCTCCTCCCACCTCAAGCTGCACCTCCATTTCCCACCTACTAACCTCATCCCGCCCTCTTGACCTGTCCGTCCTCCCCGTACTGACTTATCCCCTCCCTAACTCCCCACCTACACTCACCTCTACTGGTTCCACCCTGCACCTTTAACTTGCCTGTCTCCTCTCCACCTATCTTCTCCTCTATCCATCTTCGACCCATCTGCCCGTCTCTCCCTATTTATTCCAGTTCCCTCACCCCATCCCCGTCTCTGATGAAGGGTCTACGCCTGAAACGTCAGCTTTTGTGCTCCTGAGATGCTGCTGGGCCTGCTGTGTTCATCCAGCTCCACACTTTGTTATCCAGTATTTTGTCTCCTGTTTGACTGGACCCAGGTATTTTGAGGTCAGGAGCTGGACTGCCTGGTTTCCATTTTATTTTAGCATTAATGGGTTTTTGTGATTTTTTTGCAGGGGTTTGCAAATGTCAGAGTGAAATCTGACCCCATTTCAATGAGTGTAGGAACATAAGCAGACTCGGAGCTTCAGAATGAAGTGGTTACAAACAGTGAGGAGCGTGAATCAATACAAGGGGCAGTGAAAATCTCTTCCAACAACGACGCACTCAAACATATAGCAGGAGTAGGCTATTTGCCCCCCTCAAGCCTGCTCTGCCGTTCAATAAGACCGTAAGACATGGGAGTGGAAGAAAGGCCATTCGGCCCATCAAGTCCACTCTGCCATTTAATCAAGGTTGATGGGCATTTCAACTCCACTTACCCGCACCCTCCCTGTAGCCCTTAATTCCTAGTGAGATTAAGAATTTATCGATATCTGCCTTGAAGACATTTAACATCCCAGCCTCCACTGCGCTCCGTGGCAATGAATTCCACAAGCCCACCCCTCTCTAGCTGAAGAAATGTCTCCTCATTTCTGTTTTAAATTTATCCCCTCTAATTCTAAGGCTGTGCCCAGGGGTCCTAGTCTCCCTGCCTAACGGAAACAACCTCCCAGCGTCCATCCTTTCTAAGCCATACATTATCTTGTAAGTTTCTACTAGATCTCCCCTCAACCTTCTAAATGCTAATGAATACAATCCCAGGATCCTCAGCGTTCATCGTATGTTAGGCCTACCATTCCAGGGATCATCTGTGTGAATCTCCACTAGACACGTTCCAGGGCCAGTATGTCCTTCCTGGGGTGTGGGGCCCAAAATTGGACACAGTATTCTAAATGGGGCCTAACTAGAGCTTTATAATGTCTCAGAAGCACATCGCTGCTTTTATATTCCAACCCTCTTGAGATAAACGACAACATTACATTCGCTTTCTTAACCATGGACTCAACCTGCAAGTTAACCTTTAGAGAATCCTGGGCCAACACTCCCAGATCCCTTTGTATTTCGGCTTTATGAATTTTCTCACCGTTCAGAAAATAGTCCATGCCTGTATTATATTTTCCAAAGTGCAAGACCTCGCATTTGCTCATGTTGAATTTCATCAGCCCTTTCCTGGACCACTCTCCTAAACAGTCTGAATCTTCCTGCAGCTTCACCACCTCCTCAGTACTACCTGCCTGTCCACCTAACTTCATATCATTGGCAAATTTCGCCAGAATGTCCCCGGTCCCTTCATCCAGATCATTAACATATAAAGCGAACAGCTGCAGCCCCAACACCGAGCCCTGCGGGACACCACTTGTCACCGGTTGCCATTCTGAAAAAGAGCCTTTTATCTCAACTCTCTGCCTTCTGTCAGACAGCCAATCCTCAATCCATGCCAGTAGCTCACCTCGAACACCATGGGCCCTCACTTTACTCAGCAGCCTCCCGTGAGGCACCTTATCAAAGCCCTTTCGGAAGTCTAGATAGATAACAGCCAATGTTTTCCCTGGTCTAACCTACTTGTTACCTCTTCAAAGAATTCTAACAGGTTTGTCAGGCACGACCTCCCCTTACTAAATCCATGCTGACTTGTTCTAATCTGACCCTGCACTTCCAAGAATTTAGAAATCTCATCCTTAACAATGGATTCTAGAATTTTACCAACTACCGAGGTTAGGCTAATCAGCCTATAATTTTCCATCTTTTGTCTTGATCCTTTCTTAAACAAGGGGGTTACAACAGCGATTTTCCAATCATCTGGGACTTTCCCTGACTCCAGTGACTTTTGAAAGATCACAATTAGCTTTTCTAGCGCTTTCTCTTTTGTAATGCCTACCATACTCAACTCTGCCCCCGACTCTCCTTAATTGTTGGGATATTACTCATGTCTTTCACTGTGAAGACTGACACAAAGTACTTACTAAGTTCTTCAGCTATTTCTTTATCTCCCATCACTAGCCTTCCAGCATCAATTTGGAGTGGCCCAATATCCTACTTTTGCCTCTCATTTGTTTCTAATGTACTGAAGGAAACTTTTTACTATAATTTCTAATATTATTAGCTAGCCTACCTTCATATTTGATCTTCTCCTTCCTTATTGTTGTCTTTGTTATCCTCTATCTGTTTTTGTAGCCTTCCCAATCTTCTGATTTCCCAGTGCTCTTGGCCACTTTCTCGGCTGTCTCTTTTTCTTTGATATATTTCCTGACTTCCTTTGTCAGCCATGGCTGTCTAATCCCACCCGGTACAACCTTTCTTTTCTTTGGGATGAACCTCTGTACTGTGTCCTCAATCACACCCAGAAACTCCTGCCATTGTTGGCCCACTGTCTTACCCGCTAGGCTCTGCTTCCAGTTGATTTTTGTCAATTCCTCTCTCATGCCCCTGTAATTACCTTTATTTAACTGTAACACCACTACATCCGATTTTGCCTTCTCTCTTTCAAACTGCAGACTGAACTCTACCATATTATGATCGCTGCCTCCTAAGTGCTCCCTTGCTTTAAGATCTTTTATAAAGTCTGGCTCATTACATAGCACTAAGTCCAGAATAGCCTGCTCCCTTGTGGGGTCCATCACAAGCTGTTCCAAAAAGACATCCTGCAAACATTCCATGAATTTCCTTTCTTTGGATCCACCGGCAACATTATTCACCCAGTCCACCTGCATGTTGAAGTCCCCCATGATCACCGTGACCTTGCCTTTCTGACATGCCCTATTTATTTCTCGGTGCATCTTGTGCCCCTGGTCCTGATCACTGTTGGGAGGTCTGTACATAACTCCCATTATAGTTTTTTTGCCTTTGTGGTTCCTCAACTCCACCCACACAGACTCCACATCTTCTGACCCTGTGTCATTCAGTGCCATAGATTTAATTTCATTCTTAACGATCAAGGCAACCCCACCCCCTCTGCCCACCTCCCTGTCTTTTCGATAGGTTGTAAATCCTTGGATGTTTAACTGCCAGTCCTAAACTCCCTGCAACCATGTCTCTGTGATGCCTACCACATCATAATCATTCAGGATGATTTGTGCCGTTTATTTATTTACTTTGTTACGAATACTACGAGCATTTAGGTAAAGTGCCTTAATGCTAACTTTCTTATCATTATTAGAGATATTGGACATCATAAGATGTCCTAAGTTATCCTTCCTTTTTGCTGCATTCCTAGTCTGCCTCGAGCTTAAACCCACCAGCACACATGCTATCCTGCTGCTTATCTTTCCATTTAACTCCATACTCCCAATCGCTTTCACTTTCGCTCTTCCTTCCCCCCGACGCAGAAGTTTAAAGTCCTACTGACCACCCTATTTATCCTTTTCGCGAGAACATTGCTTCCAGATCATGGCTGATCTGATGATAAGCTGAAATCCACATTCCTGCTTACCCCAGTAACTTCTCACCTTACCAACTGTATCTTTTCCTGAAAAATACTCAAAGACTGTACTTCCACCACTTTTCAGGAAAAGCATTTGAAATGTCTTGGTCTTCGAGAAAAACTGTTTTACCTCAGCTCTGTCTTAAACTTAAATTTTAAACAGTGACCCTGGTCCTGCACTCGCCCCTATTGGAGAAACATCCTCTCCACATCTACCCTTCAGAATCCCACGTTTCAGCTGAGGCGGCTTCATATTGTGTATTCCCTGGAAGTGGTTTCTATTGCGTGAGCTCAGAGTGCCCTTGCTGCAGAGCGCAGTACAAAAAGGATATGGTGGCATAGTGGTAGTGTCACTGGGGTAGAACTCCAGAGTCTCCGATGAAATCCCTGGGAT
The DNA here is from genome assembly GCF_030684315.1 of Stegostoma tigrinum. Taxonomy (NCBI): domain Eukaryota; kingdom Metazoa; phylum Chordata; class Chondrichthyes; order Orectolobiformes; family Stegostomatidae; genus Stegostoma; species Stegostoma tigrinum. The sequence continues at coordinate 21,843,575 of NC_081389.1, read as the reverse complement.
CATGAATTCAAATCCCAATGAGGTGGAATTAAAATTCAATCAGGAATTCTGGAATTGGAAGCTACTTTCTGCAAAGGTGACCATAAAATCACCAGCAATTGGAGTAAAAGCCTATCAGTCCCAAAGGGGAGGTAATGGTAGCCTGGTGACATTAATGCTTGACTGTTAATCCAGAGATGCAGGTAATGTTCCAGCAGCTTGGGTTTGAATCCCACCGCAGCAGATGGTGGAATTTGAATTCAATAAAAATCTGGAATTAATAGTCTAATGATGACCATGAATCTATTGTTGATTGTCAGGAAAATCCCATCTAGTTCACTAATTTTCTTTAGGGAATGAAATCTGCCATCCTTACCTGGTCTGGCCTACATGTGACTCCAGGCCCCATCAATGGAGTTGACTCTTAACTGCTCTCTGGGCAAAAAGGATGGGGGGGGCAACAAATAAAAGTTTGCTAATGCCCTTCCTTCAGGAAAGGGAATCTGCTGTCCATACCCATTCTGGTCTACATGTGACTCCAGCCCTACATTCACTCTAAGCTGCTTGGCCACCTGTGAGTCTGCACAACCCTGACGCATCAACTTCTGGTTTCATAGGAAGGTTCCTAGTCCTTCAGGAATGTCTCTTGTACGTTGCCTTAGCTGCCCTCTGAACATGGCAGCGTTCAGTGGCAATTAGTATTGGGTGTCAATGCCAGCAGTGTTGCCCATATACCATGAAAGAATTTAGAAAATAAACAGGAAAAACCACTGCCACAACTGACCAACTCTCAGAACTGCACGCGGACCAATGCCAATCAGGTGCTATCTGAAGCCTCTGTTGCTTGTTGTTGGCTGTTGAACACAGTGGGTTTTCAGCTTTCAACAAGGAAGGCTCAATATCTGCAGGTCATGCCCCACAACCTCAAGCCATCATTTTATTATTTTCCCAAAACAGGATTCCCAAAATCGAATACAGTGCTCCAACTGCAACCAAACCAATGTTTTATAAAAGCTCACTCTGTATTCCCTGGTTTTAGTTAAAAAAGCTTCATTCTTTTGTACACATTATCAACAATTCTCTCAGTCTGCAGTGCCATTTGTACACATATGCCCCAGGTCCCTCTGTTCCTGCACCATTTTTTTAGAGTTGTACAGTTTGTATTAAATTGCCTCAGAAAGTTCCTCCCGTTAAAATACATCACTGGACAGTTCCCTGCGGTTAATTTCATTTGCCACATGACAGCCCCTTTTCTCAGCTTGCCTCTTAATGACATCCCTGGCCAGAGCTGGGGACTTTTTAAAAATTCTTATGCAGGATGAAGACATCGCTGGCCAGGCCAATATTTATTGCCCATCCTTAATTGCTGAGAGGGCAGTTAAAAGTCAACCACATTGCTGTAGGTCTGGAGTCACATGTAGGCCAGACCAGGTAAGAATGGCAGTTTCCTTCCCTCAGGGACATTAGTGAACCAGATGGGTTTTTACATGCATTCATACCAGTTTCATAGTTCCCATTAGGCTGTTAATTTCAGATTTTTATCGAATTCATATCCCACCATCTGCCATGACAGGGTGCAAACCCAGGTCCCTAGAGCATTGAGCACGTCTCTGGATTACTAATTTAGCAATAATACCATGTGGTCCATTATACCCTGAGTCCTTCTATTTAAGAGCAAGAAATAGGAACAAGAGAAGGCCGTTCGGCCCTCGAGCCTGCTCCACCATTTAATAGAATCATGAATGATCCACATTCCTCATATTTACTTTCCTTCCCCTTTCTCACAACCCCCAATTCACATTGTGCCCAGAGATAATGACACTGCAGATGCTGGAGAATCCAAGATAACAAAGTCTGAAGGTGGATGAACACAGCAGGCCAAGCAGCATCTCAGGAGCACAAAAGCTGACGTTTCGGGCCTAGACCCTTCATCAGAAAAGGGGGATGGGGAGAGGGAACTGAAATAAATAGAGAGAGAGGTGGAGGCAGACTGAAGATGAATAGAGGAGAAGATAGGTGGGGAGGAGAGTATAGGTGGGGAGGTGGGGAGGGGATAGGTCAGTCCGGGGAGGACGGACAGGTCAAGGAGGCGGGATGAGGTTGGTAGGTGGGAAATGGAGGTGCGACTTGAGGTGGGAGGAGGGGATAGGTGAGAGGAAGAACAGGTTAGGCAGGCGGGGATGAGCTGGGCTGGTTTTGGGATGCAGTAGGGGGAGGGGACGAGCTGGGCTGGTTTTGGGATGCAGTAGGGGGAGGGGAGATTTTGAAGCTGGTGAAATCCACATTGATACCATTGGGCTGCAGGGTTCCCAAGCAGAATATGAGTTGCTGTTCCTGCAACCTTCGGGTGGCATCATTGTGGCACTGCAGGAGGCCCATGATGGACATGTCGTCTGAGGAATGGGAGGGGGAGTTGAAATAGTTCGCGACTGGGAGGTGCAGTTGTTTATTGCAAACCGAGTGGAGGTGTTCTGCAAAGCGGTCCCCAAGCCTCCGCTTGGTTTTCCCAATGTAGAGGAAGCCACACCGTGTACAGCGGATGCAGTATACCACATTGGCGGATGTGCAGGTGAACATCTGCTTGATGTGGAAGGTCATCTTGGGGCCTGGGATGAGGGTGAGGGAGGAGGTGTGGGGGCAGGTGTAGCACTTCCTGTGGTTGCAGGGGAAAGTGCCGGGTGTGGTGGGGTTGGAGGGGAGCGTGGAGTGGACAAGGGAGTTGCGGAGTGAGTGGTCTGTCTGGAAAGCAGACAAGGGGGGGTGGAAAAAATGTCTTCGGTGGTGGGGTCGGATTGTAGATGGCGGAAGTGTCGGAGGATGATGCGTTGTATCCGGAGGTCGGTGGGGTGGTATGTGAGGATGAGGGGGATTCTCTTAGGGCGGTTGTGGCGGGGGCGGGATGTGAGGATGTTGCGGGAAATGCGGGAGACACGGTGGAGGGCGTTCGCGACCACTGTGGGGGGGGAAGTTGTGGTCCTTGAAGAACGAGGACATCTGGGATGTGCGGGAGTGGAATGCCTCATCCTGGAAGCAGATGCAGCGGAGGTGAAGGAATTGGGAATAGGGGATGGAATTTTTGCAGGAGGCTGGGTGGAAGGAGGTGTATTCTAGGTAGCTGTGGGAGTCGGTGGACTTGAAATGGACATCAGTTTCTAGCTGGTTGCCTGAGATGGAGACTGAGAGGTCCAGGAAGGTGAGGGATGTGTTGGAGATGGCCCAGGTGAACTTGAGGTTGGGGTGGAAGGTGTTGGTGAAGTGAGTGAACTGTTCAAGCTCCTCTGGGGAGCAAGAGGCGGCGCCGATACAGTCATCAATGTACCGGAGGAAGAGGTGGGGTTTGGGGCCTGTGTAGGTGCAGAAGAGGGACTGTTCCAGGTAACCTACAAAGAGGCAGGCATAGCTGGGGCCCATCCGGGTACCCATGGCCACTCCCTTTGACTGTAGGGTGGCATCATTGTGGCACTGCAGGAGGCTGCTGTTCCTGCAACCTTCGGGTGGCATCATTGTGGCACTGCAGTGCCACAATGATGCCACCCGAAGGTTGCAGGAACAGCAACTCATATTCCGCCTGGGAACCCTGCAGCCTAATGGTATCAATGTGGACTTCACCAGTTTCAAAATCTCCCCTTCCCCAACTGTATCCCTAAACCAGCCCAGTTCGTCCCCTCCCCCCACTTCACCACACAACCAGCCCAGTTTCCCCCCCCCACCCACTGCATCCCAAAACCAGTCCAACCTGTCTCTGCCTCCCTAACCTGTTCTTCCTCTCACCCATCCCTTCCTCCCACCCCAAGCCGCACCCCCATCTAACTACTAACCTCATCCCACCTCCTTGACCTGTCCGTCTTCCCTGGACTGACCTATCCCCTCCCTACCTCCCTACCTATACTCTCGTCTCCACCTATCTTCTTTTCTCTCCATCTTCGGTCCGCCTCCCCCTCTCTCCCTATTTATTCCAGAACCCTCACCCCATCCCCTTCATCATATGTCAGCTTTTGTGCTCCTGAGATGCTGCTTGGCCTGCTGTGTTCATCCAGCTCCACACTTTATTATCTTGGATTCTCCAGCATCTGCAGTTCCCACTATCATAGAATCAATGAGAGCTTGCTCTCTCGCCTTTGATACTTCCTGACCTATCACATTTTGTTTTCAGTACAGAGTCCAGCGTCTGCATAATCTGCTCCGAAAATGTCAGGTGCTGTTGTTTGGAACGCAAATAAAGTCTAAATCATGTCTGACTTGAACTATGGGCCCTGAGTATAAGACGGACATAGATAAATCCAACAGCGAATTCACCCTGAAAGTGGAGCAGTATATCACAGGGGATACTGCTTAGCACAATATAGAGCGAGCACGACATAGAACAATGTGCGACAATAAAATGTGTTGGGGACAAAGGGACCGACGGATGTGGTGGTAGGGTGTGGTGAGGAAAAACAGGAGGGAGAATCATGTGGAGCTTAAGCACTCGGCCAGTCCTTAATGGGGCGAATGGCCTGTCTGAGCTCTTCAGATTCTCTCAGACAGACATCTGGGTGAGAGACTGACTGAATCTGCAGCGCTGTCTAATTAATATGCAAATCACCAGCCTCCACTATAAAAGGTTTCCAATATTAAGAGATAATGAATCCTCCAGGTCTTACATGTGTCAGCCCTGCCACCTGCACGTGTTTACCTAACTATTCATTAAAGTTAGGACCAAAAATATACTAAATTTACCGCCAGTGGCATCAGCTGAATGTTGAAAAGCTGCCTCACTAACATCTTATTTTCTCCCACCAGATGCCGTTTCACGAAAAGAGCTGGGGCCAGATTTTCAGATTTTTGTTATATACATCAGATTCAAAAAGTTTATTATATTACACCAACTCCGTCACAGAAAGTTCAGCAAACTCTATCCAGACTATTTGCAGCATTTAACGAACCGAACAGGGCGATCTGTCCCGGGACGTTTTCAGGTTTTTTTTTCCTGGGACTAGTCTAGGATGAGACGTTTTAATTTCTCTCTCGGAACCAGCTCACTGACCCACAGTTGGGTGGGCGTACGACTCCATCTGCAGGTCATACATACGTGCATTTACATAGCGCCGTCCGCGACCGCAAGTGTCCCAAGGCACACTTTACTTTCCAATGTCGTCGTTTTTCTTTCGTCGAGTTGCAGTCACTGATGCAATAATGTAGGAAAATGCAGTGGCTAGTTTGTGCACAGCAAGATCCCGCAACTAGTGATGCGATCCCACCAGATAATCTGCCTTTGTGATATTGGCGGGTGTCGGGAAATGCTGGCTCCAAACTAAAGCTTTGGGGATACGGTTTCAATGACAGCTAATTAACTCCTTTATGTTTCACGAATAAAATCTGCAGCTGAAGTGAATCTCTATGATGGTGACAGTTAAATGATCTGTTTCATTAATGCCCTGTGAAGACAGAGGCCTACCGTCCTTAGCCAGTTCGGTCTACACGTGACTCCAGACCCGCTGTAACTCTGTTGGCTTCTGCCTTCTAAAGACTGTTGCTCCATGTATAGGATGAGAGAGCTGCCAGACCAAGTAGTGGAGCCAGGTGCAATTGCAGCATTTAAAGGGCATCTGGATGGCTACATGAATAGGAAGGGTTTAGAGGGATATGGGCCAAATGCTGGCAAATGGGACTAGATAAGTTTGAGGTGTCTGAGTCAGCACAGATGCGTTGGATTGAAGGGTCATTGGGACCAAAACATTAACTCTGATTTCTCTCCACAGATGCTGCCAGACCCGCTGAGCTTTTCCAACAACTTCTATTTTTGGGCCAAAGGGTTTTGTTTCCATGCTTTGTGATTCTATTTGAGCCTAATCCATTCTAATCCTGTCTGTGTCAATGGAGCACCCTCTCTGTGTTGCTGTGAAATCTAGATTTTGAGCTGAGTTATGTTCAACTGTACATCATGAAGCCATTCAGTGTAATGGCCTATTTTGTTATATATGGTTCACACAAACCATCTCTTTGTCTATTTATTTCAGAGTCATTTATTGTACTAAAGGGGCTATTCGGCCCATTGTAACTATGCAAACCTGTGTAGAGCCTTGCTTCCCCAACCCTTTCCCATTGTGACCTCTTTTTGAGGTTTGAAATGTTGCTTCTTCTTAGGGAGTGGTGACAGAAGGCAAGAGAGATTAGGAGGTGGGTTTTTAAGGTGGGTGGGGACAACCATTCAGCTCACAATCCCGAAATTGCAGTTTGCAACTGCATTTGAAGTCTCAATGCCCACTTTAGAAGCCCTGCTGTGGAGTAATCCAGACCAGCCCCAATTCCCTGCTCTGTCATGTGTGAAAGGGCAACTATTGGAAAAACTCTGAGCGACACATACAGGCTGGGGGTTGTTTTCCTAAGAACAGAGAAGGCTGACCTGTTAGACTGAGGTATAGCAAATTATGACGGACATAGACAGGGCAGATGGAAAGAAACATTTCTCATTGAGCAGAGCGGTCAATGACCAGGGGACATGGACTCAAGGTAAAAGGCTGAAGGAATAACATTTTCACCCAGAAGGCGATGGGAATCTGGAAGCAGCTCACTGAAAGGGTGGTCAAGGCAGGAACTGTCATAACATTTCAGATGTATTTAGCCAAACATGTGAAGCACCAGGACATTGAGTCTCCAGGCCAAGTGTTGAAAAATGGATAGGTGTTTGATGACTGGCACAGGCTCAATGGGCCAAAGGGCCTTGTTCCATGCTGTAATACTCTATGACTTGATCCTTGCTGCTGGCAACTTTATTCCCTTCAAGTGATTCCCTTTTGAAATCACTGACTGATTCCATTTCCAAAGCCCCCAACGTCTTGATCATCTCACTCCCAAGTGAAAAAGATTCTTCTCAAAGGCTGGCTCTGCTCCTCTAGCTTGAAATCTGTGATCCCTGCACCACCCCTCCCCATCCCCCTGTCCTTGTAATGGTGCCTGTTTTTCGTGGTCCACTTCATCCCAACCTCTTCAGTTGGGTAAAACCTCCCCACAATCCCCAAGGAGAACAATCCCACCTCCCCCAATGTAACCTTGTCACTTAAACCACCCCATCCGGAAGCTGGGGAAAAACCCTCCACTCCCCTCTCGAGGACAATCATTCCTCCCCTAAAGAATAGTGACCAGAAGCAGTTGATGCTTTAGGAAGGATGATGGGAAACTTGACATGGTTCAGAAACGATTTACGAGGATGTTGTCAGGGTTGCAGGGTTTGGGCTACAGGCAGAGGCGGAATAGGCTGGGGCTATTTTCCCTGGAGCATCTGAGGCTGATGGTGACCTTACAGAGGTTTATAAAATCATGGATAGAGTGAATTGTCAAGGCCTTTTCCCCAGGGTAGGGGAGTCCAAAACTAGAGGAGCAAAGGTTTAAGGTGAGAGGGGAAAGACTTAAAATGGACCCAAGGGGTAACTTTTTCACACTGAGAGTGGTGCACGTATGGAATGAGCTGCCAGAGGAAGTGGTGGAGGCTGGTACAATTACAACATTTAAAAGGCATCTGGATGGGCACATGAATAGGAAGGGTTCAGAGGGATATGGGTGAAAAACTGGCAAATGGGACTGGATTAATTTAAGATATATGGTTGGCCTGGACGTGTTGGACTGAAGGGTCACTTTCTGTGCTGTACGTCTCTATGACTATGATTCTAGGTAAGCACATTGTGGCCTGACCGGGTCTTTGTAGAGAGTCAGTCAGCTGTAGTGAGGAGCATTGACCTGTTGGCCTGTTCCTGTGAGCTGTTGGCATGTTCCTGTTGGCCTGTTTCTGTGACCTGTTGACCTGTTCCTGTGACCTGTTGGCCTGTTTCACTGAGCTGGTTGGCCTGTTTCACTGAGCTGTTGGCCTGTTTCAGTGAGCTGTTGGCCTGTTTCTGTGACCTGTTGGCCTGTTCCTGTTGGCCTGTTTCAGTGAGCTGTTGGCCTGTTTCAGTGAGCTGTTGGCCTGCTTCTGTGACCTGTTGGCCTGTTCCTGTTGGCCTGTTTCTGTGACCTGTTGGCCTGTTCCTGTGACCTGTTGGCCTGTTCCTGTTGGCCTGTTTCAGTGAGCTGTTGGCCTGTTCCTGATGGCCTGTTCCTGTGACCTGTTGGCCTGTTCCTGATGGCCTGTTACTGTGATCTGTTGGCCTGTTGCTGTGAGCTGTTGGCTTGTTCTTGGAGGTACTGGGACAGTGACAGGAATTCCACTCCTGACCATTTGATTAATCTGTGTGTTTGTCAGGGAGGAAATTGTGATACTTCACACAAAGCCGCTGACACTTTAATTAAATTCATTCCATCAAAGCGCATGGCTTCTTTTTAATTTCACGACAAATCCCTAATTACATTGGGGATCTTCGACATAATCTGCCTTTCGATGGAAAACAACAGATTCTCTGTCTTCAAGGATGGGGGTCTTTATCCTCTGACAATCATTATAATCTGCAACAAACTTCACTCAGAATTCTTCAAAGCTCAAGTTATTTATTAATCAGGCTTCAGTCTAGTCAACAATAATGTGGGGCACATCTGCATGACACACCATTCACATTTCTGCATGGGACTTCTCCCAGTGGTTTGCTGGTTAACCGGGACCGAGGTTTACTCACAGTCCCAGGGGACCACAGGGCCGTGCCCTCATTAGAGAGACAGATACTCCTGGTGGTGGTTTAACCTGAGGTTGAGATAGAGGGTCCCTTGTGTTAACTTCAGCCAGTGTAGGAATCATGCTGTTAGCATTACTCTGTGTTGCAAACCAGCCATCCAGCCAACTGAGCTAACCAACCCCCAATTAACCCTGTGCTGTCCATCTCCTGGGAGTGTTTGTTGGGAGACTTTTACTCTGAATCTAACCCCATTCTGTCCCCTGTCCTTAGAGTGTTTGACAGGACAGTGTAGAGAGAGCTTTACTCTGTATCTAACTTTGTGCTGTCCTGCATGTGTTTGACAGGACAATGTAGAGAGAGATTTACTCTGTATCTAACCTTGTGCTGTCCTGCGGGTGTTAGTGGGGACAGTGTAGAGAGAGATTTACTCTGTATCTAACCTTGTGCTGTCCTCCTGTTTGGAGAGCGTTTGATGGGCTTCGAGTAAAGGGAGATTTATAACCTTGTCCTGTATAGATCGGGTATCATTTACACCCCGAACCTTCTGGGAATGAAGCAAAATGTGCTTTAAAAAAGAGAAATCCCGGGGCCAGGAAAGTCAATGTTTAGCCCAAAACATTGACATGCCAGCTCCTCGGATGCTGTTTGACCTGCTGTGCTCCTACAGCTTCACACCAATACACTCTGGCTTCCAGCATCTGCAGTTCTCATTGCCTCCCAGAAATCCCAGGAAGTTTTGTCCCTTCGAGAAAATATCGTTGAGTATAAACATTCCTCACGTCAATGACATCCCGAGAGAGGACTAGATCTGGAAGCAGTGATCATGTGCAGCCTCAGCGCTCAGCAGAGCTGTTTCTGAGTGGATTCAGAGAATCAGGTCCAGCAGGGTCTGAGTCCAGGCAGCAATCTTGCTCATGCCAGCTCCCATTACTGTTTATTCACACACACTACACAGGCTTCAGCTGTGAAGATGCTGCTACTGGGAGTGATTCAACAGATATGGAAGTTTACCAACAAATTCTGCCAGCATCAATGCAACGAAACCTTTCCTACACAGAGGCATGCACAATTATATACTGATCCATGTATAACACACATGCTTCATACATAGATAAACATGCTCATGTATATAACCACACTCATAAAAGTTATTGGACATACTTATACATGTATGAATATGCATGAATAGTCACATTCATACATAACTAAGTGCGCTCACGCTCTCATGTAGATATTCTCACGTATAAACGTGCACATTGACAAACAGTCTGAAGTAGGGTCCCAGCCCGAAGCATCAACATTCCTGCTCCTCTGATCCTGCCTGGCCTACTGTGGTCCTTCAGCTCCACACTGTGTTATTACATAGACACACACACACACACACACACACACACACACACACACACTTATGTAGACACATGAGTAGTTAGAGCACTAGGGACCAGCACAGTGAGGGCTGCAAGCTGGTGCTACAGGCTGTTCGGATCAGGAGCTAAAGGGTGTCGGGGTGGGGGTATCAGGGTGGAGGGAGACAGAGTGTGGGTGTGTAAGGATGCGGGTGAAGGTGTGGGTGTCGGGGTAGGAATGTGTAGGAGGGGGTGTGAAGGTGTTGGGGTGGTCAGTGTGGGAGTTTCGGAGTGGGGTTGTAAGAGTGGGGGAGTGGGAGTGGAGGAAGCTTGTGTCGGTTGGAGTGGGTATCAGGGTAGGGGGTCTTGGGGTAGGGTTGTGGAGTTGGGGTAGGGGTATCAGGGTGGAGGGAGTTTGGATGAGAGTGTTGGTGTGGAGGGTTGGGGTGTATGTGTCAGAGTTGGGGCGTGTGGGAGGGGGTATGGGTGTGGGGTCGGCGGAGGTGGAGGTGATTTGGGTCCTCAGGGTGGGTGTAGGGGCGTTGGGTAGGGTTGGGACTGGGGGAGTCGGAGTGTCAATGTGAGTGGGGTGTGGGAGTGGGGGGTGGAGTCTGGGGGTTAGGGAGATTTGGGTGTCAGAACGGGAATAGGGGTGTCGGTTTGCAGGTGGGAGCTGTAAGCGTGTGGGAGTGGGGATGTGGAATTGGGGGAGTCAGGGTATGGGTGTGAGAGTGTGAGGATGGAGGCTGGAGGGTGGGGGCAACTTGCGTGTAGGGGTGTTGGTGCAGGATTGAGAGGGGTAAGGTGTGGCTATTGGGGTGTTGGAGAAGGGGAGTGGGGGAATGGATTTGTGTGTAGGGGTGTGGAAGTGTGGAGGTGAGGAATGGAGGCTGGGATAAGGGTGTCAGTACTGAGGTGTCGGTGTGGGTGTGGGGATGGGAAGTGTAAATGAGTGGGATGTGGATGTGTGTGTGGGGATGTGGGAATTTGGGGATGGGGAATGGAGGCTGGGGTGTGGATAGCTTGGGTGTCAGGGTTGAGGTGTCAGTGCACGTGTGTTGGTGTGGGGGTGGGAGGTGTAAGCGTGTGGCTGGTGAGGTGTGGATGTGGGACGGTGGTGCTGGTTTTTGAGGGGTGGGGCTGTGGTCCAAACTCAACAGGAAAGGCTTGTGATTGGAGGAAGAAGTAAAGAGTTGGGTTGGGGGGAGTATTGGAACATTGTCCTTGGGGTTCACATTCTGGAAATGTTAGCAATGGGCCAGAAACAGGAACACTCTCCAAACATCACTCCCTCACAGAAATCCCTCTCTGGAATTGCACCTTGATGTCGTGCCTGGTTTCACTCTGAGCTTGGATTATGGGAAGTATTTGTGCTGCAATCACAGCGATTCCAGGTCCATGCTGTGGGGGTTCTGCAATGTCAACGGTGCTATCTTTCAGTGAACACATCAGACTGAAGTCCCACCAGCCTGCCTTGGACAATACTGAAGATCGTTGACATTGCTACAGAGGGAGTCCCTGTTGTTCTCTCTCAACACTCAGGTTAGACTGTGTGGAACCGATACATTTCACAACTGGAAATGCACTTTGAAAGTCATTTTTAGTAAATGTAGCAAATTGATGGAATGATTTCATGATCATTTTGCCTTTTCAATATCAAACATTCCCAGGGTAGAACAGCGCAGGTTGTGATACAGAGTCAAGCTTCCTCTACACTGTCCTCAGCAAACACTCCCAGGACAGGAACAGTATGAGGTTAGATACAGAGTAAAGTCCACTCTACAGTAAGACGGATTGACTCCAAAGTGGAGTAACTGGTGAGTCTGATATAGTAGGAACTGCAGATGCAGGAGAATCTGAGATAACACGGTGTAGAGCTGGATGAACACAGCAGGCCAAGCAGCATCAGAGGAGCAAGAAGGCTGACGTTTTGGGCCTAGACCCTTTTTCTGAAGAACTGGTGAGTCATTCATGTTTAGGGTAGCGAATTATAAGCACTAAGTTTTCTAATGTTTCCAAGAATGAATTGATTAGACTGTGTGTCCCTGGAGTGAAGGCATGTCAGTTGGACAGTGCTACAAGGTGTTATGATGGTGGGGTTTAAGAATCTCAAAAAATCCTGAGTTGGTTGGGCATAAATGAACAAATGGAAAAGAACAACTAAAGGACCTGGAAATTTTCAGTGGCTCAGAAAACTATGAGCAGCTAAAGATATAGATATTCGGTCTGCACTTAGCTCCAATATTGGGTCGTATCTGTAGATTCATCCTCTCTCCACTTCAAATGCCAATCTGTTGACTGTTTTATACTCACTGAAAAGAACAATTTTTTTCCCAAGCCAGTTTTTTAAAAAGAAATGCCTTCTGCTTCTATAAAGACTGAAAGTGTCATTTGTGTTTTCAGCTGTAGATGTTTCCTGCCTGGATGTGCACAGATCCGTGTGGAAGGTCCGAGATAGTAAGAACTGCCAGAGATAACACAGTGCAGAGCTGGAGGAACACAGCAGGCCAGGCAGCATCAGAGGAGCAGGAATATCAGGATCCTTCTTCAGAAATTTCTGCTGCCTTCCTCCAGCTCCAGACTGTGTTATCTCTGTGAGGAAGATATTTCTTCTCTTAGGTGTCACTGATGCCGGAGTTATATCTATTAAACATGACATTTTTATAAATAAGCTTCAATCCAACAACACATTACCAGATCAGAAGTCTCAAAGACCTTTGTAAGACTATGAATAGTGAGAGGAGCATGGGAATCCCTGGCTGGATCAGAATTTACGCTCTTCCCTAGTTGCCCTTGCGAAGGTGGCGGTGAACTGCCTTCTTGATCCACTGCAGTCCATGTGCTGTAGGTTGACCCACAGTTCCATTAAGAGGGTGTTCCAAGATTTTCACCCAGTGACACTGAAGGAACAGCGATACATTTCCAAGTCAGGATGGTGAGTTGTTTGGCGGGGATTTTGCAGGGCGTAGTGCTCCCATGCATCTGCTGCGCTAGCCCTTCTAGATGGTAGTAGTTGTGTGTTTGGAAGGTGCTGTTTAAGCATCTTTGGTGAATTTCTGCAGTGCATGTTGTAGATGGTACGCACTGCTGCTGCAGAATGTCAGTGGTGGGGGGAGTGTATGTTTACAATGGTGAATGGAATCCAAAAGAACAAAGCATGAGTGGAAGAGGGTCACACTGAGAAAGATTTTGAAGACAAGCGCATCACCAAGAGCATGGAGGAGGTTGTTTATGGTGGAACAGGTTGACTGAAGGAGAAGTGATAGAGAGACAATGAGGATGGAGAAGACTGGAGGGTATACCCAAAGGCTGGAAGATTCCTCAGAACAGGTCAAGCTCCATTGGTTTATCTTCACTGGAAATTATATGTTTGGAATTCCAGTGAATACAGCCTAGCCTGCCTAACCTTTCTTCATAAGACAGCCTGATGAATCCACGTAATAGTTTAGAAAATCGTCTCTGAACTATTTCCTGCGATACTGTACACACTTCTCCAAATGTTATCTCGCCACTGCCCCATAGAACTGAGGCATGATCTCAGACTTTTTTCGTTCAATCACCCTTTGCAATAAACAATTAAATTCCATTAGCTTCCCTGATTTCTTGCTATACCTGCAGACAAAGCCTCTACGGTTCACACACTAGAACTCCTAGGTCCCTCTGCATCCCTGAGTTCTGCAGCCCTCACCATTTTGATCAGATGCTGCTTTTTTAATTCTTTCTGCCAAAATGGACAATTTCATGTCTTCCCGCTTCAAACCTCGATTACTCTTTGCAGTTCAAAACCACTGTGTGAAAGCAAAATGTGACCAATGTTGGAGAAACTCCATCAGCCTCGCAGAGAAAAAAATAGACCCAATGTTTCGGATTGAAGTCCTTACATTTGAATAGCTTCAATCTGACACGTAGTCCCGTTTTTCTGGTCCTCCAGGTGTAAGTCCAATTGTTTTTTGATTATTTTCGGTCTCTGTTGGTGATCTTTTTAACCGTTGAAGTATCTGGAGTCCTGAGTCTCTTTGGACACCCACAGTTTTTACCAGACAGTGCTCCTCTCTGCCCATTTGACCTTACATTTGTCAATATTAAAAATCATTTTCCACAGTTTTGCCCAGTCATTGAATCTCCTCAGATCTCTATGTAATTTTATTCTCCCATAAACTGTGCCACGCCACTCACTTTCTCTGCCACATCATCCTCCTAACTTCTCACCCCAGGAGGTAAAGCTGTTTTTAAATATTTGCAGGGATGGGAAATCCAGTTCATTAAATGCAGGAATTTCAGCCTCCAGTATCACTGCTTTCCTGGGTTTTCCAAACAAACTGATATGTTTAAGGCCTTTTTTAATTTCAGCCTCATTAATGAGGTCTAATAAAGGTGCTGACTCTCTCCTATGTAGCAATGAATCTGAAGCTGATGTGGTTGCTACAGCAACACTTTTCAATGAAGGTTAGGAGCCGGCCTAAAGATCAGCGATGAGAAGCATGACGCAGGCAGATTGAAATTTATTCTTCTGGGTATTGAAGAATAGAAACCTGGGTTAAGAAGTGATAGTGTGTTTGCTTCTGCATGTGTGTTTTGTGTGTGTGTGCAGGTGGTGGTGTAATTTTTGCTTGTTCTGTCTGTGTCTTTGTGTGCATGTTCTGTCTGCATGCGTCTGTGTGTGTGTCTACATGTATTTGTGACCCTGTGTGCGTGTGCGTGTGTGTGTGTGTGTGTCTGTGTGTGTGTGTGTGTGTGTGTGTGTGAGTGCATGCTCTATGACTGTGTGCTGTTCCAGTTTGCCTCAATGTGTTAGAGAAACTGTGTATTGTGACTCTGTTTCTCTGTGTGTGTGTGTGTGTGTGTTTTTGTGCTATCTGTGACACTGTGTATGTGTGTGTGTGTTTCTGTGCTATCTGTAACACTGTGTGTGCGTGTGTGTGTGCTATCTGTGACACTGTGTATGTGTGTGTTTCTGTGCTATCTGTAACTGTGTGTGTGTGTGTGTGTGTGTGTTTGTGTGCTATCTGTGACACTGTGTATGTGTGTGTGTTTGTGTGCTATCTGTAACACTGTGTGTGTGTGTGTGTGTGTGTGTGTGTGTGTGTGTGTGCGCTATCTGTGACACTGTGTATGTGTGTGTGTTTCTGTGCCATCTGTAACACTGTGTGTGTGTGTGTGTGTGTGTGTGTGTGTGTGTGTGTGTGTGTGTGTGTGTGCGTGCGTGTGCGCTGTCCCTTCACAGTCAATTGCTCACTGAGTAAATGTTCTGCCCACACAAAGTAGCAAAGCCTCAGACCCCAGATTAGTCAAGGGGACTGATGGGAGCTGGAGTCTTCACTTAGACACTTTTACCTTAACTTTTCCCTCACAGATTCCTCAATCCATTTCCTCACATTTTTGTGAATTTCCTTGAATCCCTGGGAAACAGAGTGAGGACCCCAGTGAATCCCATCAGATTGTACTAAACCAACAGCCTTGTCCCAACCTCACAGCAACAACTGGAAGAGGCAGATGGTTACAAAGCCCAAAGTCAGACTGGGCAAAATATAGAGGGAGAGCCAGCTGGCATATCAAGAGCGGTCACTTTGTGAAAATGCTTTGATAAACCTGAATGATGGACAAATAGTAATTAACATCTCCCACAGCCTTAGGTAAATATGTGTAGAAAACTTGTACCATCCAATTTACAAGATTTTATAGAAGCCCTACAGTGTGGAAACAGGCCATTCAGCCCATCAAGTCCACACTATCCTTCTGAAGAGCACCCCACGCAGACCCATCTCCCTGTAACCCTGCATTTCCCATGTATAATCCACCTAACTTACACGCCCCTGAACACTATGGCCATCCATCTAGCCTGCACATCTTTGGACTGTGGGAAAAAACCCACCCAGACATGAGGAGGGCATGCAAACTCCACACAGACAGTCGCCCGAGGGTAGAATTGAACCCAGGCCTTTGGTGCTTCGAGGCAGCCGTGCTAATCACTGAGCCACCGTGCCACCCAGTGAATTTCTAGTGAACTCTAAAAGCTTTGTGTAAAGATCCTGTTACTGAGTCAAGAGTGAGGTGACATGAAGGGAGTAGGGAGGTGTTTTGGGTGAAGATCAGACTAGATGGAGCACGTAGTCTCTTCCTGTGCTGAAGACATCTACAAAACGAATATATTTGCTACAAAGCCTTTGCATTGGGTTCTGTACCGGGTTAAGAATCTTCTTTACTATCTCCCAAACTTCTCATTTGCATATTTTCTCTGGAACAGTTCGAGAGCCAGGTACGAAGCTTCATGTGTTGGTGTAGCCAACACTGTCATCTCAGCCCTGACCATTTCCTGCTCTTTTGGGAATTCCTTCTCTCCGAAGGCACTTGCTGTTACAACATGCCGTGGCCGCAGAGCATGAAGAGGGGCCATAGAGAAAACTCTCTTCACTTCTTTATTTTCATATTTAAATTCTATTGCTCTTAAAACTAGTCAAATTTGATGGAATTATGAAATGACCAGGGCTGATTTATTTCCAGAAGCTTCTGCACTGCATAGACATTCAAGTACAAGCTGAAACAAAAGGCTTTGAAAGAGGCCATCATCTCCATCCAGCTCTGGACAAAAGAAAATAATAAAACCTATTTTGCTAAAATAGGCACAGATGCTTTCACCTCTCAATGGAAACTCTGACAGGAGAAGATAAAGCTAAGCAATTAGTACCCTGAGCTGGGGCTGGGACCGTCACCGTCACCATCACCATTTTGAGTGAGTTACTGTCCAACCTCCAGAGGGAGTGTCAGACTCTAGGCTGAGGTGGTTTCTTGCTTCTCATCCTCCACTGCTCTATGCAAGTCACTAGCTGGAAGGAAAATTTCACTTTGCCTCATAGAAGAGAAACTAGTGGGCCAGCTCACTAACAAAATAATCATTAGCCACTGATCACCAGGAAACTGTAACTTCCATCAACTGATTTTTGTCTTGTCATTTATAACCTATTTCCTCTCTTGCCCTAATAGGCCAGGCAGCATCAGAGGAGCAGGAAAGCTGACGTTTCGGGCCTGGACCCTTCTTCCATTTCTGAAGAAGGGTCCAGACCCGAAACATCGGCTTTCCTGCTCCTCTGATGCTGCCTGGCCTGCTGTGTTCATCCAGCTCCACGCTTTGTTATCCCCAGCATTTTGAATGTTTTGCTAATAAATCTTATCTTAAAGGATTTTGCTATGAGTTTATTTCAGAAATTGGAATCTGTAAACCCAGGGTTTGACATACTGCAGTGCGAGAGTATAAAGGTAAGGGAGTATATCGTATAATACCCTGTTGTCTTGGGTTTAAGAAAAGAAAAACAATCATACCTTTAATTCACTGCTTTGTCTGAGAGAGGGGAACTAGTTCCATGATCCAAGCACCCAATCCCTAGAGGTTAACAAACGGTGAGTTTCCAGTCCAATCCCACTATTAGTTAATGAATGATATGGGATCCTATGAGATACAAATAGAGGCGCAGAGTGCTAAGGCCAGGAACTTTGTAAAATACAAGTTCACCCTCCCCTTGAAACAGTTGGCCTGTTTCCCCTGCCCCAGGTGAGGGGTTGTATCCAGCCCTGGGGCCCTGCTCTTTAGGAATGATCCTGGGGACCTGTCCTCTTGCCTTGTCCCATACTCGGTGAGAATGGGGATCCCCCCAGGCAGGATGATGACTTATTTCTCATTAACAGCCTTTGTTTTTTATTCATTCACAGGATGAGGGCAGCGCTGGCCAGACCAGCATTTATTGCCCATCCCTGATTGCCCAGAGGGCACTTTAGAGTCAACTACATTGCTGTGAGTCTAGAGTCACATGTAGGCCAGACCAGGTGAGGACTGCAGTTTCCTTCCCTAAAGTGAAATAAGTGGTTGGCAATTGATACTGGGACAGATTGGGGAGGTGATAACTTAGTGGTCTTATCACTAGATCATAATCTAGAGAGCCAGGAAATACTCTGGAGACATGGATTGGAATCCGGTCAATTCTAGTGGAATTCGAAATCAATTAAAATCTAGAATTAAGATCTAATAATGACCATGAACCCATTGTTGATTGGTGCAAAAACCCATCTGGTTCACTAACGTCCCTTAGGGAAGGAAACTGCCTTCCTTACCTGGTCTGGCTTACATGTGACTCCAGTCACACAGCAATGTGGTTGACCCTGAACTGCCCTCTGGGCAATCAGGTAAATGCTGCCTGGCCAGTGACACCCTCATCCCGTGAGTGAATGAAGCAAACAGAGGGAGCTGCCTGTGGGTAGAGAAAATGTGACACTTTGTGAAGACAGTAGCAGAGATTTGCTAAAATGGCTACAGTGACACACCGAAACTGAAGCAGCTGGGGTAGAGTGAGGAAGAGTGCTGGTAGAGATGTTAAAGCCTTCGAAGTGGGTTGCTTTCTCTGGCTGACGGGTCAATAATCGAGAGTGATATGGGAGAAACATGATTTTATAAAACGTGGTTAAGGTCTGGAATGCTCTGCTTGCTGGGGCGATGGAAATGTGTCCAATAATCGTTTTCAAAATGGCAATGGCATGAGGGAAACATTTGACAGAGAAACAGAATTGTAGGGGTGTAGGGGGTGGGGGCTGAAGACTGGAACCAGCTGCATTGCTTGCTGATGGAGATTGAATGGGATGGTTGGTCCCTTTCTGTGCTGTGCAGCTCTGTACGTCCAGCGTTTAACACCCAGCTGGATGCTTGTCCCACCACTGGGTAAAGTGGATGCAATGACTGGGAGCTTTCTCTCCCTTGTGGAGCTTCAGGGCTAGTTAGGCCCCTCCCAACACCCTCTCTGTGGTCAGCCACCTTAGCAAGGATACCACAATACCATTGAATTAGCCTGCCATCCCACAAAGTATACCATCACTCATTGGACTCCAGGGGGAGTCATGGAGCCAGCTTGGGTACAGGGCTACTTTTGAACAGGGAACCTATTCTTTGCGTAAGCGAGCTCCGGATTGATTCAAGTGCACAGCCTTGGTTTGGATCACTGAGCATTCGCTGCACCTCAGATAACCTCGGTAGCTTATGGCTGAACTGTCAGCACACAGCAAGCTGGTAGATGCTGATGGGTGGAAACACAGACAGATTACATAACACAAGATATAAACATTGAAACAGTTAGACAGATTTTTTTTTGGTCCAATTAAGTGTCACATTCGGGAGCTGGGACTTAGAGACGCCCCAAGGCAAAACACACAGGCTTCACATTGATAAATGTCCCAGGTCTTTCTCTAAGGCTCCATCATTGTCCAGAGTGGCAGGAATAGAAAGGGATTGTACAGTCTATATTTTCTGAATATTTATCTAGCCATTTAACTTACTGACACTCTCTGAATGCAGTGTTTATACAAAAATTGCCAAACAGCTATTGGAATTGGCTATTTTCAAGCATCCTTCAGGCTAATATTATCAAGAGTTTCAGAAACCTAACAGTGAGACAGTAGTGCCTAAACTGAAGCCATTGAGTCATAAAAAGAATTATAAAGACAGGGAGGATGAGTTGAAATGAAGCTGCTGGACTTACTCCCCAGATCTGTTAGGAGTGTGTAGCGGAATTAACAGCTCAGGTCAATGACTTTCATTAGAAGTGAGAAAAATTGCAAAGGTTTGAAACAAAGGCAGAGGCTGGGAAGGGAGGAGGGGCAAGAAAAGTGGGGGAAAGGAGAGTGAAGGTTTCCAACAGAGTAGGAAGCTGAGAGTTTCTAACAAATGTAACAAAAACAATGGTACAAGCGAAGGGAGTAATCGGGGAAGAAAAGACTGAAAGGAGGTGCTCAGATGACGTGTCAGTGATCTTGAAATGTTAATTCTGTTTCTCTCTCCACAGATGCTGCCAGACCTGCTGAGTTTCTCCAGCAATTTCTGTGATTGTTTCAGATTTCCAGCATCTACAGCCCTTTGCCTTTTTAAAGAATAAAAGGTGTGTCTGAGAAGATGTTAATGGGAAATTTCTGCAGTATTACCGACAGCTGCCATTCGAAAACTAAATCAGTGAAGTGAGAGGTTTTGATCTGAAATGAATGAAATTGATGTTGCTCCGAAAGCCCTCACTGAAGGATGGTCTCACGTTGCAGTGGCTAGTGCTGCTGCCTCTGAGCCAGGAGTTTGATACCAAGGATGCTCAAATAGGGCGATTTTCAACCTGTAAGTGCTTCCAATGCACCAGTGGCTGCTGATGAGAGCAGGAGAGTTTCCTGGCCATCAACCGACAGCTCCAGAACAACAGTCTCTCCCACGTTAAAGCTCTCCAATGTGCAGGTTCTTGCAGCAAGCAATCGTAATCCTCATTCCGAGGGGATCCCCAGTCTCTCATATCCACACACGCGCATCCTCCCAACACACTCACACACACACACGCATGCACACACACACACCACCCCACACACACACATACACATACACACGCAGACACTCACACACACACACAGACACTCACACACACACACACACACACACACACACACACACACTCACGCACATGCACACACACACCCACACACACACACAGACACTCACATACACACACACACACACACACACCCACACTCACACACACAGACACACAGACACTCACATATACACATACACACACACTCACACACACACACTCTCTCTCACACACACACATTCACTTACATAGACACATAAACACATACACACACACACACACACACACACACACACACAGACACTCTCACACACACACTCTCACTCTCACACACATACACACACAGTCACACTCAATCTCACACACACACACACACACACACACCCAGACACAGGCACACACACATATACATACATGCATGCACACATGGACAGATAAAGACACGCAAAAGGCACAGACACACAGACACATATACACACATGCGTACAGACATGCGCACATACAAACACATACACACACATACGTACAGACATGCACACACAGACACATACACACACATACGTACAGACATGCGCACACAGACACATGCACACACATACGTACAGACATGCACACACAGACACATACACACACATACGTACAGACATGCACACACAGACACATACACGCACATACGTACAGACATGCACACACAGACACATACACACACATACGTACAGACATGCGCACACAGACACATACACACACATACGTACAGACATGCACACACAGACACACAGACACATACACACACATACGTACAGACATGCGCACACAGACACATACACACACATACGTACAGACATGCGCACACAGACAAATGTATGATACACGTAGGCATATGCATGTATGGACACACACACAGATATCACACAAGTACAGACACATGTACACATTTAAACAGACGTACACACCTGCATGGGGATGAGGTGCTGTTGTTGCTCTTTGACTGAGAGGCCCATGTGAAACAAAACAAAAACAAAACAAATATTGCAGAGAAACTCAGCAGGCCAGATAGCATCTGTAGAGAGAAAAAAAACAGTTAACGTTTCAGGTCCAGTGACCCTTCTTCAGAGCTGATTGTCGCTTGGAAAGAGTTGGTAGGTGTGCTGAAGTTTGGGTGGGGAGGGGGTAGGGGGAAGTTGTGAACGATACACTGAGATGGAGCCCAGAGGGAGAGAGAACGGCAGTTGGACAGACAAAGTAATGGGTAAAGGTCAGCCTGGGGTAATAAACATTTGCTAATGGGGATCATAGGGGCTAACAACAGGTTGTGTGTGGTAGCGACCCATATGATGACAGGGTCATGGGGGTGCAGGGTCCCTAAGAGGCGAATGAGGTCCTGTTCTTCTAGATGTCGCTGGAGCACTGCAGCGAGCACGAGACAGGGATGTTGGCTGGGAAACATGGAGCTGTGTTGGAATAGCAGATACCCAGAAGCTCAGAGTCTTTTTTGCCGACACAGCATAGGTGTTCTGCATGGTGTGTTTGGGATCTTAAATAGTGAGGAGCAGGGGATAAATAAACATGTTTTCTGTGATTGTACGGGAAGGTGCCATGGGACAGTTGGGGGTGGAGGGAGTAACAGAGGAGTAAACCAGGGAAAGGTTCCTGCGGAAGGCGGACAAGGGAGGGGAGGGGAATATGTGTCTGGTGCTGGCATCCCGCTGGAGGTGGTGGAAATGGCAGCTTAAAAATCTTTGGTTTTTGGGGTGGGTGTGGTAAGTGAGGAGCAGGGGAACACATTGTTTTTGTGGGAGGGAAGAGAAGGGATCAGGGTCGAAGCGTGGGTGATGGGTCAGGCATGGCTCAGGTCGCTGTGAACCACAGAAATGGAGAATTCTCAGTTGAGGAAAAGGTGGACATTTTGGAGATTAACCTTTAGCTAGCTACAATCGGTTCTGAGGAAATGTCACTGGATAGGAAACGCTAACTCTGCTTTCTCTCCACATTTGCTGCCACTGCTGTTATTTCAGATCTCCAGCCTCTGCAGTTCTTTGGAGATTTTCGCCAATGTGCAATGAGTTTAACAATAGTCTCAAACTTGCTTGTAGCCAGCCTGGGTAAACACATCAGAACTGAATTGCCACAAAATGAAGGTATCTAACACATCATCATGTCTTGATCACTTGGACGGAATAAACCTGACCAATGGTCCTTCTATTTGCTATTTTTCTTTGCTTGTTATGTTCAAACTAGGCCAGTTAGTGTTCACGTTACTGTTGGGTAAAGCATTACAGTTAATCTGCTGATACAGTGTGGAGCTGGAGGAGCACAGACCTGAGATAACAAAGTGTGGAGCTGGATGAACACAGCAGGTCAAGTAGCATCTTAGGAGCACAAAAGCTGACATTTCGGGCCTGCTGTGTTTTTCCAGCTCCACACTGTGTTATCTCTGACTCCAGCATTGGCAGTTCTTACTGTCTCACAGTTAATCTGCTGTGCATGATTTGAATAGTGATTGTGAAGTGTCAGATGAAGTGTTAAGAGTGTATCTTGTTTATTAGCCTAGGTGGAGAATTAAAGCTTCCACAATGTCTTACAAGAGGAGAATGCTCCTGATGACCTGATCAACATCTCCTCGCAACACCGCTCCCCCCGCCACCCCAGCCTCCTTCACCATGAGAAACAATTCTTTGGGAAACAGTTGACAAGTTGTTGCTTTAACTCCAAGTCGATGTGTCAGTGCACCTTTTAAGAGTTATGTTCCTCATACCATCTGTACCATAGTCTGTGAACTGGGGGTAGGAAAGTCTCAGGCTCCATCTTACCTCAGATCACTGGAAGCATGCCACTCTACTGGCAGCATGTTGCTCTGTTATAGGCCAATGGCTTATTGTTAGGCCAGACACTTGTGGCCTGAGGAATGTTTGTACTCAATCATGTACAAACACCTGCTGGATTTGTCAATTCCATAATTCTGGAAGCAAACACCGCGCCCCCCAGAGACAAACTTACTGCACCAATCATAAATCCCATAGCTGTTACTGGGATCTTGCTGTGTAGCAGGTAGCTGTCTTGTCAGCTGCCACAGAGACAAGCCATTGCATGTGAACTGTTTTCTGTTTAACCCCAAAGGCTCAGTATGAATGTAACCCCTCCCAGTGTGTGGGGACATTGATCACACCGTCACACACTGACGTACAGACAGACAAATTATATTCCCTGTGTGTGAGGGACTGCTCACAACCTGAGTCCCTCATTATCCCTGGGCGATGATGCAAAGCCTGTTTCAGGATGGGATTTTAATCGTGGGTCTTTTAGAGATTCTAATTCAGCCTGCGTTGTCTGATTGCACTTGATTTAAAAGGGAAATTATAACAAGAACAATGATTTGATATTTGTAGTGGTTTAGGAGAATCGGGATTCAGGAAGTTGCTTTCACACAGCCATTGGGAGACTCAAGAGATAAGACACCAAATGCCAGATTGACACAACACAGTTTATACAGGGCACTGCTCTATGATGGAATCTTCAAACCTCCTTTCCCCATCACCATATTCTCATATTCCCTTCTCCCTTATCCAACTTCTTTTTAAAAATATTAATACTGATAAGTTATTGCTTCTAGCTATATCAAAAACTAACATTAAGAAAATGGGTGTGAATATCATGGTATTGAAGTATTCAGCAGAAATTTGCAACATGTTCACAGGCACCTCAGTGTCTGGGATAACATTAAGTCATTAGTTGCAACAGGACAACAGTTTCAAGTAGCATCATGCTGGCTCAGTGGTTAATGCTGCTGCCTCACAGCACCAGGGACCTGGGTTCAATTCCACCCTCGGGCATCTGTGTGGAGTTTGCACATTCTCCCCGTGTCTGCGTGGCTTTCCTCTCACAGTCCAAAGACTGCAGGCCAGGTGGATTGGCCATGCTAAATTGCCCAGTCTCTAGGGCTGTGTGGGTTAGGTGGATTAAAAATGGGAAAAACAGGGATAGGATAGGGTAGGGGTGTGTGTTCAGGGTGGGACCCTCTTTGGAGGGTGGTGTAGACTCATTGGGCTGAATGGCTTCTTTCTGTGCTGTAGGGATTCTATGATTTACACGATGCAGTGCAGAAATTTACCATGGCTCCTTCAACAGCACTTTCCAAACCCATGACCACTTCCATCTGAAGAAAAGTTAGGCAGGCTAGTCTTGTATTCACTGGAATTCCAAACATACAATTTCCAGAAAAGATAAACCAGTGGAGCTTGAGGAATCTTCCAATTTTGGTTATATCCTCCAGTCTTCCAAAGCAGCATGCTTCTCCCTCCTGATCGCCTCTGCTTCACTCTCCATCGTTTCTCCTTCAGTTACCCTGTTCCACAATGAACAACTTCCTCCATGCTCTTGGTGATGCACTTGTCTTCAAAATCTTTCTTAGTATGACCCTCTTCCATTAATGTTTTGTTCTTGTGGATTCTGTTCACCATTGTAAATATTCACTCCCTCCACCACTGACATTCTGCAGCAGCAGTGCGTACCATCTACAACACTCACTGCAGAAATTCACCAAAGATGCTTAAACAGCACCTTCCAAACACACAACTACTACCATCTAGAAGGGCTAGCGCAGCAGATGCATGGGAACGCCACCCTCTGCAAGATCCCCGCCAAGCCACTCACCATCCTGACTTGGAGCTGTGTTGCTGGGTCAAAATCCTGAATAGGCTGGGGATAATTTTCCCGAAGAGTTGGAGGCCGAGGGGTGACCTTATATAGAGGTTTATAAAATCATGAGGGGCATGGATAGGGTGAATAGCCAAGGTCCTTTTCCCTAGGGTAGGGGAATCCAAAACTAGAGGAGCATAGGTTTAAGGTAAGAGGGGAAAGGGGCCTAAGGGGCAACATTTTCACTGCTGTCCCTTCATCCAACACTTTCTTCCTTCTTCCTCACAGTTTACTCCCCCCGCCCGCACCCCCCCCCCCACCCCCCACCAACTCTCACTCCTCTTTCTACAACCTGGGGAGAAGGGATTGGGCTTCTTTCTTCAAGTTGCTGAGTTAAAAGAAAATGTTTCTGTTAAACCCAGTGTTTAATTCTTTAATTCTAAAGCACTGAATGAATGTTTCTGGTGTCCCTTTCTCCTTCCTCTGGCATTAATGACAATGGGGTTGAGTGATTTATTGACAAATAAAGTCCCAATCACAGACTCTAATTGGATTACCTTTTCAGAATTACATGCTTAATAAACATCTCTTACTTTGTTGATTCGATTTGGCCGCTTTCACCAATTAACCTGCTCACAAATGATCTGCTCCAGGAACTAGAGGGTCAAATGCAGACTCAACAAGATTGGTGCCACGGTAAACTGTTTGCCTACAGGCATTTCACATCTAGTGCCAGCAGTCGATGTTCTGGAATATTCTGTGGGGAAGCAGTGGCACCATGTATCTATGCTGCTGCTGCTATTTGCTCTAATGAGAAGAACAGTCTGATGATTCCAGTAGGACTCTGGAGATTTTACTTCGATTTGTTTCATCTGGCAAGATCGAAGCGCCGGGCTCTGGGCATATACACTGTTATATATATCCTGTAACCTTGACTCTCTCTTCCCCTTAGCCCATAGACTATCTTTGCTCACACAGAGACTCGATTCCATTGTTAGGATAGTCTGAAGATATGTGAGCTGGGCTACTTGTCTGCAACCGCCTTAAATCGCATATTTAAAATATTCTAAAAGCAACACTATTCCCGGTCTGTTTCAGTCTATTTGAGTTAGGGAGATCTTCTGTGGCGGAGGGCGGGGGTGGGGGTGGGGTGGGGGTGGGGGGGTGCACAATCCATGAGATACTAACTTTTAAAAAATTGTCAGTGCTCATTATCAGAGTTGTATGTGGGTGGCTAGCTTAGTAAATAATGGGCTGTTTAGTGCAGCTGGTAAATGGTGCAGAATGTTCACAGTAACATGGATTCAATCCCTTTTCTGGCTGTGGGAGTTCAGGAGACTCTCATTTCTTACCTTTTCCCATTCTGGCTGTGGAATAGTATTCCTCACAGAGAGGAAGTGGTGGAGGCTGGTATGATTACCACTTTCAAAAGGCATCTGGATGGGTATATGAGCAGGAAGGGTTTAGAGGGATATGGACCTAATGCTGGCAAATGGGACTGGATTTACTTAGGATATCTGGTTGGTATGGACATGTGGGACTGAAGGGTCTGTTTCCATGCTGTACAGCTCAATGACTCTATAAATAACTACTTGTTTCTCACTGAGAGAGATGTCAATGCTCTCTTACAGAGTTTGATGACTTTGCCACAAGGAGAGCTGGCCAATGAAGACAGAATAAATCAAAGCCAATCGATTCTGAACCTTTCTGCAGCCATGTCTTGGGCTATCAATGGTATGGAGGCAGAGGGAGAGAGTTATAGGGATCAGTTTCCTTCGTAGTAAACGTCTACAGGATCTCCCATTATCTCAGTCTACAGGATCTATTTGAAATAAAACTCCGTTGACGACAACAAACAGAACTTGTGAATGAACATTCAGAAATGCCTCAGATTTGGGGACTTCTTCGGTGAGATTTAATAATTGGAAGATAATTATACAATAAATATAACCTCCCCCCCCCAAAAAACAAATCCAATTTGGAAATCAGGAGACACTTCTTTACCAGGAGTGATGATAATGAAAATCTCACTCCCAGAATGAACAACAACTATATTTTGAGAGTTAGAAGAAGGAAATCAGCAATGGAGGAGTTAAAATTAAAAAAAGCTTTCTCTTTTAAATTTAAATTTAATCTCAGCCCCACTCCCCCCACAAGGACATTTCCACACAATCTGATCTCTCTACTTCACTGAATCCGACCTACACAGGACAAGTACAAGATGAGAGCTGTCCTGTTAGTACCCTTTAACCCACCTAAGGGGTCAGTCAGCTCAGTTGGTTGGATAGCTGGTTTGCAATGCTGAATGATGTCAACAGTACAGGTTTGATACCCACACCAGCTGAGGTTAGTGTAAAGATATTCCATTGTCAGGCCCTCCCCTTACCTGAGGGGCAGTGACCACCATCAGTCTCTCCCTGTAAGGTGAGAGCAATGGTAAGTTCCCCTTTACCTTTGGACCAGAAAACACTTTCCCTCACAAAGGGGCTTTGGAAATCTGGAATGTTTACCTTGAAAAGGAAGGAAGATGCTGCAGAACTCGGTTATGGTGCTCAAGACCGAGATTGTCAGGGAGTTTTATTGGGTTAAAACGCCAAGTGGCAGAGAGCGAATGTGAGTAAATGGAGTTAAGGATCAAGTCAGCAATGAGATGCTGTGTTTCTGATGGCTGGGATCTACTAGATTTCTGTCTCTGGTGACTAACCTGTGAAGGTCAGAGAAACTCCATTCAATAGGCAAGGAGCAGTGAGGGGATAGTTGTTAGATTAAATGTCCAGGATTCTTATTGATGGCAACCAGTAGCTATGGAGCATGAACTCCACTGACATTGCTGCTGAAACACTTTGGTGAATGGAAGCCACTGGATAAGGTCAATCAAATACACCTCGTGCTATCCTGGTAGTTATGTGATACCTGACAATGGAAACGCTTTATTGTGAAAGCAACTTTCTGTGTGGAGTTTGCACGTTCTCCCTGTGTCTGCGTGGGTTTCCTCCCACAATCCAAAGATGTGCATGTTAGGGTGGGTTGGCCATGCTAAATCGCCCATAGTGTCCAGGGATGTGCAGGCTGGGTGGGCTAGCCATGGGAAATGCAGAGTTACAGGGATAGGGAGAGGGGATGGGTCTGGGTGGGATGATGTTCGGAGGGTCAGTGCAGACTCAATGGGCCAAACAGCCTCTTTCCGCACTGTAGAGATTTCATGATTCTGTCTATGAACAACGGACTGCCACAAGAGTTGAGGTAAAGCCCCAGCGGTGCAAAGTTTTGGGAAGAATAGATTGAAAAACCCCCATTCCCCGTTACACAGCTCACTCTGCGTGTGTCAGCTTCTGTTCTCCATCAGGGAGAGGCAGAAAGCAATGGAGTATTGAAGGGAAGATGTATGAGTGACAGGGATTCGGGGCTTGGACCCTGACCTTTCCCTCGAGCAGGCCCCATTGCCATTGTCCTCCGAGTCTGTGGCTCCAAGTTGTTGCTGCCGTTGACATGGGGCTGGGAACTTTTATGAGTGGATTCGTCTCCCCTGGGTGCTGATGCGTCAGTGTATAAATCCCGCAGTAAACTTTTTATTGGAACTGCAGCCTCTTACAACCCTTGTGTCTCATCGGAGCTTCCCCGTAGCAATTCATTGGCCCTTCATTAGAATGTCAATGGGTGGCACCGTCTCCCGTGCAAATCATTCTTCCAGACTGAAGTAATCTGTTCTGCTCGACTGAGGGAGATTGTTAGGCATCGTTCCTCCTTTGCCCTAAGTCAGGGCCTCCTGCCTTTCACTATGTTAGCTCCCTCACTTCAGCACAATGCCTGTTTTCTTCAGCAGGCCCATTGTTGGGATGAATGACAATCCTGTCCCCTCTCTGCATGTGTTAAAAAAGACCCTGTGAGTCATGGCATGATGTAATCGGTAGACCATTCAGTGACGGCCAGCACTGTCTCTGTCTAAAGCTTCTCAAAACAGCTTTTCCTGGCCAACAAACAGCCAGACACCAACCCCCACCCCCCCCACCGCCCCGTCTTCACTGAGGGAGATTATACCATTGTCATCTGGAAAGAATATGAGTTTGTTGGAAGTCGAGTCAGAGCCTGTGACTGAGCAAACATTTCGGGGATGTTTTTCTCCTTTCTCGCTGTAACATTAAGCTGTTTGTACTGGATGGGGATGGAATAATAAATCTCATCTGATGTGCCACAAAAGGTGACAGTGTTTCTTTAATAAGGCTAAAGGAATGAACAAATCTTCTCCTGTTCTCCATGCATTGTGGGAGCTTGACCAGATCTGTTCTCTTCTCCCTAGCCCATTTTAACCCCTTCATCCTCACTGTTTGTCCTCCAGACCCTGGCTCAGACAGAACTTGTTCACATTCAAACGCAAGCAAACAACTGCTGGATGCTGGAGACCTCAAACAAAAGCACAGAGAAATTGCTGGAGAAAACTCAGCAGGTCTGGCAACTTGTGGAGAGAGAGAAAAACAGAGTTAACTAGTTCTGAGCTACCAGTTGAAGTTCTGAAGAGGCATCTCACCAGGACTCAAAATGTTAACCCTCATCCCAACTCCTTACCTACACTCACCCTTACTGGCTTCATCCCTGCCTCCTTGATCTGTCCATCTCCTCTCCCACCTATCCACTCCATTATCTACCTGCTATCACCGAGCCCACCTATTTATTTCAGAGCCCCCTCCCCTTCCCCCATTTCTGGAGAAGGGTCCAGACCCAAACGTCAGCTTTCCTGCTCTTCTGATGCTGCCTGGCCTCCTGTGTCCCTTCAGCTCCACAACTTGTTATCTCAGACTCCAGCTTTGGCAGTTCCTATTATCTCCAAATGTTAACTCTTGTTTCAGATGCAGTCAGACTTGCTGAGTTTCTCCAGCATTCCCCCTCCCTCATGCAGGAGCTCCGACAGCAATCGTTGGCAAGCCCTTTGTGCAGTGAAACATTCAATTGATCCTGTCTCCCCGTCTCATTCACACCACGAGCAGGACGGGAAATGAGGAACTGAGATCTCGCTTGTTTTTCAGCATCAGTTACAGTGCGAGACACTCTGCTATTCATTGGCTGAGCCGTTGTGGGAAACTGTACAATTTCAGAATTCCTAATCCAATCGCCAGTGGACAAGACTAAGAATTCTCCTGTTAATCCCGCCAGGATTCCTGTACACCTTTCTACAATGATACCAGGCATAAGAATTTACATTTGTATACCACCTTTTACAAATGCAGGGCATCCCAAAGTGAGGAGGAACATCATCCCCCAAAGGGTTGTGAATCTGTGGAATTCCCTGCCCCGTGAAGCAGTTGAGGCTTCCTCGTTGAATGTTTCAAATGCAAAGATAGATTTTTGAACAGTAAGGGAATTAAGGGTCAGGGTGAACAGGTGGGTAAGTGGAGCTGAGTCCATGAAAAGATCACAAATGATGAAGCAGGCTGCTTTAACACCAGTGGAGTATTTTTGAAACATCACCGGTGTTTTAACAGAGGAAAGGCAACAGGCAACTTGCCTCCTTCAATGTTATGCACCCCCACAAGCTTAATACAGAGGGAAAACTAACCCAAAGGAAGTCTGGAGAGAGATGCAAAGGCTTTTGTTGAGGTTTGTCGCGTGACTCGGGACTCTGTGCTCTACGGGATGTTCCCCAGGACACACACCCTGAGACAAAAATCGACTGCACCTGGAGGACTATCAACTCGATGAAAGATGCTGCCGTCAAAGAACACTGAGCTGGAAAAGCACAGCAGGTCAGACAGTATCTGAGGAGCAGGAATGGCAACATTCGGGCCAAAACCCTCCATCAGGGCTGGGGAGGGCAGCTCAGAAGTAAATGGGGGAGGGGGGGAAAGCGGGGACGTGAGATGCAATAGGTGGATGCTCGAAGGGGCTTATTGTGCTTGGTCAGCAGGAAGGGTGGAGTGGATAGGTGAGGAGGAAGATGGACAGGTTGTGGGTGGAGAGATATTGAAGCAGGTGAAGTCAATATTCAGGCTGTAAGGTGCTGTTCGTCCAGTTTACACTTGGCCTTATGCTGACCATGGAGATGGCCAACGATGGACATCACCAGGGGAGTGGGAGGGGGAGGGGGACTAAAAGTGGATGGCAACCAGAAGGTCAGATTGATTGGTGTGTGCAGAGCGCAGATGATCCACAAATTGGTCCCAGCATCAGCATTTGGTCTCCCCTCTTTCATCTGTCCAAAACTTGATCTTCCAGAGCAAGAAGGTTGACCCCGACCGAGGCTAGCAGACTGGCGCAGTCCAAGGTCCAGGGCTACATGCTGAGGGATGCACTAAAGCTTGGGACAGCTTCAACCAAAGCGTAGCGGGGCAAAAGACCAACGTCTAAGGTCTTTCTGCCTAAGTCATCAGACCCACTGGGTGCTGCAAATATAGTCGTGTTTAAGTAAGAAATGCCTTGGGCCTGTTTGTTCTCCATCCCTGGCCATCTCTACGGTCAGCATAAGGCCAAATCAATCTGGTGCATCGATTTTAAAACATTATGAAAAGGTGCTGACAGTAATCAAGAAAGCTAATGGAATGCTGGCCTTTGGATCTGGAGGAACGGAGTCCAAGGATGCAGAGGTTATGCTGCAATTATGCAAAACCCTGGTTAGGCCCCCCGCCTTGGAGCTCTGTGTGCAGATCCAGGTACCACACCTTGGGACAGAGAGACTGGCCTCAGAGGGAGGACCATGTAGGTTAGCAAGGATAATGGCTGGACTTCAGGCCTGTTTTCTCTCAAATTTAGGGAAGGTTAAGGGGGTGATTTGATTGAAGTCTTCAAGATATTAACAGGAAAAGACAAGGTAGATAAAATACTTCCACTGGTTAGGGATTCTAGAACTAGGGGCACAGACTGAGAATCACGGCCAGGCCATCCAGTTGAGATGTTAGGAAGTGCTTTGGCACTTCAAAGGGTGGGAGACGTTTGGAACACTGGCAGTGGACACAGAATGAGTTGTCAATTTTAAGTTGGAGATAAATAAATTTTTGTTAAGCAAAGGTATGAAGGGATATGGGCCAAAGGCAGGGATATGGAGTTAGGTTTCAGGTCAGCTAGGATCTCACCAAATGGTCAAACAGACTTGAAGGGCTGACTCCTACTCCTTTGTGAATAGGAATTTGGAGAGTGATCAGGATTCTTACTGAAGGCCCCTCAAGCAGTAAACAAGGTAACAACCAGATAGTCTTTGGGGAGCAGTGCGGGAGGTTTTAGAGTTTGCATACAGACAGGGAGTTCATTCAGGATTGGTCTCCACTCTTACTATCTCCTCTCCCTAGGGAAACATTCAAGTCTTTCACCCTGCACGCAAATCAAAAACAAAATGTGGACACTTATCAAGTGTGTGAACAGCTTGGAACACCCCAAGTGACTCTCAGACTTGCACACAGCATAGGGAGAAGTCACACGATCCCAGGTTATAGTCCAACCGGTTTATTAAATTCACACGCTTTCGAAACGCTGCTCCTTCATCAGGGGCAAGGTCAGACTTCACTCGATGAAGCAGCAGTGCTCCGAAAGCTTGAGGTTTCAAATAAATTTGGAGGACTGTAACCTGGTGTCATGCGACTTCTGACTGTCCACTCCAGTTCAACAGCAGCATCTCCACACCATAAAGGAGAAATCCAAGGCAGGGTGGGAGATGAGATTGTAACAGATCTGTCACATGTAGGGACTGAAACCACTAAAGATGCTCTTATGACTAGGTTTTAATAGATGTACTTTTTTTATTGGCGATAATCAGACTGTTCCCTTTTACAATAAATTTCAGTAGTTCGCGATTAAGAGATACAGAATATTGCACACAAATTCTGAACTAAATATTAATATTGCGCAGAGAAATGATCACTACAGTATTGTTTTTACACCATGAAACTGAAAGGAGGAAAGCTTCAGGATGTTTACAAGTCCATCTGATTACAGTTAAGTTGCTTTTTATATCTTTTTCAATTTTTTAAAACTATTACATACAGGAATATAACATAGGGATAAATGTCACATGCAAAAACCAAGCAAGAGGTCTCTTTTCCTTAAAAAGTTTTAATTAAATTCCCAATGTCCTATTCTAAACAGGGGTGTGTCTCAAATGTAATATCATCTTTGTATTAAATCTAAAGAGTTTTGACAGGCTCTTTTTAAAAAAATTTTTGCTGAATTACAATTCTTTCCCCCATATTTGAAAACCCCAAACTCTCCCGTTGAACTTCCAACTGAAAAATTAAAGTGGAAATGTGCTGAATTTAGCTCTTTGTATCTCCCACGGGATTGCAAGGGTTGATGTATTCACAGTTAGAGACAGTAAACACAAATGGTATTGTCAGAGAGGTCAATATTCTTTAGCTCACAATACATCCTTTGCCAGTTTCTACACTCACATGTACATCTTTGTTTTTTTTAAGTATTCAGTACGTTCTTTTTTTTAAACACCTATCTGTGCTAAAATGGATAGCCTTTATGGAAAATTTTCATTCACACCTTTTTTTTAAAACTTGAAATAAAATCAAATAGCTTTTTCACATATATATAAATTTTAAAACACACTGGGAAGACCCAGTCAACATGCCTTGGGCTCTTTCAGAAATGTTCAGTGGCATCCACCTCATCTCTAAAGAAATGGTGCCTTTGAAATCTGAAGATTAATGGTACGGTTGGGGGGAGATAAAGGGATTAACCTTTTAAAATTTGAATGGTGACCAGTTTACTGCAAACAGAAACTGGTCAGTGGAGTCTTCAAATCAGAAGGAGTCAGTAGTTTATAAACAGACAGATACTGGTCACAAGGAAAAGGGTCTTTTTTGCAAATAATTCAGTCACACACAAAGCAGGGAATGTTCAACATTAATTTCGACTATTGCTCTCCCCACTGCCTCAAAACAATTCTGATTAGAATGTGCATTGTAGGAGCTGGGATGAGGGCACTCATTGATAAATGATGAATAGTTGGGTCCCTTTTGGATTCGTGTGTTAGAAAATGCAGTTGAAAAGTTAAATTAAAAATAATCAAAATCACTGTGACGGAAGGAAGAATAGGATGCTCGTGTTGACGTCGACAATGTACAAGATTTTGAGACGGTTAATAGAGAGGAACAAGATAAAAAGACTACAACAGTACAAGGCCGATTTAGGGTCATTGTCTGCCACTATTAGTGGAGTAGGACCATCCTAATAAAAGATGGCAGCAAGCAAGAGGCTTGTCCTAATGCCAAGGCAAGGATAAACTATGGTGCATTTGACAAGATTCACAAAAACCTGCTTCTCAATTCTCTTGACTAATGCTCATTAAATTTATTGCTGTGTAAACAACGTGGAATTACTGTGAACTTGGCAGCAGGCAGTACCAGTCTAGCTCGCTATCTTTGCGAGCGAACAGAAAACTGAAGCTTGCACATCATACGTAATGCCCAGAGCATTGACTCTGGGGGCTCAGGAAATTGGGGCAAATATTTGGGGTGGGGTAGAGGGAATATCTTTTGAACATCAATGGAGCATCTTCCACAACGTTGCTTAATACTGGCCTTCAGCATTCAGGCAAACTTGGCAAAATCCAACCAGAGAGGGGGGCAGGTGCAGAATTTTATTTGTTTTTAAAGGCAATTTATTGGGATACCGCAACATTATATTTGTTATCCCGACCAGGATTGAGTGGGTTAAGGTTGTACCGTCAAGCTAACACAGAGTAAAACTTAAGGAGCTTCTGGATTCTGAAGTCAAATGATGATAAAAGATTAAGGAAGAGGGAGTGCAGTCAGAGAACATTGGGCCTATATATTAATACCTACCCTCCTCTGACTCCCACTCCTGTGCCCGTTCCCTAGTTTCACTTTAATGTTTGGTCCAATGGAAGGAAGAGATAAAATTCCCACACTCTGGAGGATTCAGACAGCATTATGTGACTGAGTTCACTGCACCTTCTGAACTGGCCACTGCCCATCTAAGCGTCTTAGGGTCTAAGAGTTGCTCAAACTCTATTAAACAGAAACAATAAATAGTTTGAAAACAAAAAGCCCAAAAACCAGAAACCGAATTCTGAAACTGTCTCTGAAAAAGCAGCTGTTCTACAAAAGATATCAATCCAATATCTTGGCTTTGGTTTATCTGTCCAGCTGATGGCTAGACGTTTGGGAACCAGCTTTCAAGGGATTTTGCAATTAGTTATCCAATTACAGAATGATACAGCAACAAGGCCATTCAGCCAATCGCACTGGTACTAGCTCTCTGGAAGTTATCTAATTAGTCTTACTCCTCTGTTCTTTCTCCATAGTACTGCACTGAACATCTTGATCCATTTTTCCTTGGTCCTGCCAAGACGTACATCTCTATCTCTCTCTCTCTCGATGTGGTGATGATTAGATTGTCAGAACTGAACAAACTTGCACAGGAATGAGATGAAAGAAACCACCTCCCTGTGGGAAGGGCTTGAAATAACACACAACTGAACGGAGTCAATACGTACCACCATGGCCACCCCATAACAGAAAACAGCACAAAGGCCAAGGCAGCATGAAAATAATTACTAGGACACGAGAAAAGGCAAGTTGTTTGACACACTGTTGGAGATTTGGAAATTGAAAGACTGCAGAACTTCACTTAGTCCCAGAGTGTTAAGGATGCATTTTATTAAAGATCTGAGGCTGATGTCTGGTTGGCAACAGTTTAGACATTACAAGACTGGATTTAGGCTGAGCTGGTCCCAGGGGTCAGACGCATTCTCTGTAGACAGGTTCTGGGCTCATCCTGTAAACTGCGGGTTAGGATGGGATAGTTTGATGCAAAATTGGAAAGAATATTGTGGGAGAACTTTGCTCTATGTCAAACAGAATATGGAGATTTACAGGGGAACCAGGGAGAGTGTAATTAGGCTGCAAGAAGACAGGGAACAGGTGAATAGTCACCGATAGGGAAGGTGGAGGGGGTGAGAAATGTATTTAGGCTGCGAGCAGACTGGCAGTGGTAAATTGAGTGGTCATTCCTTCAGTGTGAATGAAAACAATGGAGGAATTAAATATATCACAACCAAATTATGACCTTTCGGGATCTGTGTCAATACTCTCCTGGAAGTGGAAGGGGTGGGGGAGAAACTTCTTCAAGAAAAAAAGTTACTGAAAAATCTCACGCTAAACTGGAAGTTCAGCACCTTTCTTTAAACAACAGAAAATGTATTTGTGATCGAAATGAGAAGAGAATTTGTTCCATTGACTCTTAGACTTCAGAATTAAAATATAAATGCAAATGAACCCATGTGAAAGGCATAGCCTCTATAAATGGAGTGCAAACAGACTATGTAAACATGTCATCCAACAATACTGGTTAGAGTTGTGCTTATAAATTAACAAACTATAAATCTATATAAAACACTGATTATAATCTACAAGACAAATAAATTATAAATTACGCTTCACAAGAACTGATCTCCCTTTGGACTTCAGTTATGTTCCCTATAATCTAATGATGAATAACTCATGTTGTAGAACGTCATGGTCAAACATATACAAGGTTTTGTACTGAAGAAATATGGTTAGAACACTGTCACGATGAAAAGTGCGGGCCCACTCCTTTTGAGGAGAGGATCTTGAAATAACAAAGTAAACATATTAAAAGAAGAAAAAAACCTTTTACATTTCTCAAGTTATAAACAACCCAAAACTAACAATACTCCCTTTAGTACCTTCTTCTAATCTGCACTTTCCCCTTGTTCAAGATGAAGTCCTAAATATCTTGGGGGTGGGGAGGGGGCAGAGGGGATTTAAGGATTCCAGAACCAGGTGGTTGGTAATCTGGAGGGAAGTAATGCAAGAATAAATTGTTGCCCTCCTATACGTTGGGATACTGGGGAGAGGACTCCGTATTCCTGGTGCTACGGTCACTGTGGAAAGTCTACTTCACAATCCGTCATCTATTTCAGTGTCAGTGCTACTCTCTGAAGTGAAAAAGCTGTCAACTGGAGAAATGCCAATTCACTGACATCAAATGCACATTTCGAATGCTTTCCTCTCCATGTTTAGTACCACAGTGCCTCCTAACACTGTACAATTTGTTTAACATGCTAATGAGATAAAGTATCAGATCAAAACAGACTTTACACACTTCCTCTGCTAATCTAAATGCCTCCCTCAATTTTGGATAGCACTACGTTTCAAAAGAAAGAATGATCTACAGCCAACAGCACAGACCAATCTGTTCAATCTGTGGGCTTCACTCTCAAACACTGATCTGCTTTTGGACAGATCCAGTACCAGGTACAATACATCTCACTTTTTATGCATTACATTATACACTGACCCAACAGAGGCTAAACTACAGATGTTTATACACTGTGTTAAAGACTTCCAAATGCAAATCTAGATGCCTTGAGATCGGATGCTTGGGACATTCCATTGTCATCCTATTGAGCTGCCTAGATGCACATACATTAAATATATACAAACCCACATTATACATCCATACCAACCCGCTTCCAACACACACACACACACACACACACACACACACACACACAGAGGGAATGACTCAGGTCCTCAACATTTCCCTCTGCTATAGACAAGGTTAAATTATGTGCGTCGAGATCCTGTGCTTAACAAAACCAACACATTGTCACATTGCCTCAATTTCCCTGCTCCAGCAATGAACAGGAACCAGAGTTGGTCACTATCCCATAACAGAAGCCCAATACTGTGGACGCTGGGGATTTGAAGTGAAAATAAAAAAATGCTGGAGCGACTCAGCTGTTCTTGCAGCATTTGTGAAGGGAGACACAGAGGTAATGTTCTGGATCTGATACAACTCTTCAGACGTATCCAGCAATGAAACAGTCTCAAATATAATTAGTGCACAGTGTAACCAACTCATACTTTGCAAGCAACTCAGTTCTGAAGTCATACTGCACTCTATATATTAACTGTCTTTTTTCTTTCCACAGATACTGCTAGACCCACTGAGTTTCTCCAGCACTTTCTGCTACTGTTTTTAAATCCTAATTCTTGCTTCTCTCTTCCTTTGTCAGTTTACTTTTTTCCGCAGTGTTCTTTTTTTCCCCAGAAGTGGGCATTTAACTCTATTAGCTTCAAAACTGAAAGGGAAATTCTTACACACCCACCCCAGCATGTTCAGAACAAAAAAACGTATCCCCCAATGCTCCCCAAAATCATTCTGCCAGACTAACTGGAAGATCTGATTCTCAGAGTGTGACTGTTTAACTTGGTTGACTATTTGTTACTTCAGTTGTTTGGGGGTTGTTCATATTTAGCTAGCTTCAAGTGAAGGTACTCGAGAAAAGCAGCCTCTATTGTGTTGAGCACCTATTATTTTGACAACAGACGCATCCAGAGGGGTGTCAGTCTGCAGTGTAATTAGTGACTAATCTATTGTTCAAGGGACTCCGTGCTGGGTAGAATTAGCCATCACCTGATGGAACTTACAGAACTGATAAGAGGTGACAGGAGAAATAAAAGGGGCAAATAGTTCTGGTCGAAATTGTTTTAGACTAACAACAGCTGCAATGAAATGCTTAGGAAATGGAGCACCTACATAGCTATATGAATCGACTGAAAACAACAGTAAAGCCAAAGACTTGTTCAACCTACTGTCAGGGAGTCGTTCCCCTACGCTGCACAATTTTATCACAATATTACTCTTCCCTTAAATCCGAGTTGGATATAGATTTGGTCCCCTACACTATTAGTTTAAACCTCTTGTGGGATTTTAAGGAAATGACACAACAAAAACAGAACTCCCTCGAAATCGACAGTGGGACCACACTGCCCGAAATATGCCCACGAACAGAGCGCAGTAAATTGGCAACACAAAAACAACACAGCCAGTCCCAGCTCTGCATTGCTGCAGCAGTAGTGCATTAATTTAGCTACATTCATCCTAATGTCTAAGGCAACCACACCTGATATTTAAGCACAATGGAGGTTCCTCACACTTCCTTTGGTTTGTTTAAAAGGCAATATCCAACTTTAACACCCCCCCCCCCCCACCTCACCCTGCCGTTGTCATTAAATCCCAATACTCAAAATAGGGAGCTGTCTGGTCATGGTATCCTGATCTCGTACAACATGCAGTGGTCTAATCGTCCATCGATTGCTGTGTCACTGAGGTCATGACCACTACCAGGAGTTTGAGGCGGGGAGGGGTGGTCAGATCCAGTGAGAACTTAACACTTGGCTCTAAGCAACATTATCAACATCAAGACATCATCATTTTCGATTTGCCGAAGAATCAGAACTGCCCCATGAAAAACCATGGGTAAAATCTGATTCGATGGCTAAACAGGGAGGTCACTGGAATGCAGCTCGAGATGTATTACACTGAGATGGAACTATTACAGTGAACCCCCTGCACCATAGCTCACTGCTTTGTACACTTTGTTTATTGGTCCGCAAAGCACACAATACACTGCATCAGTGATGTGTTCCGCTCAGTCCGGCAAGCTTCAAACGCCTTTGACAATAAGCTCACATTGAGGATGTCTGTTGGGAAACACACAGGAATCATCACTAGCCTTTCTAAAGCACACTTGACCTGTGGGATCAGAATCTGCCCAGTGAAGTGTGTGTGCTTAAAGACTGATAACTTTAAGTAGTACTATTTAAAACCAGATATTGCCTTCTTAAAGAGACAGGCCCCCTTTTGTTAGCTTTGATAGGTTGTGTTTAGCACTTGAAACAAAACCCCTTTAAAAGGTAAATTCTCAGTTCCAAAGTCAGAGTTTCTTTACACAACTCAAACAATTTAACTAATGTGATGGCTAGAAATAAAGTGAATTGATCTTTAGTCCAAGTTCTGTATTTGTATTTTATGCAGGGATAGTTTTTGTCGTCCAGTTTGAGGTGACTGGTACAAAAAAGGATTCTGTCTCTTTAAATATATATCAGTATCTATTGCTCATGTGTCTTGTTCACAGTTGCATTGTAACTCATGGCAAACACTGAAAATGCCTGAATAACTGACAGGCTTCCACACTCATGGAAGTATTCCCTGCATAGATTGCCCCAAAACATGATCAGTCCCCGCTTTTAAGGAAATTTTGGACAACCGATAGAAAAATAATTTAAATACTTTGTAACAAGAGGACTGACAATACCAGGAAGTGGACTGTTTGATCTCCAACCCAATTAATCTGAATCCCAGTGTTAACACTGTCTCAGTTTCAGCTGCTATACCAAGTCATTACATCTAATGCTCCCCTCTATGATCTGACTTTTGGTACTTGTCACCCCCAAGGTTAGACTTGTAACAGTCTGCAGTTCTGACTCTGGAGCATCATTACATCATGGCCAGTTTACAGAGCGGAGAATCGAACGAGGAACTACTAACTCGCCCCCTCTTCCAACTCTATGTTGCTATCGCACATTTTCACCACCTGCCTGAAGTTAGAGGGTAGAGAAGGGTGTGGATGCTACTCTGGAAATGAAAGGTGTGTTTTCGTTCGAGCCTAGGAGGCAAAGTTTCCTTTTCATACAAAATGTACTCTTAAAATTAAGTTCCTCAAAACCATCTTAGTCCCTTAACCTGCAAAGGGAATCATTGAACTGGACATGTTCACTTGGAGTGAAAATCTGACAATCATCTTAAGTTAAGCAGGCAGCCTTCCACATCTATGAAACCATGCAATGAGTATAGAAATAAACTAATTATTTCAATGGTGTCCCAGTTCCAATCGTCGATGTGCAGAAACAGTAACATCTTTGAGATGATCCACAGTAAAATGAATCCCCCAACAGCAAATCAGTCTCCAAACTAGTCCCCTTTTTGTGGAGGCTGTCACACTCATTTTGTTTCCTTTTCTTAACATTAAGCTGCAAATATAGCCTTAAAATGCGCTTTTGACCTTAGTTTAAAAATAAAAATTAGTGTAGGAAGATAAGAAGGGAATGACAAAGCAGGGTTCCTCCATCAGGTTGGCAAGCAGGGTGATTGGAGGTGGGTGAGCTCAGAATTCAATCTTGCATGCTGGGAACGACTCATCCTGCATTACCACCGTGCTGCTGCTGGCCAGCACCATGACGTTTAGCTCTTGCTGTCGCTCGTGGGTCTGTTGGTACCACTCCCGCGTCACTTCCGTATCATGGGTTGGTATTAGAGTCACCTAGAACAGGCAAACAAAGCCTCCCTGTTACTGAACTGCAATAAATAGAGACATTGTAGTACAGAACACGAGTCTCACTGAAAAGGAGGAGATGTTGCCAAAAGTCTTGTGCGCGTCAGGACAAAAGACAAGAATGCCAAAATTTCAAAACGTCACAACAACTTGCACTACAGTTAAAATAAAAAATGGTGCTGATTGTCTGGAAAGCTCACTCTGACTGGGCAAAGCGTTGCCTTTTCACAACAACAACTTGCATTTACATAGCGTCACTCAGAGAGCAAAACACTTTTGCAGGACCAGTGCTGCATCAGGAGATACTGGGCTGGACAGTTGTCAAAGAGTGGCAGGTTTTTCAAGGAGGGAGGGAGGGAGAAATGGAGGGAATTCCTGAACTCGGGCCCCAAGCTACTGAGAGCACAGTGCCAATGGCAAAATGCTTAAAATGGGGATGCTCAGGAGACCAGAGTTGGAGGAGCACATATTTCAGAGGGTTGCAGGGTTACAGGGTGGAGGGATTCAAGGGGAAGATGTTCCTTTTGAAGCTGGCTTCTACAAGCACTTTGGTTGGTGTATGCTGGAATAGGTAAAGCAGCAAAACAGCATGGAATTCTCTATTCACCTCTTTGTAGGAGACATAGAGGAAATATTTCCACTTGGAGGGAAAAACATAATTGTACACCATCAATGTGGAACCATCACTAATAAACAGGGTCAGGAAATCAGGGAAAGAACCCCTTTATCCAGAGAGCGGTGAAAATGTGGAACCTGCGAGTGGAGGGGAAAATAGTGTTGGCACAGTTAAGGGGATAAATGTCTGAGGGAGAGACAGGAATAGAAGAATTCCCTAATGGGTCAGATGAAGTAGATTCAGAGGGATTTGATGGATTGTTTCCGAGAGGGATGGGAAAGACAACTTCAATGGTTGATACCCACCTGAAGATTGTTGCCCCATTGGGCCTTTCCTTCCAAAAGGGCATCCAGCACAGCTCTGCTTGGTTCTCCACTCCCAGGGTCATTCCCGCTCACCACGTAATAGGAGGATCGGACACGTTTGAAGAATTCCAGGTCTACGTTCTTCCCGCTGCAGTGGTTGGGAATGTAGGCCAGGTCCACGTACACTGGAGGGCCTGGGGGCACTGTCGAGCTGGGCTTGGAGTTGGTAGAGGCTGTCAAAGGACCGACAAGTGGTTAGACAGTTCAACGCGGGCCCTGCACTGTCCAAGACAGCAGTCAACACGCAACAAAGCGACGGGCAGAGACCTCCAAAATCGACTGCTCCAGCTCATTAATAGGGAATAGCGGGAGGAAAATCCCAAAGGGGGTGGGGAAGAGGATGCAGAATGCACCACTGCCTGAAAATCAACCTAGGAGCAGATGGCACAGTCTCCGAACAAAGGGGCACCGATCTACGACTGAGATGAGAACGGATTTCTTCTCTCAGACAGTAAGTATTTGGAACTCCTTGCCAAAGAGAGCCGTGGGCAGATTCCTTGTGTACACTTAAGGCAGGGATACAGACATTTTTGTCGGTTGAGGAATCAAGGGTTACGGGCAGAGGGCAGCAAAGTGGACACCTGGGGAAAAAGCCTCATACATCCCACTCTATCCATGCCATTCCCAATCTTATCAGGTCGCCCCTCAACCTGCTGCATTCCAATGAAGACAAAGCCAGAATACAACCTTTCTTCATAGCTAAAACCCCCCAGGCCAGGCAGCATCCTGGTGAAACTTCTCTGTACCATCTCCAAAGCATCCACATCCTTCTGGTAGTGTGGTGATCAGAACTGCACACGATATGCTAAATGTGGCCTAACTAAAGTTCTATAAAGCTGCAGCATAGCTCGTCTATCCTTACAGTCCGTGGCCCTTCCAATAAAGGCAAGCATTCATAGGCCTTTTTTGACTGCCTTAACTACCTGTGCTGCTACCTTCAGGGATCTGTGGACCTGCACACCCAGATCCCTCTGCATATCAATGTTCCTAAGGGTTCTACCATTCACCGTATACTTTCCACCTGTACTTGGCCTTGCAAATTGCAGCATCTATGACCTGACGAAAGTGATGAATGTAAGTTCAGTGTGTGCAACTGATTAATTTGCTGTGTTTATACAACATAGAACAGTACAGCACAGAACAGGCCCTTCAGCCCACGATGTTGTGCCGACCATTGATCCTCATGTACGCACCCTCAAATTTCTGTGACCATATGCATGTCCAGCAGTCTCTTAAATGTCCCCAATGACCTTGCTTCCACAACTGCTGCTGGCAACGCATTCCATGCTCTCACAACTCTCTGTGTAAAGAACCCGCCACTGACATCCCCTCTATACTTTCCTCCAACCAGCTTAAAACTATGACCCCTCGTGTTGGCCTTTTCTGCCCTGGGAAATAGTCTCTGGCTATCAACTCTAAATACGCCTCTCATTATCTTATATACTTCAATTAGGTCCCCTCTCCTCCTCCTTTTCTCCAATGAATAGAGTCCGAGCTCAGTCAACCTCCCTTTATAAGATAAGCCCTCCAGTCCAGGCAGCATCCTGGTAAACCTCCTCTGAACCCTCTCCAAAGCATCCACATCTTTCCTATAATATGGCGACCAGAACTGGACGCAGTATTCCAAGTGCGGTCTAACCAAAGTTTTATAGAGCTGCAACAAGATCTCACAACTCTTAAACTTAATCCCCCTGTTAATGAAAGCCAAAACACCATATGCTTTCTTAACAACCCTGTCCACTTGGGTGGCCATTTTAAGGGATCTATGTATCTGCACACCAAGATCCCTCTGTTCCTCCACACTGCCAAGAATCCTATCCTTAATCCTGTACTCAGCTTTCAAATTCGACCTTCCAAAATGCATCACCTCGCATTTTCCAGGTTGAACTCCATCTGCCACCTCTCAGCCCATCTCTGCATCCTGTCAATGTCCCGCTGCAGCCTACAACAGCCCTCTATACTGTCAACGACACCTCCAACCTTCGTGTCGTTTATGTCTGATCTATGTCAGAGAACCTGTGCTCTTCTTTGTTCCTGAGATAATTGCAGACCAGGGCAAAACAGATCTTTAATTTGTTCTTAACTGATCACTTGAGGGCCTCAACTGGCAGTCG
This sequence comes from Stegostoma tigrinum, assembly GCF_030684315.1. Classification (NCBI taxonomy): domain Eukaryota; kingdom Metazoa; phylum Chordata; class Chondrichthyes; order Orectolobiformes; family Stegostomatidae; genus Stegostoma; species Stegostoma tigrinum. Next base: position 21,799,460 of record NC_081389.1, on the reverse strand, counting down.
CTGGTCATTTCCTTCCTTCACATCACACCGGTGTCCAGTTTTTTAAATCAACTTTCCCGCGACGTTATAACACACTTTCGGAACGGGTGGGACTTGAATCCAGATGATCTAGACAAGATGTAGACACACTACCACTGCACTAGAGGGCCCTATGCATTCTGTTTACGTGAAAGCTGACCCATCTAGGCGCAGTCCTTTCCTCTGGCCTTCAAGTGAGATTATTCTCACTGAGGAACATAATTCATCTTCTCTCTTTTAATTCTGTCTACAGAATTACAAAACAGAAAACTTCATGACAACTAGAATCATAATTAATTAAGATGTTGGTGTTAAGGATAAAGGCGAACACACTATAGTCCTACTGGATCATATGGATGCTCTCTCTCACTACCAAGAATAGACTGGTGGTTTAACCTGAGGGTCTCCACTGAGGGGAGAGGTACAGAAGGGCAGCCCTTCAGTAACTTCAGTGGGGGCAGGAATTGAACCCACTCTGTTGGTGTTAGACTCCTGTCTTGGTGGCAGTGTTTTAGGGGAAGGAGGAATACTGAGTAACTTGCTTATGATGCCTGCTGCTCTCAAAGGGACAGAGCATTTGCTGCTTCTGAAGCAAAACTGAAACAGATGGTGCGATATAAAGGAGCCTCGTGGCTGGGGCAAGATTTCAAGCGTTTGGACCTGACATCTTTTGATATAGCTAGAAGCCAAAAGAACTGCAGATGCTGTAAATCAGAAACAAAAACAGAAATTGCTGGAAAAGCTCAGCAGGTCTGGCAGCATCTGTGCTGTGAAGTCAGTGTTGATATTTCAGATTGTGACCCTTCCCTAGAACTGGGCACTGGAACCCAAACATTAACTCTGATTTCTCTCCACTGATGCTGCCAGACCTGCCAAGCATTTCTAGCATTTGTTTTCATCCTTTGGAAGAGCATTTGCTTCTTAAAAAGAAAGCTCTGCATTAACATAGCAACTTTCACAAGCCACAACCATCTCAATGCATTTAAGGTATTGTTTGAAAGGCAGTCGCAGCTACAATGCAGGAAAGACTGTAACCAATTTGCACTCTGTGAACTCCTACAAGCAACTGTGCAATAAGGACAAGGTCATCTGTACCTGGAACGTCGACTGGGAGATAAATATTGGTGCAAAGCAGGAGTCTCAGCTGAAAATAGGGTCCTTGGGCAGTGGAGCTCTCACCCAGCGCTCCAGGAGGCTCCAAGGGTGGGATGTGAACCGAGGACCTTGTGATTGTGAAACAAACACAATAGACTGGACCACAGCTGGTGCCGGGGGGTGGGTGTTGGTGCGGGTTTGGGTGGGGGGGGGGGGGGGGGGGGGGGGGGTTTCTCACCTGAATTTGACTTGATCCCATTGACCATAGCCTTGCCCATGCTGGGCTGGCTGGACCTGGAGATATCGTCTCGGTCATCGGCCCGGGACACGTGAACATCGCTTGCCCTGGAGGCTCGCACTTTTTCAGACGGCTCTTTCTCCTTCTTCTTTGTCGAAGCTGCCTTCGGCGATTTCTCAGCGGAGTCTTTGGCTGGAGACGGCCTGGCAGGGGCTGCCGGCTGCTTCCCCTTCAACTCCACTTTCCGTCCGGGAGACGCCGACTTCGACTTGTTCATCGTTTTCTTTGTGCTCTTCACCTTGTCTTTCAGGTCCTTCTTCATCAGTCGTTCCGCCTTGCTGATGTTCTGCTCGTTGGCCAGGACATCTGGATCGACCATGCAGACGTCCGGCTGTGGGGGGTGAGGCTGAGGGTCCACCAAGGGAGCAGGTGGTGGGTCAAGGCCTGGTCGCGCAGCTGAATGGTGAGCTGAGCCAGTGGTCTTGTCAACAGGAAGGTAGTCTGCATCTTCGTCAGAGTCAATGGCAGCATCAGCAGTGATTGAGGGACACTCCTCGGTTTCAGGGGGGACATCAGAGTCAGAGTTCAAGGGGAATGATTCGCTGCCTGAGGTAGGCGGCGTTTCTTCACCCAGGGTCACATGGGGTTGGTTACCCAACAGCTGGGGGGCGCAGTGCTTCTGGACCGAGGTACGGACATCGTCCTGGGAATGGCCGTCGTCATCGTCGTCGGACAGCTCGTGGGGGCTCGGGTTGATGAATGAGGGCGAGAGCTCGTCCTTCTGGTGCTTGTACTCGCTCGAGGTGAAGCCCAGCTTGTGGTCAGACATCGCCCCCGGGCACCCTTCCAACTCATGGGCAGCGTCCCCCTGGTCACCTGCCATGCTGCCCCTCTGAGCATCCGGCAGAAAGGGCCGGAAGGTCTGGTCAGCGGAGGTGAGAGAGGACGGCCGGACTAGACACTCTGCCTCGTCCTCGGAGCAAGATTTTCCGTGCTCGGAGCCCGGGCTGCTTTTGTCGCCTGACATTGCTGAGGTGCTGAAGGAGTCTCGATCTTTCTCCGGGGTGCCCTGCGCCGACAGGGGGCTGAAGCTCATCTCCGTCGGGCCATTGCTGGTGGCTGGCAACTGCTGAGTTGGAGGAGGGGGTTGGAACAGGGTCAGCGGCTGAGCTGCCCTGCTTTCCTCCAGCAGCTGCCCAACCTCCGATGGCACCACTACCTTCTCCAGTGTTGTTTCGCGCGCAGAGGGAGAGGCCTCTGACCGTTGGCATTCCACCCGACAGGATAGCGTGGAGTCTTCAATGTCACACAGGTAAGCTGAGCCATGTTCCACGGGCAGAGGCAAGAGGTCCTCCGCTTCCTCAGACTGGGAGGCTGCCTCGTCTGCTGGGACCAGGGCAGAGACCTCATCCAGGCTTCTCCCTTTGGCTTCACCGGGAGTTCCCGGCAAAACCGTGGTGGCGCAGGAAGGCAAGGGAGGCTGGAGGGAGGATTGTTGGGGCTGAGCTGAGGCACAGTGACCTTCCTCCAACTTTGCACCGCTCGGCTCCCCTGGATCGGCCTGTGGGAATGGTTTACATTCCACAAATGGACTCGGAAGTGACATTAGAGATTCACCTTTTGGCGACACCTCCAAGTATTCATCCTTTATCCTGCTGTCTTGTAACGGTGCAGCCAGGAACGGTCTCTCCTCCATAAAGGAGGAATATTCACATGGAGCCCCGGAATGCTTTACACTCTCCAGCTCTGGGCATTTGGATTTTGTTGTCCACGACTCTGCGAGAACAGCAGGTGGGGACTGCTGAATAGATCCGAGAGACTCCTGATCCCGGCCAAGGCAGAGATCGTCCGGAATTGGCTGCACCTGTCCCTCCCGGAGTCTGGTTTCTTCAGGATCTTTCCCTACCTCTTCGGATGGCACCGTGCCCCGAGGCTCGGTGAAGGGGAACATTTGTGGCTGGGATCTGACTTGCTCTTGATGCCCTGCATCGCTGCCGTCGGTAGGAGGGTGCTTTAGTCCGTGGGAAAAGCCTGCGAGATCGCCGGGGCACAAGACATCCTTTTCCTCACCGCTGGAAGTAAGCTGCTCTTTCTCGGATTTCGGTAGCTGCAGCTCCTTCTGAGTCTCCTCATGGCCACATTGTTTGGGGACACTGCCTACTGTACTCAATGTGTACCCCCACGGCTGCTGGCCAACACTGGGGCACACAGCGATCCCACCCACTTCCTGCATTTCCGAGTAGGAAGCACCCTGCTCCTTTTCTGGGTGAGATTTTCCCAATGGAGATTCTTTCTCGGATTTCTCTTTGGCACCTTTCTCTAACTCCGAGTCGCTGCTGCTTTCATCGGCTTCCTTCTCATAATAGCCCAGGATATTTGAATCTGGTTCTCTTTGCCCCATTGAGGTGTATTCAATGCTGCTCCCTAAGGCAGTAACGTCTAAATGTGGGATCTCAGTATAAGGCAGTGATGGGGTGGACCTGTCTTCTGACTCTATGATGCTTTGAGCTGGGATCTCTCTGTCTTCGAGCTGAGCAGGACGATGCACTAAGTCTGCTTTGGCTTGCCCATCCTGACCAGCTTCCACTGTTGTTTCAGAGAGCTCCCAACCCTTTCCTTGCCCCAACGCACTCAGCGAGGCTTCTTTCAACGTTGGAGATGGAGGTCCATGCACGTCTGGAATTTCCGTACAGCAAACCGACTCTTCAGCTCTCGGCTCACCTTCCGAAAGTGGAGGCTTCATGGTTGGTTCCTCTGGTGGAAAGCTACAAGGCGATAGATCTTTCTGCGTGGGTGCTGAGTCCATTCTAGGCTGCCCAGCCTCCCAGGTCATTTCGAAGGGCAGCTCTCTCTCCCGGGAGAGGTAGTCAAAATCTCTCGATTCCGCTTCCCTCTGAGACTTTGCCAGGTTTTCAAGGCCCAGAGCAGTGACTTTCTCATCGATCTCTGTGTAGGTGAAGGCTTTCCTCCCAGCTTCAGGGGCCTTGGCTGATGAAATATCTTCCAGCGCAGTCCTGGAGTCAACTTCTGCAGCAGGCGAGGGGCTAGTTGCTTTCTGGGATGCAGGCTGGTAGTCTAACAGTAATAACGGATCTCCGAATGCTTCAGGTGGATGGTGAGTTAACCTACTGGAACTCACGACCTCTCTTTCTCTCAAAATATCTGCGTACTCATACTCACTAGGGGGAGGATAGACGTCCTTTTGCCCCAGGGCTCGCTCCTCGTCTTTAAACACAGCATCACCTGTAAAACTGTCCAGTTGCTTCCCTTCTTTTGTGAAGCTCTCCCCAGTTGGTTTCTTGATCGACTCTTCAGCCACACGTCCCATCATGGAAACAGCAGTAACAAGTTGCTCTGCGCGAGTCTGAGAACGTTCGGGTTCGGGAGGAAATGGAACCGAAGGCTTCAGCTCCTGGGGTAGGTCAAGTTCCTTTTCAAACATTGCTGCATGCTCAGATTCAGGCCCTTTCCCTACAGTCCAAGAGTAATCAAGCTCACTGGGAGATTCTCGCTTTTCAGCTTCATAGGAAGAATGCTTGTGCTGGCTCCCCATCACCACCTTCTTTTCAGTGAGTGAATCCTTCAGTGAAGATGACTTGGTTAAACAGGATTCCAGAGTTGGAACGGCAGAGTCCTTTTCCACATAATATTGCGATTGGTAGGAAGGTGGATCCCACCGAGTGGAGTCGAAGGCAGGTTGTGCGTACGTGCTGATTGGTTCAGTCTCACTTGCTGAGAGACTTCCAATCTCTGAAGGCGATTTCTGCTCTTCTTCTGGGCTGGTGTGTGCGCTGTCTGTTTCCCATATTTCTAGACGCTCTGTTGTCTTCTCTTCTGCAAGGTGGATGCATTCATTTTCCTGAATTTCTGACTTTGCTCCCGTTTTGGGTAAATCAGAGTCTGTTGCAGGTTTAGTCTGAAGATGTAGAGAAGTCTCTGATTGTAACCAATCATGTTCCTTTACTTCTGTGGGTGTAATTTTATCCACCGGAACACTCTGATAGTCTACGGGTGAAACGTCCTTAGGAACTGTTGGCTTCACAGAAAGGTCCCCCTCACTTTTTGGCATGGCTGTCTTTTCTGTAGTCAGTGGTAACTGATCTGCAAGTATTGTCTTACTTTCCATAATCACAGGTAGATCTTCATCTTCCGATGAATAGACTGACTCACACAGCATTTCTGTTTTATCTTTTTGTACACCTCGTGTCTCACCGATGGAGCTTACTGGTGTATCAGTTGGGGAATATGTAGACTTGAAACTGTCTGGTCGCTCACCATCTTTTGTTGCATGCTCCTTCTCTGGGGTATCGGTGAGAAATTTTTCAGTTGTTGATTGTTCTTTCACAGCTTCAACTTCCTTCTGAGGGATGTCTTTAACCCCTTTTTCCATCAAGTCTTCCTTTTCCTGCACACACTTTTCCATTTTCTCAGCCTCTGCAGGGATCTTGTCTTCTGTGGGCTTAGTAGAATCCACAAGTTCACTCATTAATATATCTTTGCCCAATTTTTCTTTATCCATAACTTTGGTTTCCTCAGTCTCTTTTTTCTCCTTCATGGCATCTGGAGTTTTCTTCTCTGGTATCTCCTTATCCATCTTCTCAACATCATCAGATTTCTTTGCAAAGTCCTCCTTTTCCACTTTCTTGATTTCCTCTCTGGTCAACAGTTCAACTTCAATTGATTTTTTCTGAGCTTCAATTTTTTCCATCTTTTCAACATCTTCAGGTTTCTTTTCCACATCCTCTTTTTCCATTTTTGCAACGTCTCCAATTTTCTTTTCCGCATCCTCCTTTTCAACTTTTCCAACATCTTCAGGTTTCTTTTCCACATCCTCTTTTCCCATTTTTGCAACGTCTCCAATTTTCTTTTCCACATCCTCTTTTTCTACTTTCCCAACATCTTCAGGTTTCTTTTCCACATCCTCTTTTCCCATTTTTGCAACGTCTCCAATTTTCTTTTCCACATCCTCTTTTTCTACTTTCCCAACATCTTCAGGTTTCTTTTCCACATCCTCTTTTCCCATTTTTGCAACGTCTCCAATTTTCTTTTCCACATCCTCTTTTTCTACTTTCCCAACATCTTCAGGTTTCTTTTCCACATCCTCTCTTTCCATTTTTGCAACGTCTCCAGTTTTCTTTTCCAAATCTACTGGCTTTTCTGCCAGGTCCTCTTTTTCCTGCTTTCCAACGTCTCCAGGTTTCTTTTCCAAATCCTCTTTTTCTACGTCTCCGATTTTCTTTTCAAAGTCTTGTTTTTCTACTTTTGCAACATCTTTGGGTTTTTTCTCCAAATCCTCTTTTCTCATAATTTCAACATCTCCAATTTTCGTTTCCACATCCTCTTTTTCTACTTTTCCCACTTCCCCAGGTTTCTTTTCCACATCCTCTTTTCCCATTTTTGCAACGTCTTCAATGCTCTTTTCCGCATCCTCTTTTTCTACTTTCCCAACACCTTCAGGTTTCTTTTCCACATCCACTTTTTCCATTATTCCAACATCTCCAATTTTCTTTTCCAAATCTATTGCCTTCTTTGCCAAATCCTCTTTTTCCAGCTTTCCAACATCTCCAGGCTTCTTTTCCAAATCCCCCTTTTCCATTATTCCAACATCTCCAATTTTCTTTTCAAAGTCTTCTTTTTCAACTTTTCCAACATCTTCCACTTTCTTCTTCAAATCCTCTTTTCCAATTATTTCAATATTCCCAATTTTTTTTTCCACATCCTCTTTTTCTACTTTTCCCACATCTCCTATTTTCTTTTCAAAGTCTTCTTTTTCCATTATTCCAACATCGCCAGGTTTCTTTTCCAAATCATCTTTTTCTACTTTTCCAACATCTCCAGTTCTCTTTCCCAATTCCTCTCTTTCCACTTTTCCAGCATCGACAGATGATTTTTCTTCCTCCAATCTAACCACAATATCGGAATCTGCAAGTTGCTTTTCTGCAGCTTCTGTTGCCCCTTTTTCAGCATCAGTAGATTTTTTCTCCAAGTCCCTAGTTTCCAGTTTTTCAATGGTTCCAGGTTTGTGCTCCAGAATCTTGGACACCATCATTTCAGCATCTGCTGGTTCGAGCTCTGGGATCCCTGTTGGTGCCTGTTCTCCAAAAACAGGCTTCTCCTCCACAACTTTTCCAATTTCCACTTTTTTCTCCAAGAACTCTTCCTTGTGTGTTCGGGTATCTGCTGGTTTTATTTCTGGTTCTGTCGCTTTGTCTGGGGTAGGCTTTTTCTCCTGAACATCTCTCTCCAGTTTCTCAGTTGGCGCATGTTCAGTCTCATGGGCGTCTTTCTCCATTTTTTCTGTTGCTCGCAACTCCTGCTCGTGGAGCATTTTCTCTTTTGAAGTCAGCTCAGGCTCATAGGCATCGGAGTCCAGGACAATAGGTGAATAGGGCAAGAAATGTTCCCTGAATAGCTCAGGTTTCATTGGCAGGTCACTAACAGGACTCTGATGAGAACTAGGTAGCATTGTGTCTTTGCTCGGTGCCAGCTTGTCGGGGAGTAGGGAGGTTTGCTCTGGAACCTGTTCAATGAGTTCTGCCTCAACAGAGTCTGTTCTTTCCTCAACCGGTGACTGATGGAATGGCGTATGTCCAGCACTAGTTGGTCCTGATTGAGTTGGCGAGGCCATTTTCACCGTGCTATCGTCTGGGCTGATGCATTTGTCATCGCTTTCGGGCAAGTCTGCCTCAAAGTGTAAGGAAGGCTTAGGTTTCTGCTCAGTGCTTTGGAAGTCAGCACTGTGGCCGTCAGTAATGTATTCACCCAGTAAGTAGGGAGCTGGTGCGCTCTTTTCTGGAAACATCGATGCGTATTGGTCTCTTAGCTGTGTCGGGACCTCCACATTTGGCGTCTGGTCTTCATATTCTTCTTCCTCCTCCTCAGTCTTCGCAACTTCGGCCACAGGGTGGAAATCTTCAGAGGGTGGAGATTTGAAGTATTTGTCCTCCTCCAGAGAGGAGGTGGGCGATATCGTGCCTGCAGATGGGACATAGTCCCTGCCTTGAGTGGCCTCGGTCCTGGAGGAGGCCATGCTGTTGACTGTGTCCAACAGCAGGGAACTCTTTGCTGTCTCCTCGGTCTGGGGCGCGGTTACCGACGCCACTGATTGGTCTTCTGCCACCGAGGTAGCAAAGGAAGAAAGCTTGTCACACTCGGTGATGGAAGCAGCAGAGGAGATGTGCTCCTCTTCAGCGAGTGGGGCAGCAACAATCTCCGAGGGGTACACAATGACGACAGGCTCCTCTCTGGCAAAACCCTTGGCCCCCGTGTCAGCTGCTGACAAAGCCTTCATCTCCTTCATCCCATGGACCGTGTCGAATGACCGCGTGTCATCAGGCACAGAGATGTCATAAGTGTCCACTTCATACTTCAGGTGTGACATCTGATCTTCCTGCTCGTCATGAATTTCCTCGTCAGAAATAGTTTGCTCAGTCTCAGAATAGCCCGGAATGGTCTCGTCCTGAATGTATGAGATTGGTTCAGTGGCCGCCCCCACTGGTGTTGGCTGGGGAGCTGCTGTTAGCTCTTCCTTACTCTCAGCACCTTTGTCCCCTGGTGTTGAAATTTCCTTTTTCTCTGTTGGAGGCTTTTCATCTTCAGCGATATCCTGGAGTGGTTTGTCACTGACTTGAAGCTTGGTTTTAAGGTCTTCATCAAACACTGCTTCTTTCTCTTTGATTTTGACCTTATCTTCTTCTGCACCTTCCACTGTTTCTTCCAGTTCTGCTTTCTCCACCACCTCTTCTCCCTCGCTCTCCTCCACCTGCTCCTTTACTCCCAACGTTTCAATGTATCTCTCACACTTTTCCATTTCTTCTACTTCATCCTTCCTTCCGACCTCTCTCTCTGGTTTTTCTGGTGTTTTGTCTTGTTCCTCAACAATGTGGTCTTTTTCTTCACCAAGTTGAACTTTGAGCCTATCCTTAACGAAACTCTCTTTATCCTTCTCCATCCTTACCACCTTCTCTTCCAATTCGCTCATTTCCAATGATTCCTCCATTCCTGCAACTTCATCCTCAAACCTCTCTGCTGTGGCAGGTTCAGGTCGGCCAACAACCTGTTCTTTGTGTGGTGGTTCTCCCTCTACATCAGTTGTGTTGATCCCTTCATCTGGAGATAGAAGAGGGATCTTTGCATCGGTAACGGTCGGTGCTATGATCATGTCCTGCTGAGGGCTAGGCACTAACGCATCAGGAAGGAACTCCCCTCCCAAAGGAGTTGTATCTTCTACAGGGACAGGGCCTTTGCCTGGCTCCACCGAGACAGCCTCCACCATCCCTGCCTCTTCGTTTCTCAGCTGTTCAAAATCCTTGGTCAGATCCTCTGGCGACGACATGATGGACCTCTCCTCCTGTAACTGGGAGGCCGCTTGCTCAGCTGTCAGGGCACCAGGAGCCGAGGGCTCAAGCTTTTGCTCGGTGGCGGTGGCCTCTTTTGCTGCTTTGGTTTTACTGGAGTCGATTTTCTTCCCTGGCCCTTTCACCTTGTGTAACGTTTTCCTCACCTCAGGCGTGAACGGCTTTAAATCAGTTTTGACTGATTTCTTAGATTCCTTCTTGGCCTCTTTTTCCTTCTTTTTCTCATCTTTCTTCACCTCCTTTTTCTCTTCCCTTTTTGCATCTTCCTTCTTCACCTCCCTCCTTTCCTTTTTGATCTCCTTTTTCTCCTTGTCCTTCTTTTCTTCTGATTTGGCCAATTTGTCTTTGGTGTGTTTTTTGACAGTTTTCTCCTTGATCAGCTTCTTCTTTTCTGTTTTGATTGCATCTGTCGTTGCTTTCTCCACTTCAGATTTTGCCTTCTTCTCCTCTTTCTTTTCTGGTTTGTCCTCCTTCACTTCTTCTGTCTTAACCTCCGGCTGTTTTGGGAGCGCCTCCTCCGCTGGTTCCTCCTTCCTCGCTGCCCTGGCCACCGAAGGCTTGGGCGAAGATTTGAGGCTCTCTTTGCTGTCTGTCCTTTGTCTCATTTTGGTCTGCTTCACTATGGGAGTTGTCACACCAGCAGAAAGGTCCTTCTGAGTGGCGACTGGGTATTTGAGGAAGTCCAGGTGTTTCAGTTTCTCCAGCCCTTCCAAGATTTTATTCTGGGGGGCATTGCCCGGGAACAGGACGCGGACTATCTTCTCTGTGGGATTGGCAGGGTGCCACACAACTAGAGCCGTGATGGATGTGAGATAAGGGACTGAAATCTCTCCTTCCTTGCCATTTGGTAGCATGATGCCAGTCTTTGCTTTACTGTTGCCTGCCCACTTCTGCATCAGGAACTGCATTTCCTTGCTGTCTTTCACTGGGTTGAGAATATACATATCTAACCTGCCAACTCCCATCTTGTGAAACAATGGGATGGGGTCAATTGTGGCACCGACAATCCTGTTGAGGGGTTCTGGTTTAACACCTAGTTTGGTCAAGTACTGTAATGTTAGACAAGCCTCTTCAATGCTCCTTTTAATCTTCATAGAGGATTCATGCATCTTTAATTTGTCAGGCACATTGAAAAAAACCACTCCCAACTCAGGGGAGATAAGGTTCTTGATCCAGTCACTGTACGTGGTGGACCCTTGGGATTGCTCCTCATCCTGTTCAGCAATCTTTCTCTGGAGCAGTCCATTAATTCCAGGTAAATTGTCAGCACCTATGTGTGTCAGCAGTATGGAGTCAATCCTGTCCAAGTGACGGACCAGCTTCCAGAAGCAGGACTTCCTCTCGGACCCTCCATCCACGAGGATGTTGAACCCGTTCACGGCAAAAAGTGCTGAGTCGCCCCTCCCCCCGGGGAAGATGTAGCAGCAAGGTTTGGACAACTTGAGGAAGCCCCCCGAGGTCGGAGGTTCTAGCAGGTCAAAGGGCGAGGGAACCTCCACCGACTCTGTGAGGTATTCGGTAAACTCGGAGACGCCGTCCATCTCCGGCAGCATGGGGGCAGGGTTCACTTTGATGCTGATGAAACCCTGCAGGCTGTGTCGTTTGAGATCGCTCCAGTCTCCGTCTCCAGAGTGCCAAATGGTAATGCAGGCCTTGGTGTCAAGGTCAGTACTGCTCAGCACTTCTGTGACCTGAATCAAAAACAAGTAAACAACATTAGCCACACTTCACCCACCCACCAGAAGCACAACTCAGTCAGTCCACACAGTGGCTTCAACCTGAACTTAACCTTATTAAAGCATTCAAAACTCTTCCAGGACTTGACAGGTTAGATGTGGAAATAGGGTTCCCCGCTCCGCTCCCCCCACCATAGGCGGCACGCTGGCTCAGTTGGTTCGCACTGCTGCCTCTCAGCGCCAGGGGCCCCAGTTCAATTCCAGTCTCGGGCAACTGCACATTCTCCCCGTGTCTGCATGGAGCTCCCCCACTGCGGACCCCTGCACAGACGTCCAAAGGTAAATTGGCCATAGAATGTGCAGGCTAAGTGGGGTAGCCATGGGAAATGCAGAGTTACAGGGATAGAATGCATATGGGTGGGATGGTCCTCGGATGGTCAGTCTGGACCCAGTGGGCCGAACAGCCTGCTTCCGCTCTTTAGAGGGTCTATGACTGTGGGAGAGTTAAGGGCCAGAGGGTGATCATGTCAGAATAAGGGGTCTCACATCAAGTCTGAAACAAGGAGGAATTTCAGGGGGTAGCAAATTTGGAATTCTTTCCTGCAGAAGGCCGTCCAGGCTGGGTCAGTAAATACATTCAAAGCTGAGATACACAGGTTTTTAATCAGTGAGGGTTACGGGCGAAAAAAAGGCCGGGAAGTGGAGTTCAAAATTATCAGCCGTGATCTCATTGACTGGTAGAGCAGGCTTGATGGGCTGAATGGCCTACTTCTGCTTCTACATTTTAACAAGGATTGGAGGTACTTGAGATGGTACAAAAAGGGTTTACAGCCACAATGGCAGTGGCAGAGGATCAACAACCAGGAGGAGCCTCTTCACTCAGAGCAGGGAGAAACTGAACCTAATTCCCACAACAGAAGAGGTAGTTTGACTGGCTAAAGGCTCTGGACCGAGTGCTGGGAAATGGGCGTACAGTAGATAGGCGCCTGTATGGATACAATGGGCTAAAGGGTCTCTTTCATGCTGTAATATACTCTGTCAACGAGCAGCTGAGGTGAATTGTTTTGATATACTGAAGGAGGGGGGCTTGAGGGGGCAATGGGGTGAGATGACAGAGGATCAGGTGCTGCTGCGTCAATAGGGTCATGCCTGCCCAATAAGTTCCACCCGAAACTGAAAATGCTGAACACTTGTTTGTACTAAACTGAAGCATCCATTATTACTGATACTCCTCTCCCTGCTAAAGGCAGCGATTATAGCCGGGTTGTAGATCTTAGCACCCCTGAAAGCGTACTATCCATTGCCCAGCTAATACGCTTGAAGGACAGGCCAGCAGCAGTGCCGCTCAAAAATGGAAAACATGAGAGCTAAGATCAATCTGTCCCAAGCCAGCCTCTCCAGAAGGCATCCCGAGACCAGCAGTAAGAGTCTTGGATGCTTCTTCATTGTCCCCCAGTAGGGAGACAACGCCAATGGGACTACCCCTCATACAATGGGACAACGCCAATGGGACTGCACCTGTCCATAGGGGGACAACAATAATGGGATTTGTCCTTTGTACAGGAACAACACCAATGAAACTCTTAGTGAACTGGAGATCAGCCAAACTGGTTCTGACCAGCAATCGAAATGGGATCTGGGTCGGGCTGTTTATTGATTGAGCTACAGTACAGCTTTTCTCTCCTTTCCCTGACCTTACTTCACTCCTGCTTTTATTCATGGTGGTTCACGGACAGTGACTACAGGTTGGTAATTCTCACCTCTGGGTCTGCGAAAGTCTCAATGAATCTTTGAAAAGAGTAGGTTCCGGTCTGCAGAATGAGGTCTCCCTGGTCGGAGGTCTGTCCGCACAGTACCAAAAGCTTGTGGCGAGACGGGTCTGTCACGAGTGAGTGAACCTAGACCGAGACAGGAGAAACATCGTCATTGGAAACAGTTGCCTGGGTCTGCAGGGTCCCTCCATCCCGCCCTCTGCCCCCATGTTGCCTCTGAGCATGTAAAGGAGATGATGTCAGGGAAAGGAGTTCAAACCAACACCTTCGCACACACTGGAGAGGTCCTGATGGAAATCAAGCCAAGGAACTACCAGCAGCCAACGATGGAGGACGACCTTGAGAGCTTCATAACTCAATCGCTATGCCTTACAAATAGATCATTAGAAACCAAGAGGTTTGCCACGGTATGGAGCATGGAGGACCACTGTAGACACGAGCACAAAAGGACAGGCTATGTTTTCAAAATCATCGAAGGGAATGAAGGTGTCGCTGGCTGGGCCAACATTTAACAGTCAAACACATTGCTGTCTGGAGTCACATGTAGACCAGACCAGGTAAAGGAGGGCAGTTTCCTTCCCTAAAAGGCCATTTGTGAATCAGATGCATTTTTCTACAATGGATTCATATTCATCATTAGATTCTTGTTCCTTTTAATTATTAAATTCAAATTCCACCATCAGCCTTGGCAGGATTCGAATCCAGATCCCCAAAACATTATCAAGTCTCTTGACTAACAGTCCAACAATGCTACCACTAGGCCATCACCTCCCTGCTAATGTGGAGAGTTAGAACGGCCTCTGACTAGTTGTGATTGAATTCAGTCAAATTATCTACTGCCCAATCAAGAACCGAATCGGAGGACACTAAGAGAAAGTTTATTTGCACACATTTCTTTGTACGTTACAAATCTCCCACTCCTCACAAACTAGCCGCACCTTTCATTTGTATTTATCAAGGCAACATAAAAGAGTGTCAAAATTTCCTCTCACTCCTCCAATCATCTGCCTGAAGAGAGAGTCTTGACCTTTCAATTGATCTTCTCAGTGCTCCAGAGAGCTCCATCCCTGTCCCAGTTTCATAAAAAGACAATCTCTTGCCGTTCAGAGCAATGGGTAAAATAACTGAGCGCCTATGAATCCAGCAATCTGTCAGCATTACCTCAGAGGCCACTGTGTATTCAGCAGGATTAACTAGGACCACCGTCTCTAGGATGTCACTCCTGTGGTGAAGTGTCTTCTGACCTACAGCAAGAAGAAAACAGAATAGATTTCAATCACATAACACTCCAAAAAGTATCTGTCCGCAGCAGGTTACCAGGCTGCCAACTCTCCAGAACTCCCTGAAGTCTCCAGGAGTGCAAGATTCCCGGATTTCCAAGCCAGTGGCTGGGATTCATGAGTTGCCTGTTGCAGGTTGGACATTGCTGCAACAGTTCCAGTTCCAGACACATCTCACACTTGGAAATCTGTATTTCCCATGGCTAATCCCTCCCAGCCTGCACATCCTTGGACTGTGGGAGGAAACGGAGCTCCCAGAGGAAACCCATGCAGACATGGGGAGAAAATGCAAATTCCACATGGAGTTGCCTGAGGGTGGAATCGAACATGGATCCCTGGTGCTGTCCCCTGAGCCACCATGTTGCCCCATCCAGTGCCTTTCCAATTCAAGCTCAGGGTCTCTCCGACCGTGTAATTACAGTTTTCTGAATAAAAGCAGATGCTGGAAACAAACACAAAGTGCTGGAGAAACTCAACAAGTCTGGCAGCATGTGTGGGAAGAGAGAGAAACAGAGCGAACACAGACTCAAGATGGGTTTACTTGGTTCCTCCCTCCATAGATGCTGCCAGACCTGCTGAGTTCTTTCAGGATTCTGTGTTTGTTACTGAGTTGGAATCACTGTTGGAATCCGGAGAACAGGGAAGCCAATTTGTGCATAGCAACCTCTGCCAAATAGCACCATGATTATGACCAGATTGGCTGTTTCTGGTGTTAACAGAGGGATAAATATTGGCCTAAGACAAAAGTGAGCTTATTTGAATAGCATTGTGGGTTCTTAACCTTGATTTAATGTCACATTTTAAAGGCAGCAGTCCCTCAACACTGCATTAGGATGTGCTGTCCTGGATCATGCCTCGTGTATGAATTAAACACTTCGACCTTCTGACTCACAGGCAGAGATGGTCCCACTAGGCCACGACTGACAGTTCCGGGAACAACGCAGGAACACAAGAAACACAGATTAATGATGTCAGCGGTAAAGTTTGTCCAGATATTTGGTGCCGTTGGAGGGTAGAAACTGATATCTAATTGCTCCTAGCCACATAGGGAAAGGAAACATGAACTTCGCAAGAATGCAATGACTCACTCAGTAATCAGAACATATTTTCACTCGTGGGGGAAATATTAAGCTGAGGCTCATTGGTGTTGGGCGGCTCCCAATAATACAAGGTGGCAATTGTGGAGAAACCCCTTTGCCCAGTGAGTGCAGAAAATGTGAAGCTTGCTCCCATTGGGAGAGGTTGAGTAATATTTAAGGAGATAAACACAGGAGGGCAGACTATCATTCTTATAACGCTTTTCCCAAACTTACATTGAAAAATATTTCAGGAAGCACTTTCAAAAACAGCCACTATTTTAGATGTGGGAGAAAGTGGCAGCTAATTCGCAAACGGCAAATTAACAGCAATGGAATCAATGAGAGAAGGTAAACAGCACACCTGCAGCAATGTAGCACTCGATGGACCGCAGTGGAATTTAACCCCATACAGAAAGGGTGTCACCAACCAAGCCACAACTAACATGGAGGATGAACTATCCTGCAGGGAGTGACCAGGTTTAGTTCAGCTTCCTCCTGGCTGAAATATCCCCTCACTCTCACCCTTCAGTGTACCACCCAACAACACCAAGATGCAAGTTCCAATCCACGTTCTATAATGCTTTCCTCTCTTGTAATAGTGCTCGGCTGAGAAGCAGAAAGGTTTGTGTAAGTATGGCAAAAAGATTCTCTGCAAAAATTCCTCATGCTTTTCGATGGCGATTAGCTGATGGATGAAATTTTTGTACAAGTCACACAATGTGCCTTGTTCTATCTATTCTCTAAGAAAAAGTCTCTCCTGCTAACACACTATCACACCCCAGAATAAAAAAAATCCCAAAATGATATAAGTCGTGTTTACATAGAAGTCCAAGGCTTTTGAGAAACAAGTCTTGTTTGAAGCAAATTGGTAGCAGATATGTTTTGATTGAGCCTCAATGAGAGGTCAACCCATTGAGGATAAGAGTGAACATTTAGTACTCTGACTACAAGACTACAATGTTCTACTCACTGTGTCCAAATCAGGGAGTTTTGGCACCACATCCTCTCAATGGATTCTGGTCCATCTACATCCATTAACTGAAGTCATCCCTCCCACCACCCAATCATTTACCCTCCTTTGTAAAAGCCCAACTTCAGAAAGTTGCCCCAGGGATGGAGTGATATTATGGAGCACCAGAGTGCTTCACAACTAAGTCAGTATTTCTGAAGTGTGGTCACACTGTCACAAGGCAAGAGATTCAGCAGCCAATTCATCACAGTAAGCCCCCACACAGCAGCAATGTGATAAAGACCAGATCATCTGAGCTCAGGGTGTTAGTGCAGGGATAAATACTGGCCTGGAGACCAGGAGAAAACTTCTTCATAAAACTGCTTACTGCTACATTACTTGAATAAAGCCAAAAAGAGAAACAATTTTCCAAAGATACACACATTTTCTACAGACACTATAGCAACACTTCAGGGACATTTAGTCAGACACATGCATGGACAGGAAAGAGTGGGGATACACACCATGAGCAGGCAGATGGAATTCATTTAAAATGGCATCATGATCAGTGCTGACATGGTGGGCTGAAGGGCCTGTTCTTGTGCTATCGTGTTCTATGAAGCCTGATTGGCTAAGGCATTGCCATGCCAGAAGTGAAGGGGAACTATAGGCTCCCAAGCTCTTGGGTAATTGACCAGAGTCAACTTGCCAACCAAACAGCACCCTTTCCTCCTGTAGCGTAAATTGTTGTGGCTGTTTGAAATTTGGCATTCTTGTGCTGGTCCTGATTGGTGCAGGATGAGGAGCTTCAACAGGGTGTGTCTGTTTTCAGCAATATTTTTCAAAGTAATGGCACTGTGTTCTTTTACAGCCACCTGGAGCACAGCTGAGGCCTAGTTTTAATAACTTACTGAAAGGAAACCTACTGCTCACATGGACTAACCCAGAGGTTTCCATTTCAGTCAACTGCACAGCAACACGCTAAGATTAAATCACATTCAGTCATTGCCAATTGTCCCATCAGCTTGTCAATCAGAAGCAGGTAACCCCTTTCCCCACCATTCAATAGCAACATAACAGGCTACCATTTATACTGAAACCACATCCTGCCCATTATAAGGACCCTATATTTGAATAGAAGTACCTACTCCCACTTGCTTTCTACATTTAACATTCGAACTGCAGTTCATCGATATTCTCACATTTTTATTATAGGTCATATTTCAAAATAAAGTACTGCATTGGCTCTAAAGTATCTTATGGAGGCAAAATATGCAATACTAAAGCTAGACACCCAGTGATTATGGATGAGAAGGAAGCCATTCAACACAATAAATCCATGCCAGGCCTCTAAGTCAGTCCCATTCCCACACTCTGTTCCTATTGCCCTGGAAGTCTGCTTCCTTCAGGTCCCTGTCCAATTTCCTTTGGAACTCATTCAGCATCTCTTCTTCCACCCCACTTCACAGACAGCAGATTCCCAGAGAATTAAAACTCTACAGCATGGATAAGTTCATCTTCGTGCCTCCCCTGAATCTCTCTCACAACATCTAAAACCTGGGTCCCCTCACCACTACACTATTATATAAAACTTTTTGATTATGTCATAACCAAACTACTTTTTCTTTCTTTTCCCAGGTTCTTCGGTGTGAAATACTTTGCGTACGGGAACCAGAAGTAAATATGAAGCTGCTGTCTGAATTTGACGTTCACAGCGTCATGAGTCCAATGACTAATCACCAAATTCCCACGGAAGGGGTCAGAGCCAGAGATGTACATTTCCCAGGCTGGTAACCCCTGTCAGTCACGGAACTGCAGTGAGTCGATTACAGACAAAACTGGGAAATTATACTCGACGCAGAAATTGAATTTCAAGGTGGTTCCTTCCTTTGTGTAAAACTGTCTCTCTTTATGCAGCCCATAATGGCTGTGGATTAAAATATCCCAGGATTAGTTCTCCCATTTTAGTCAAAAGGCTCGAAGAGATGCCTAGCACCTTTCAAGGAACACAATGTCTCGCCTGAACACAAAGACCACTACTGTGCAAGTAACACAACCCAATTAGTCAGTGCTGCTAACGTAGAATGGGATTCAGTCAGTATGCAGCAGCTGAACATATACAAAGGGCTGGCTTCCCCCATTATGCATCAGCCCAGTCTGCAGAGCGTGAGAGGGAGCATCCAGCTACTTCCAAACAACAGGCTCCATCCCCCATCAGCCTTTACCTTCCTTGTCTGCTCAAGCCCCGAACCCTCCTCCCATTTTTTGGAGCAAACCTATTTTCTAACCAACCTGCTCAGCCATGTTATCACACACCTCTGCAGCAGGTGCGACTTGAAAACAGGTCTCCTAGCTCAAAGGTAGGGACACTATCACTGCAGGCCAAGAGCTGTAAGATGACTCAGGGTTCTTCCCCACTAATGCCATGAACATTACTGATTATAGTACAGGGAGTTTTCATTAGCAGCGGAGAGATAGGAGGGGCCAGTGTGATTTGGATTTCTTCTGTTTGAGAGAATGTTTTACCATCGAGGGCAATCCTTGCATGGACTGTCCCTGGATCCTTCTAGTTTGATAAGTTAACCTGTTCAATGTTATGACACTCCTTCAGGTCAGGTGGGACTTCAACCCTGGCCTCCTGATCCAGAGGAACGGTTACTATCACTGTACCACTAGATACAATTAAGACCAGAAGAAATAGGAACAGGAGGCGGCCATTCAGCTACTCCAACCTATCCCATCATTCAATAGGAGTGTGGTTGATCCAACATTCCTCACATCTGCTTTCCTGCCCTTTCCCCATAACTCTTCATTCCTTGACTGATGAAGAATCTCTCTATCTCAACCTTAAATTTATACAAGGACTCTGCCCCCACAGGTCTCTGGGGCAAGGAGTTCCAAAGACACTCAACCCTCAGAAGAAACTCCTCCTCATCTCCACCCTAAACTGGACCCCCTTAATTCTGAGACTATGGCCACTGGTCCTCGACCCTCCCATGAGGGCAAACATCCTCTCAGCATTGACCCAGTTTCCTTCTGCACATTTATCCTGTCTTCACAGCAAGACCCACCATACGGTGCCTCACAAGAATTCATACCTTCTCAAGCTCCTGAAAACTGGGCAAGTCTCTCCTGCTTCACCTTTCACTCGCTTACTGAGCTCTGACCTGATCATCTCTCCCAGTGACTCCACCTTGATGGGCCTACTTTCAGGCCCAGAGCCTGGCTTTGTTAATTGAGGAGAATGATTGGCCTTGCATAAGTTTCATAAACAGACTCTAGTCCCACTTTGACTTCTGCCATAAAGAAAGGTTTGCATTTAAATAGCACTTTGCACAACTCATCAACACAATCTGTTTTATCACCAATGAAGAGCTTTTAGAAGGGTGGCCACTGTTACAATTTAAGAAGCACGACTGCCATTTTAGGAACAGCAGGGTCCCGTAAACAACAGAGCAATATTACCCCAGGAATTTTGTTTTGTTGATCAGTAACATAGATAATAGGCCATTCAGCCCTTCCAACCTGCTGCACCATTTGCGGCAGCCTAGGTGCACACAGCAAGCCTCCACAAATGGTCAATGTTACAATAGCTTAGATTGATATTGGCTCCCACAGAGAACTCCCCTGCTCTCCTTCGACCTTGTAGCATCCAGCACCAAGAGCAGGCCCAACCTTGGTATGGTATCATAGGGTGAAGGGTCTCAGAGCATCTAACAGTGCAACACTCCCTCACGTTGTCCCGGCTGTCTGAACCTTGTGGTGAATTACACATGATAACTTCATGTGGAAAGAGTCTGTATGTGGGGCTAAACTGGGTCAGTCACTTGCAAGCCTGCTAGACAGTAGTCACTAATTGATTGCAATCTAATAGTTTGAAATCAGGAATGCGCTGCCTAGAAGCAGATTTAATAGGAGCTTTCACAAGGGAATTCAGTTAATAATAATACTTAAAGGAAATATAAGTAATTGCGGACAGAATGACTGGCAGAGAGAGAAGATTGGGGAGTGGGACTAACTGGATTATGCTGTCGGGGAGCTAGCAGGAGTACAATGGGCTGAAGGGTTTCTGTTTGTGCACAGCATTGCTGTACAATTCGAACATCAGAGATATATCAATACCAAAGAGCACCCCATGCAGTTGTGGCATGAACAAATGCAGCAAGAACCTGACCTCCCCCAAAGCCAGTCTACCATCTTATGATGGAATACTTGGTCTGGATGGGACAACACGCGAGAAGCTCAACACCATCCAGGACAAAGTGGCCCCCCACTCGATTGGCACGACATCCCTTAACAAACAGCCTGATATTTCTCCACTACCAATAGAGAATGCCATCTACATACCTTTGTACTAAATGTTGTGAGGAAATTTTTTGGTAAACAACACCCTTTCTTTATACATGCCTCACCCACTCAGGCCTGCATCATAGATCATCAATTCAAACAATTCCCTTGTAATTGCATTTGACAGAAATAGGGAACAACTGCATCGAGGATGAGTGAAATCAAACTCCATGAGTTTTATAATGTAGAGATGTCCCGTTACAGCCAAGATCCCAAAGGGACATAGGACTGCGATTTCCAGTGGTATGAGACACCATGCACCACCCGTAGCAAACTGTTCTTAGCACAACACTGTCTCCATCCTGGTGGGGGTAAAACCTCAGACCAAGGGCACAAAAAGGGCATCTACAGGGCTCTGCATACACGGGCACGGGCACACACACACATGGGGGTCCACGTACACGGGCATGGGCACAGGCACACACACAGGGCTCTGCGTACATGGGCACACACACACATGGGGGACGGCGGGCATGGGCACGTGCACACACACACAGGGCTCCGCGTACATGGGCACGGGCACACACACACATACATGGGGCTCCGTGTACACGGGCATGGGGGCGTGCACGCACAGGGCTCCGCGTACACTTGGAATGCCACTAGGCCAGGCTGGTGCCAGGTTCGATTCTGGTTTGTGGCTCTGTTGCACTGACAAATCCTCAATCCTCTGGGACCCTTGACTATTTTCACAGATACCACCACCCCACCCCGCACCCCCTTGAAAAAGTAACTCCTGTGCCTTCGTGTTTCTATTTCTGTTTACCAAACATCTCCCAATTACCCGACAACTACAGCACACCCAGGATTTCTCAAGCAATGCTGCAAGTACGTTGCTATGACCGCAGGCTCCAAGGCCTCTGACACCCCGATTGAAAAGATGGCAAAAAAAAATCACTCGCTCACTGTCAATGATTTAATTAACCATCCACCTCCAAACATTCCACATGTTACTCTGACGGTATTTCTTTTCTAGTTCAAAATTACACACTGAGCAACAACCACCGCTTCAATCCATCACTATGGTTACCAAGGAGTTATTAGACGCTCAGAGACTCCCAGCTAGGCCACAATCAAACAAAGTGAGTCTGTCTGTGGAGGACACCGTTCACTCACACATTAGGGAGTACGAGTTACTCTAAAGGTCAGCTCTGAAGCATGTTGGGATGTCTGCAGGCTGTGAAATGTGCTTTTAAAAGCAAGTTTCTTCTTTAATTTCATTTAAACCCAAGACCAGTGTTAGTAAATGACTTAGATGCAGGGACTGTAGGGTATGGTTGCTAATTTTGCTGATATGTAGGGAAACAAGGTGCAAAAAGAGAACATAAGGAGCTACAACAAGATCCAGGTAGGTCTAATGAGTGGGCACAGACGTGGCAAATGTACCACTGGATAGCAAAACGTGAAGTTGTCCATTTTGGCAGCAAGTATTAAAACAAAAGCAAATTAGCTAGAAGGGTGCAGAGCTCCAAGATGCAGAGGGATTGGAGTGTCCTCGTGCATGCATCACAAAATATTAGTCTGCAGGTACAGCAAACAATTAGGAAAGCTAACAGCAGTCTATTATTTATTACATCAGAAGTCAAACGACACCAAGTTATAGACCAACAGGTTTATCAAAAGCATTGAGGGTTGCTCCTTCATCAGGTGAAATGTCGCTTCTGATTCCGTCCACCCCAGTCCAACACCAGCAGATTTACATCGTTATTTATTACGAAGGGAACTGAATTTAAATGTGGAGATTATGCTTCAGTTATACAAGATGCTGGTGAGAACACTTTTGGAGTATGTGAACAGAATCGGTTGATAATGTAAACGCTTCGGAAGCAGATTTGAGAAGGTTAACGAGACTGATACCTGTGTGGGAATAAGTGGGTTGTCTCATGAGGAAGATTGGTCAGGCCAGACTTGCATTCAGTGAGATTTAGCACAGCAAATGATTTGAGACATTAAAGTTATTGAGGGACATCGACAAGCTACTTATTTCAAAGGAGTGTTCCACTCATGATAGGTCCTTATTTCAAAATAAAGAGTCACCCATTTGAGAGAGAGATGAGAAACTCTTTCTCAGAGCAGAATGAGTCTTTGGAATTCTCTTCCTCAAAATGATGGTGGAAGTAGAGCCTTGAATCTTTGCAAAGTTGTGCTAACTAGATCTTTATGGGTTATGAGGACAGGTAAGAATTTGGAATAATCCAATTAGCCATGATCCCACTGAATGGTGCAGCAGGCTCCAGGGGAGGAAAGACCTGTCGTTGCTCCTCATTTGTAATTCTGTACGTTAAAATGGACAGAGACACATTTTATTGGGTAAGGGTTCGAGGAATATGGAGTTTTAGAGATTAAATCTTGTTGAGGTCCAGATTGAGTTGAACAGCATGGTATCAGTTGAGGGACTGAATGGCCTCTTCCGAAACACCCTCTCTCTCTGACCAGGTTTCCTGCCATTTTGTTCCCCGCAATCATTCAGTTGAGGGCATCGTCTGGTCAGACAAGCATTCATTGTCCAATTCCTAATTGCCCAGAAGGTAATTAAGAGTCAACCATATGGCTGTAGGTCTGGAGTCACACGTAGTCCAGACCAGGTGAGGGTGGCAGATTTCCTTCCCTAAAAGGATATTCGTGAACCAGATGGGCTTTTCCCCAGACTATAGACATAATTTGACTCGTAATTCCTGATTTTTATTGAATTCAAATTCCATCATCTGCCAGCTGTAGGATTTGAATTCAGGTCCCCAGAACATTACCTGGGGCTCTGAATTAACTGTCCAGAGATAACATCGCTTGTGCCATCGACTCCCCACTCCAACTATCTCTTTATTGCAGCTCAGCACCATATCGTTTGATAATCGCTCCGTGTAATGTTTTAGTGCATTAATAATCAAATCTCATCCACAAACGAACGGCAAGAGAGAGAGAGACACTCAATGGGCATCAATCCAGTCGGATTGGGTCAGATATGGAATCAAATTCACCAAGAATTCCCAAGATCGGTGTGAGGACTGAAACCCCGTTGTTGACGTCTTTCTGCATCACACTGAACTGGTTGACCCCCTCTGTTAAAGATGCTATATAAATGCAATTAATCAGGTCTGATTTTTTTTAAAAGCCCAGTCAGGGCCTGGGTTGGAGATGGGCATCACTATCCCACATGTCAGTTCCTTGCCTCCATCATGTCCACAGGCTATTCTCAGAGGATGGGTGAGAGTGAAGGCAGGCATGTGGATTAATGTCATTCATGGACAGTGACTGTCAATTCCTTGGGACCTTCCCATCAGCTGCTGGTCCCCTTCGGGCAGTCGAGAGGCAGACCAGTGCACCAGGCAGGCAAGGTAAGGTGTCCTTTTCTGCTGGAGGCCAGGGCCTGCAGAAGGGGAACACCCCCTCCCTCCCAAAACCTACATTCCTTGCATCCTCCTGTCTGTCTCTCCAACATGGATTCCCACTGCACCTGCCAAACCAGAAAGCCTCCAACTGTGCCAACCTGCTCAGGGGTTCAATTATGCACAGCTCTGACGGGGCTGGGACTTGAACCTGGGCCTCCTGGTCCTGAGGTGGGGACATTATCACCACATCGGAAGAGCCTGAGCCCGCCTCCGCCTGACCTTGCAGCTTGGAAGGGAAACACTGGAAAGGAAGCCCCCTCCCCAACTCCACTTGCTATCTCTGGCCATCAATTTTCACCCACTTCCTGGGGAAGGAGGAAAGGAAGTTTCCCAAACAGTGAGGGTACGTGTCCCACACTTGAGTCTGGAGATGGGGTTCCAAAGCCTACAGGGAAAAAACTGCTTGCTGATGTAACCCATTTCAATGGCATTGCAAACTATGACCCTTTGTCACCGCTGTGTCGGGGGTCTGTGTGCGATTCCACCCTCAGTCAGCTGTCGGCGTGGAGTTTGCACGTTCTCATTGGGTCTACATGGGTTTCCTCCAGATGCTCCTGATTCCTCCCACAATCTGACAATGTGCAGGCTGGGGTGGATTGGCAGCGTTAAACTGCCCATAGCACTCATGTGCAGGCTTACGTGAGTTAACCAGGGTGGGCGGTTTGGGAGTGGGGGGGGTGGTTAGGTCTGGGTGGGATGCTCTGCGGAGGGTTGGTGCCTACTCAAATGCACCAAATGGCCTATTTCCACACAGTAGGGATTCTACGATCTGACTCCCAGAACAGAGGGAGGAATTCCCATGCTCCTCTCCAAGCCTTTAACTGTTTCCTGTGAGTTCCCTCACTTTGCTGAGCCCCTTACGAAGCCTGCTTTTCAAAATCCAGTCCTTTGTGCACACAATGCAGTGGGAGCTTCGGGTTTTGCTTTATATTTCCTCCCCACCACCTCCATTATGGCTGTTGTTGATAAACACACGATGGCTTAGTAATCCCGACAGCTGAGTTAAGCACTCAAAATAATTCCTTCCTCCCTCAGACAGGAATTCAGCCAACAACACTGAGGGGTCAGAAGTCACATACCTCAGATCATTCTTAAGTAAACAGAACATGAGGGGCAACTCCATGAATGGAAAATGATTCAAGCTCTCATTTCAGTTCTTGTCAGGGGTCACTTTAGGAACTGTGTCTCAGTTCTATGACCTCCGAATCTACCACTGACACATAAAGGAGGTAGAGAACGACACAGAGGAAGTATTTTAATGCGTTACGCCAATACGATCCACTCTGGTTTTCTTTGCAATTCAACCCCTGTGGGCTCTGTCAGAGAAAAAAAAACTGTTTCCAGGAAGGAGTTAGAGTTAGATACAGGTCTTACAGCTAAAGGGATCAAAGCTTGTGGGGAGAAACTGAGATGAACAGCCATGATATTGAATGGTAGAGCAGGCTTGAAGGGCTGAATGGTCTACTCCTGCTCCTATTTTCTACGTTTGACAGCAGCTTTTGTTGCCCATTAAGAGTTACTTTTAACAGATGGCCTTAAAGCACCTCTACTAACCTCCCCCTTCAACTTCCACACTCAGGACTAGGCCACTCAGCCCAACAAACCTGCTCCAGCACTCAATGGCTCAATTCCACTATCCCACTTGGTCCCTACGGCCCTCGAGTCCCCGAGATGCCTTGAAAACTCGGTTACTCCCAAGCATAAATACGTTCAACAAATGAAGCATCCACCAGCCTCTGGGGTACAGCATTTCATAGATTTTAAAGTCCATCTAAATTGCCCCCACCACACGCCTTTATTCCCCCATCACCATCGGGGGGTGGGGGGGGGGGTGTGCGGCGATGAGGCTGGGGTTAGAGGTTTCTCGAATGGGGTCCGGGTCCATTCAAACCCTCTCCCATTCCCGTTCCAGTAGGAACCCTCAATGTGAGAGCAGCTCAGTGGGTTCCATCGCATCACTGGAAACACTGACCAAATTAAAAGGGTGTTTTGATGCTGACTGTTGGAAACTTGGGCCACCGTGCATTTATCTAGTGTCTTTCCTATCCTGAAACTTCCTGAGGTACTTCACAATGCTGTAGTCAGACCTGAATCTGACGCCAAGACTGAAGAAAACTTCCCTCTGAAGGTGAGGGGCAAAGCCAGAGAAAGGGGGAGTGAGGATGAGAAAGAGGAGGAAAGTGAATGAGCAAGAGGAGACTGCAGCAAATGAAGGGGATAGGGAGAGAGCAGGGGTGAGGCAAGGGGATGATGGGGAGTGAGCGGGGGTAAGGGGTCAGGAGGGGAGGGGAGGGGACGCGAGGAAGGGAAGTGAGCAGGGGGGAGGGGACGGGACGGGACGGGAGGAGAGGGGTGGGGAGGAAGGGGAGTGAGCAGGGGGGAGGGGACGGGAGGAAGGGGAGAGAGCAGGGGAGGGGAGTGAGTGAGGGAGCATGAGGTGGGACTTTTGTTTTGTTGGGCTGAAGTAAGAGACTATTTTCCCCAGGATGTACACGGGGTTTCCCTAGTCTGATGAATGTGACATTTGTTTCTGTCTTACACTGTAGCAATAATTTCTATTTCCAAGGTCACCTACACAGGGGTGGGACTGTGGCTATTCACAGTTCAGGGTTAAGACCTGGTGTAGATCGAAAAGATACTTGAATGATCTTAGACGCTGCATTTAACAGTGACATGCATTCTGTCTCTGAGTTCCTATCTCTGGGTCAGGGTCACAAGTTCAAATTCCCCTCCAGAGACCAGAGTACAATCTACAGTCTATGCTCCAATGGAGGGCTGAGGGAGAGCCCAACGCTTTCGGAGTGGGCACTGAGGGACTGCTGCACTGTTGGAGGAGCCCTCTTTTAGATGAGAGGTTAAATTCACCCTCTCAGGTGCACTCAGGAAATGGCACTGTTTCGAAGAACAGGAAGATTATCCCAAAGCCCCCAGACACGTCTTTAAAAAAAAAGATTGTCTGGTTGCTGCGCATAAATTGGCTGTTAGAGGGGTTTCCTGCAGTAAGCTGTTGAAATTCCCTTCAGAAATATATTAACTCAGGGGTCATCAGAGGACACTGGAGGTGCTAGGGAAATGTAAATTCTTTCTTGATAAAAATGGAACTGGCCCCGATGATGCTAAGGACACCCACCCTAGGCTAAAGGTGAGATATACACTGTGCTGATCAAACCACCTTCAACTGTCTAAACTAGAGGGAATTGCTATCCTGCCGGTCTGTAGTTACTCTCAACAAGCTGATAAATGATGGGCACCGCCACAGCTTAAAAGCCCAGCAGCAGGCCCTAGCTGGCACAGAGTGCTGACAGGCTGTTTGACTACATGAAGCTTTATAGCTATGTCCTCATCTGAAGTCTGGGCCTGCCCTACCTCAGTTTTTGGGAAAAATCAGGAAAACCTTTACCCTGTGTGGATGAATCTTTGAAAATGTAGATCAATACTTACTGTTGAAACAATACAGATCGAAGCTGTGCTGCAGACACAATGGTGGGTTTGTAGGTGGGTGGGGGGGTCCCTTGAAGAACAACACAGTAGCCTGTCCCACTCAACACCCAAATGCAGGTATATGGTTAAGGGCACAACTTTACAGGGGCTTTAGGCATGTTTATTGTTCCCAGGTACGCCCAGTGGTAACCCCACTTTAACCCTGGATACTATTCCTTAGGAGGTTTCCAAATGTGTTAAACTCAGTGCCTAAGGCTCAGAGATTGATCGCCAAGAGGAGAAGAATCTTTCAGATTCCTGAACAATAAATTCTATCATTCTCTGGTCTTTCTACTCCTTTCACAGAAGCACCTTTACCTTCTCATGTAAGTTTAATCCTCTGCCTGCTGATCTCCATCAGACAATGATGGAATTGGCATTTCCTGCACGTTGAAGCTTCCCCAACTTGGGAAGAACAATAAAAAATTCCATCCTCGATCTCCCGACTGCCACCTCAGGCTGCAAATCCAGCAGAATCCAACCACTCAATTAACACAGGCATAGCCAGCTCCCATTAAACTGCCAACCACGGAATGGCAGAAATTTATGGATGAGGTCATTTGCTCCATCGTGACCATGCTAACCCAATACAAGCTACCTCTGTCCTTTGGAGATTTCCACAGCACTGCTGCAGATGGAGAAATGACTTAATGAGATCAATTCAGCCTTGACGCTCTTACAAAACAGCTACAGCTCACCACAAGGCTGTTCTGAGGAAGGGTCACTCAATCCGAAACGGTAACTCTGAATTTCTCTCCACAGATGCTGCCACACCCGCTTAGCTTTTCCAGCAATTTCTGCTTTTGTCACCTCCAAGCAGGTCTTTTAGTTGAAGGTAAAGCTCCTGACAACATTATTTAGAGAGTTGGAGAGACTCTCCTGATCCTGGCTAGGATCAGTGCATCATTTGCTCCCTGTTCAGCTCACAACAATGTGCATTTAACTAACACCTTTAAACAAAGTGCCCACTAGGTAGTCCACAGCAGTGATTAGCAACCAGGGTTTCGGCATTGAGCTACTCAAGGAGACATTCACACAAGGTCCCTAAACTTGGCTTGAAGAAGTAGCTATTATACACCTCTATCTCAGGGCTGTATGATTCCACTGATCTTAAAGGAAGGGGGAAAGAGGCAGAGAATGGTTTGGGGACTAGGATTCCAGAGCTTTGGGCCCCAAGCAGCTTACAGTACAGCTGCCAATGGAGAAGTGGCTAACATAGGGATACACAAGTATCCAAAATTGGAGAGATGCAGATATCAGAGAGATGTAGGACTGTGGGAAATGGCAGAGATACAGAGGGAAGAGGTTAGGGAGGGATTTACAAAGGCTGGGAATTAGCATGTAGCTTGTACAGCGATGGAATCCAACACCGGTCTTCCTAGCCCCGAGTGTTGGTGAATTGGACAGAGAGCAGGTCCTCCCCTTATCAACCCGAGTCAAGGGAAAACAGGTTGTCAAAGTGGTCCAATCCAGTCCCATCCCAAATAAATTCACCAAAACTCCATCTCCTTCAACTCGAGATGGGGAGGGACCCACAACCATCAACATGGACCATTCCACATTATACCAGCTATAATGGGGAGGCAATGGCCTAATGCCATTGTCACTAGCCTATTAACCCAGAGACCTGGATTCAAATCCCAGTGACTTAAAACAAACATAAAAAGTCATTCAATATGACTTCATTGTAGTAAAAACCCAGCTGGTTCATTAATCCCTTCCAGGGAAGGAAACTTGCCATCCTCCTGAGTAAGGGTCACTGGACCCAAAAAGTTAACTCTGATTTCTCTCCACAGATCTGCTGAACTTTTCCAGCAATTTCTGTTTCTGCTTCCAATTTACAGCATCCGCAGTTCTTTTGGTTTGTATTAAACCTGCCATCCTTACCTGGTCTGGCCTACACGTGACTCCAGGCCCACAGCAACGTGGGTGCCCGTAGGTGCTGCTGAGCCAATGATGCCCACATTCTGAGTGTGAATTTAAAACAAAACTGCGACTCCACCAATGCTGAAGATTTCTGGAAATAGCGGGTATCTGGAAGTTCTTCAGAACTAACAAAAAACTTTCAGTAAACGATTTGCACATACATACATGCATTATGCATAACATTCTCAGCTGGCAGGAGGGACTGCTCAATAACCCGGGCTCACAAAGGTGTGACCTTGGGAGTTGAGACTGGAAGGGTTAACACTTTGAACCTCACTGTCCAGTACTCACCAAAAACATGGATTCTGACAAATGTTTTAAAAACACGACAACTTAGCAAACCATCCTTCTGTTATTGCTGGTTGTGTGGACGCACCGCATATCGGGTGTGATCTTACAGCTGATTAGGATGTTCCACAGGCTCATTCTGACCAGACACTGGCTTTAACATAACTCTCCTGTGCACCAGCAAAGTCAAAACTGCATCATCATTGCTACAGATCCATGATATATTAACCAGGAGGGGAGTGTCAGAGAGAGGGGAGGGGGTGGTGTGGGAGGAATGGGACAAAGTAGTGGGTAAGGGGAGGGGGGAAAAGAGGAGAGTGGGAGGGGAAGGTGAGGAGAGGAGTAGGTGGAAGTGGCGAAGGTGGAGGATCTGAATGTGGCAGACATGTATGGAAAGTGCAGGGGGATGGGGCCATGACAGGGTGAGATGGGGAGCCAGTGGTTGGTTTGGAATGGGTGGGGGCAGGGTGCAAGAAAGGGGATGAGAGAGAGAGTGGGGATGACAATTGGGTGGGGGGGGGGCAGTATGAGGGATAGGAAAGAGAGAGAGAGTGTGTGGCACGGGGGGGGGTTAGGGAGTGGAGTAGGGGATAGATGAGGGGTGAACAATGTAGGTGCTAAAAATGAAGATTGAGAAAGGGGCATTGAAAGCAAGGGTCGAGGTTGGTGCCAAGGAGGGCTGAGGGGGTTTGAGAGACGTCAAGAAGGGAATCAAAAGTGGTGAGAGGTAGAGCAAGGGGAAATGGGAAGAAAGAAATGTGGGAGAGAGAAAAAAAGTGAACAGAGAAGGATGAGGGGAAAGCAGCAAGAACATATCTTCCTGTCAGAAGTTTGTCTATTGCATGGATGTGCCACACAGACAGGCAACGGGATCACTGTGCTCCATCTGCAAGCTCAGGAGTGTGAACAGAGGGACTGCTGAGACACTGAGCAGCTCCCTTCAGACAGTCAGCAACACACGCAGGCACTCGTTAAATAACGTCAGCTTGGACCTGGCTGGTGGATGGTGGAAGGTGTCAGACCTCCTTATAGAGATCCAGTCCGCCTTTTCTATCCTGCCACTGCAGTAAGCTCCAATACTGGGCACCTGCAGCAGCAACTGGGCGTCATTAATAAATAAAACCGCAGCAGCTAAGGCACTCCTGGCGTTTCCCAATCATTCTTCAGCAAAAAGGAGAGAGAGCACAAAGACAAATCAATGGAAAAGAATTTATCGCAGATAGGCTAAATAGAAAACCTCTGTAAAATTACAATGATCGGGTTTATCTTTCAGAGAGACAGATGCCAGATCTATTTGAACAAGGAACAAAATACTGTAAAACACTTAGATCCAAACTGGCCACACACTCTCTCTGTGTCATAATGACCTGTGATATGATACAGAGAAAACATTCCAGTGTGGAACCAGACTCCAGCTGTTATACCCTCTTGTTGAGTGCTCACAGGATGAACAATAAGGAAGTGAATGTTTGCACCTTACGGCAAGACCATTTTCAGTCTCCATCCTCCATCTCCAGACAAGGCCAGCTTCATCAGACAGAAACCGCTGGTCTCTCACAGCCCAGAAACTGTCACACAGTGTAAACCTGTCCATTTAACACCATACCCCGACTTCAACAATCCAGAGACAGAGAGAGACTGGGACCATCTCATGACAGCAATGGGACTGTATTTGAAACGTGACTAAGTCTCTTCTGTCTCAGGCCTAAGGTTTTACATTTGAGCAGCTTCTGTTGAGAAATGCTGAATTGTTGCTTTGCAGCTCAAAGCAGAATTCCAGGAGCCAGACCACGCATTGGCAAAAATGTTTCAAATTTCACCTCCCTGCACTCCCCTGACCCCCAGTGGGGTAAGAGAGGGGTATTGTGTCTTTATCCAGAAGAGGGTCCCGCAATAGCACTCTCTCCCCCCCCCCAGAGCCTCAGTCTTTCGCGCACTCCTGAATCCCCGTCATTTTCAAACATCCACCTTTACAGGCATCGTGCAAATTAAACCCACGAGCACTGATCCCACTTCCTCCAGGTTATAAACTGCTGGGGCTTCACGAACTGTTCCAGAACTTGTAATCAAACACCAAAACCTCAAGCTTAGTCTGGGAGGCTGCAGCACTGTGTGTCAGCCTCACTGCGCCAGTAACACAGGGGCAGAGAGGCAAGTCTTTACATATAACACCAAGGGGTGAAAGGATGGGAGGCGAGAGTGATCATCTCTTTTTAAAAAAGATTAAGGACAGTATAAAACATTAAGGTCACCAACACTGCAAAGTCTGCCACCCCCAGCATCACTTTACACAGTATGGGGGGGGGGGGGACTGAAATGTAGAGCTACGGTCATTGGGGGGGGGGGGGAATGGGACTAGACAGACAGGGAGAGTCTCTGCAAGCAGGACCATTCCTGCAGGGACCCGAGCTTTCTCCTTGCATTCCAAGGTTGAGTAACAGTACCAACGATGGTCATCACCCTTCGTCGCAAGCGGCAAATGAATAAAAAGGTGCGAATATATTGGAACAGAACCAACAATGAATTAAATAACTAGGTCCGCCTTTACATTACTGCATATCTAAAACACTTTGGCAGCGGAAATATATATTCTAAAAATGGTTTGAGGGTTAGTGAATAAAATACTTTTTAAAAACAATTAGAGATGTTTTCTGCCCCTTGATTTGGGACAATAAAACGGATTTTCTCGGCGATTAAGGTTGTTTTGAGGGGTTTGGGAGTGGGGGGAGGTGAGGAGACACTGCAGAGTGTGTCTGGAGGAAACAGACAGACTGCAGATCTGCCGCAGTCTCTCTCATTCCTTTGTGGTCCCTTCATCCAGCTCCTTCTCCCGGAACCATTAAAGTCTTCGATTTTGAACAATTTAAGTCTTCCCATTTTGCGTTGCATTCTGAACGCCACACTCCGGCTGCAGCGGTTACACTCAGAAAAATATAAAACGCATCATTTTCTCTGATTGCCAGCGAAGGGAGGGGCAGGGCACAAATGAAAAAGATATTAAACTCCTTCTCATTCTTGTAATACTCGGACGATTTTTGGAGACTGCGACTAGTCACTGACATGAATATACCAACAACATCCCTGGAAGCCAGGACTGTAACAGATTATGTTAATTGTGGAAACTGAGCAGACAGAAGGGGCAGGAGAAAGACTAAAATGGACAAGTGAAAATAAAACCATGTTTTTATACACGTCCTCCCCATACTTTAGAGCTGACAAGGCTAGGTCCTGACAAACTGAGTGGTACCAGTCAATTCCCCCGGCTGAATCAATCCCACTTCCAAACTCAACCCCATTTCTCTTTTAAAGCTGAGCCCAGCGATTTTCCTGCATTGATCGCACTCCACATTAAGAACTACGCCAGCCTGTCTCGGTTTCCGAGTGTGTGGATCTTACCCGTTGTCCAGAACCTTCTCCCTTCCCGGGCACCCGCTCGGTCTTCACTCAAACCTCAGTCTGCAGTTTCCAGCTGCTTCGGCTCGACTCCAGGGCGGAGCCGCCCCGCCTCCCTCTCACACACTTCCCCAATGCAGCAGCTGCATTAACCCCCACAGCACTGAGACAGGCAGAGCAATGTGTATCGCTGTCTCTTTACACTGGGTCTGGACAATTACAGTGACAGAGGGATACACATGAACTCAAAATGGGACAGGGAGTGAGGAGGAAAAAGAGAGAGACAGAGACCAACACAGAGGGGTAGACATTACAAGGGGTACAGATAGACAGGGATCCAGACAGAGACCAGCATTGAAATCCGGCAGACAAGCAGCCCCAGAGAAAAAAGGGGAGGCTCTAAGAAGGGAGAGAGAGAGAGCCAGACAGAGACACAGGGAGGCAAACAGGGGGAGAGAGGGACACACAGGGAGACAGACATGCAAACAGAGGCATCAAGACCCACATAGACAAAGAGTGAGAGAGACAGAGAAAGGGAGAGACAGAGGGAAGTCACACACTGACATTGAGAGAGACAAATGGAGAAAAATGGATAGATTGAAGAGAAAGGTAAGAGATAAGCTGGGAGGGAGGGAGCAAAGAGACAGAAATAGGAGAGAGTGAGACGGAGAGAGGCACTGAGGGAGAGGAGAGACCTCTGTGGGTTTAGAGAGATAGAGAATGAGGGTTAATTTCACCTCTTCCCTCAAAGAGTGAATGCACCATTGGGTATGACATTGAGAAATCGCTGCAGGAAGCTCTCAGGCTTGTGTGTAACTCGTTGGTTTATCTGCAGGATAAGGTAACTATTTGGAATGCTTGAAGGAGTAAGACTCCAAAAGTTTGCATTTTCAAATAAACCTGTTGGGCTATAACCTGGTGTCGTGTAGTTTCTGACCTTATTCGGAACAGGATGAGGTACTTGTTTCCATCATTGCCCTTTATGTGGCTGACTGTGGGTGTGTGGGCAGTGAGTGAGAACACATTGCGGGTCTGAGTGTCATGGCCCTCTGCAGTTGAACTGCCTCTTTTTGGTTGCACTGCGTAGACACCAACTTGAGGAAGGTCCTGAATCAGTGGCTGAACATGAGTCAATATTGAAGGTGATGGAAAGGCAGGTCCAACATCATGGGCCAATCCATATCCCCCAAATAGAGAACTGAAAGTCCTCCCCTTGACATCCTATGGCATTACCATCACTAGCTCTCCCACCAGCAAATTCCTAGAGATTACCATTGACCAGAAAGTGAACTGGATTCACCATATATTGTGTGTGCAAGAGCAGGTCAAAAGTTAGGAACCCTGCAGTGAGTAACTCACCTCCTGACTCCCCAAAGCCTGTCCACCATCTACAAGGCACAAGTCAGGAGTGTGACGGCATACTCCCCAATTGCCTGGATGAATGCAGCTCTCCTGAATCTTTTTAAAACTTCTTTCAATCTCACATTGGGCTTTTGACTCCCTCAGAAGTGGAAACATCTCAACATCCACCCTGTTGAAATTTTTCAAAATCTTTCAGGTTTCTATTAAAACATCTTTCGCATTTCTGAAGGAAAGAATTCCTCATAGATATATCCTGTCACTTTCAGGAAGTAATTGTTGCTACTTATCCTGATGCTAATAAGCCATAAGAGAGTTTCGATCGTTAAGGAGGCAGTGGGAGGTGCTGTGATATTTGTGTTAGACTCAGTGGGCCAGCTCTCAGCGTCTGATGCCTCCCTGATAGAGAACATAAGACTTATGAGCAGTAGACCATTCAGACCCTCAAGCATGCTCCACCATTCAGTAGGATCATGACTGATCTGACATTCCTCACATCCTCTTTCTTACCCTGTCCCCATAACCCACAATTCCCTGTCTGATCACAAATGTATCTGTCTTGCTATACATATACACAACACTGCACAGGGCAGGTGAACAAAAGCTTGGTCAAACAGGAATGTTTTAAGGAGTGTCTTAAAAGGTGAGAGAGAGTTGGGGAGGTTTAGGAAGGGCATCCCATAGCCCAAGGCTCAGTAGCTGTAGGTGTAGCCATTAATGGTGGGGCAGAGGAAATTGGGGATGTGCAAGGGGTCAGAATTGAAGATATCCATTTAGCTCAGGAGCGAGTTTTGAGAATTGAGAGATTGGGAAGGGTTGAGGCCACCAAGAAAGTTGAAAATGAAGATGAGAAGTTTAAAACTGGAGCTGCGTCAATGTAGGTCACATTGGGAGTTACAGAACAAAGGGTGAGGTGAAGTGGGCAGACTGGTGTAGTTGAAAGAATAATCCAGATGAAAGTGAGTGCAAATCCCACTAATCTTTAAAAATCATTTTTAAAAGCTGGCATCAGTAAATGTGACTGCTAACCTGTCTGATTTTCACAGAAACCAAACTGATTAACTCTCATCATTCAGCAAATGAAGCTTGTTGCCCTTACTGGGTCTACACATGACTTTGGCCCATGGCAGTGCGAGTGACTCCAAACCGGACCGTGGAGTAGCCAGATGGTTTGGCAAATTAAACTCTGGGGTATCTATGGATGAAGAACAAACACCGACAGCACTCATTCCTCAAGAATGTGTAAACTGAAAAGCACTATGCCCCTATGGAGGTAAATGAGAACATAGGAGAAGGAGTAGAGCATTGAGCTCCTCAGATCTTGGCTGATCTATGGCCTAACTCCATATACCTGCCTTTGGCCATTATCCCATATTACCTTTGCTTAACAAAAAATTATCTATTTAAATTTAACGACAGGAACTTTTCTACAGGGAATTTGATAAATATGTGAAAAAGGAACATGTATAAGACCAGTTGGAAACAAACCAGGAGGAATGCGGCCATTAATTTTTTCTCAGAGATGGCACAGTCACTTCATGGACTTCTTGCGGGCTTTTACCCACTTACGATCTGACAGTGTGGCCCCTGAGGAGCATCTGATCCATATTTTCTCCCTCGTTCTCCATCCAAAGGCAAGTCTGATCCACAGCACCGCACTGTCCAGCACAGGTAGATCCAATAGCCACCCAGAGCAGTGTCGTCACCAATCTGATCTACACTAGCCACCACGAGATCCCCCACCCTGGGAGTCCCAGGTACAATGGCTGGGTACGTTTTTTTTTAACCTACATGTTGTAGCTGGGAGCTGTGGATGGGGGAGTAGAGGGTCCCATTTCTTTTCATCATCCTATTGATTCTCAACCTGTTTTGCCGTGTTACGAGCACACCTCTCTGGGCCACGATGTCCTTGAATGGGACTTAACCGATGGCATCTGGCTCACAGGTAGGGACACCTTCCAACGCTCCACAAGATCTCCTTTCAATGTCTTGTACTGCAACAATTTTCAAGAACCTTTATTTTTAAGGAGAGAATGTTATAATTTGTCACAGTTTGTACGGTGTGTGTGTTACAGCCAAACTCTGCCGCCCCTTAATTTATTTTATATATATCTGGAGGACTGGAGTGCAAAGATGCACAAGTTATGTTGCAGTTATACAAAACCCCAGTTAGATGCCACTTTGGAGCACAGAGCAGAATTGGGTATCACACCTCAGGAAGGATAGAATGGTCTTGGAAGGGGTACAATGTAGGTTTGCGAAAATGATACCTGGACTTCAGGGGTTACATTATGAGTTATAAAGCACACGAATTAGACCTCTTCTTCTCTAGAATTTAGAAGGTTAAAGAGTGATCCGTTCAAAGCCTTCAATATATTAAGAGGCAGGATAGATAAAGATAAACTATTTCCACTGGTTGGGAATTTTACAACTAGAGGCATGATCTGAGAATTAGGGCCAGATGGTTCAGGACAGATGTTTGGAAGTACTTCAATACCAGAAGGTATAGGTCTAGGGTGAGAGGGGAGAGAAACAAAAGGGCACAGAGGGACATTTTTCCCCCCATCGAGGGTGGAGAGTGTCTGAAATGTGCTGCCAGAGGTAGAGGTGGGAGCGAGTACAATTTTAATATTTAAGAAACATTTATACAGGTATGTGGATGGGATAGAGTGATATGGATCAAATGCAGGCAAATGGGACTGTTTTAAATTATGAAAACTTGGAGGCACGGCAAGTTGGGCTGAAGGGCCTCCATGCTGTAGCCCTTAGGACTCTGCGACAGTCTCAGAATAAAGGGCAGATGAGCAGGGGTTCTTCATTCATAGGGCAGTGAACCTGTGGAATTCCCTACCCCAGAGGGCTGTGGACTCATTCAGGCAGAAATCCACAGGGACTTAGTTACTAGGGGCTTCCAGGGATATGGGATAGCACACTGAGGTAGATGACCAGCCATGATCTAGAATGACAGAGCAGTCTTGAGAGGGATGAATGGCCTACACCTGCTCACTGTTCCCTTGTGTGGAGCAACAGCTTCCAAAATGGGAAGTTGATGCTGGGAATGCATCAGCATCCCGAATGGCTTGCATGGAATTTATAAGCAGCTGTACGGTCACACAGTTCAGAGGCAACATTGTTGCGGCTACTATGTTCCTCATTTCTACTCAAGTGGGTGTTTCTTCTGTCGATTATCATAAATCTTTTGTCCTCTGGTTACTGATATCCAGAGCGAATGCAAACAGTTTCTCCCTATCTACTTTGTCACAATCCTCATCACTTTGATCCCTTCAGTAAATCTCTAAAGATCCAACTGGAACAATCCCCTACTTCTCCAATCTCTCCAGATCTCAGAGGTCCCTCACTGCTCACTGTAACATTCTGGTAAATCTCTGCATTTTTCTCAGGGAAGTCTGGTGTTAACAATTTAGGTTGAGGGAAGGGTAAGGAAGATGGATTTGTTTTTCTTAAGAGTAAGCAACTTCTCTGAATGACCTACTTAAAGTGCTTCATAAGAGCAAAACTACTTTTATTGGCCTCAGGTTCAAGTCCTAGGAGATGGCAACGAGGCCGATGGCAGATCAATGACAAGCTTATGGAGTGGTGGGTGCAGTCTTGAGGGGCCGAATTGCCTATTGCTGATCCTATTTATTATGTTCTTACATAAAAATAGGGATTTGAGGAGGAACAAAAAGGAAATTTGGGATTAATTTCCCTATAAAGAGAATGGATTTTGCAGTATTAATTACCAGGGAAGTATATAGAAGCAAATTGTTTATTTGGGTTCAAGAAGCAATTAAAGAAAGAATTTCAGTATAAAATCTTCCAGGACATCCCAAATCACTGCACAGCTGATGAAGTATAGGCCCGTAAGAAACACAGCAGACACTTTAGCCACAGCAAGCTCTCAAATATTAGCCAAATGATAGCAGGCAGATCATTTATATTCACCTGTTGGATGAGGGGTTTAAGGTTGACTTGAAATATCAAGGACAAATTCCTCTGCTTATCTCCAAAATGGGGTGGCACAGTGGCTCAGTGGTTAGCACTGCAGCCTCTCAGCGCCAGGGACCCGGGTTCAATTCCAGCCTCGGGCGACTGCCTGTGCGGAGTTTGCACATTCTCCCTGTGTCTGTCTGGGTTTGCTCCAGCTTCCTCCGACAGTCCAGAGATGTGCGGGCTAGGTGGATTGGCCATGCTAAATTGCCCAGGGTGTGTGGGTTATAGGGGGAATGGGTCTG
Source organism: Stegostoma tigrinum (assembly GCF_030684315.1). Taxonomy (NCBI): domain Eukaryota; kingdom Metazoa; phylum Chordata; class Chondrichthyes; order Orectolobiformes; family Stegostomatidae; genus Stegostoma; species Stegostoma tigrinum. Next base: position 21,760,582 of record NC_081389.1, on the reverse strand, counting down.
GGTGGGATGCTGCAAGGGGTGGTGTGGGCTTGTTGGGATGAAGGACCTGTTTCCACACTGTAGGGAATCTAATCTAAACACACCCTTTTTGGGAAGAAAGTTCCAAACTCTCTCAACCCTTTGAGAAAGATAATTTCGCTTCATCTGTTTTAATTGGGTGACCCCTGATTTTTAAACAGTGACCCTAGTTCTGGACTCTCCCGATAAACAGGAAAAGTTCTCTCCAGAGGATGCCTCAGAATCATATACATTTCAATCAAGTTTTGCCTGTTATTCTTCTCAACCCCAGAAGTAACAAGCTCCAGCTTTTACAACCTTTCCTCATAAGCCAAACACTAATTCCAGGTGTTGTCGTGTAAGCCCTCTCTGAATTGTTTCCAATGCACTCATTTCTTTCTAATTGCCTAAATAAAGTTACTAATACAGGACATGGTACACCAATATGGTTGCACCTGTGCTCTCTATAACTGGAACATAACCTCCTTACTATAGTATTCGGTTCCCTTCATGATAAATAATGACACTTACTAACTGTCCTAATTGCTTGCTATACCTGCAGACCAAACGTTTTGTGATGCATGCACTAGGACATCCAGATCCCCCTGCATGCCAGAGCTCTGCAATCTCTCAGCTTTTAGATAGTACGCTTCTTTTTTTGTTCAGATTTTTCTACATAATATCCCATTTATCACATATATGCCCACTCACTGAAATGTATCTACGTCTTTTGATAGCTTACTTACGTTGTCTTCACAACTTTCCCGTCTACCTTTGTGTCATCAGTTAATTTGGCAATCGTAATTCAATCCGAATCATTTACATAAACTGTAACCGGTCAGATTCCCAGCAGCAATTCCTGTGCAAACTGGAAAATGACCCGTTTATTCTCCACTTCTTGTTTGCCATCCCAGTCTTCTATCTATGTCAATGTGCCACCCACCACACCACATCTATTTCACATTCATACTGATGGGGGCAGACATGCCCTTTATTTAATTGCCTAGAAGTGCCATCTCCTTCAGACCGCAGCAGAAATACCAAACGAGATTTCATGGTCAACAGCCCAATGCCAGTGTCGAATCTTTGGTACATTTAGACAAAAGCAGGATGCAACAGAATTGGTTAGAAAGTGGGGCAGGCCGGGTGAAAACCAGAGCTTTACAAAGTTGCATATCCCAATCACCGAGCATTCTGCACACTCTGCAATGACCTGGTTTTAGGATCATCATTAAATACAGTGTTACAGGGGCCAGGGAACTGGTGGGAAATGTTGGAGCTCGTGTTGCTTAACAGTAAAGGTTCAGCTGAGTTGGCTCTGCAATGGTGCATCTCTTTGTCTGAAGCTGTGAAAATGGACGGAGATAAGATCAAGTGAACTCCCAATTCTTCATATTTATTTAACGGTGGCAGAAATGATCACCTCTTTCCCCTCTCCTTTGAACACCCAGGACTGAGAAAGATGACTCAGTGGTTAGGACAGCGCTGGAGATTTGGGTTCGATTCCACCCACCCCGAACAATCGTCTGTGTGGAATTTGCACATTCTCCCTGCATCTGCGTGGGTTTCCTCCAGATGCTCCAGTTTCCTCCCATACTCCAAAATTGTGCAGCTTAGGGTGGATTGGACATGCTAAATTGCCTGTAGTGTCCAGGGATGTGCTGGCTAGGTGTGTTAACCATGGGAAATGCAGGATTACAGGGATGCTTTTCAGAGGGTTAGTTTAGATTCAATGGGCCAAATGGCCTATTTCTACACTGTAGGGATTCTGGTTCTGACCCACTTAACAAGCACAGTGAGACTGAAAAATGACCGTGCACTTTTATAGCATCGGGGACCCCTAATTTTCTCTTTCAGCCTTTACAAGAGACAATGGCCAATTGCTGCATCAGACTGCACAGAAAGAGGCCATGGGTTCTGGTTCCTTGGTTTGAGCTAATCACATTCCCCATTTACCCTGTAATTTGGTTTTTCAAATATTTATCCAACCGTCTTTCAAAGGTTATTGGGTTTGTGCTGTGCACCCCAGCTCACAATAACACGCTGATGTAAACAAACAAGATCCCTCGTATTGGCTTTATTGCTTCTGTAAATCACCTTAAATCTGTGGCACATTTCCCGCTTGATTTTGTTCCAAATTACTGTCTCTTAAAGGTTGCCCCAGCTGATGGTTGGTGGATATATCCACCTGACCTATGGTAAACAGGGCCAAGACATTTTCAGTTCTCCAGCACTTCCTCTGTATCCAAAAGAGGATTGGAGGATTGCGATTGGAACCTCCATAATTTCAACCGCTCAATGGTCCAGGATGCATCCTATCTGGACTTCTCTGCTTTGAGGACCAGCGTTTTTTCAAGTGCCTCCTCTCTATCTCTCATCCCAATGTCACTACCACTTCTGAAGGAGGGCCTATGCCCGAAATGTCAGCTTTCCTGCTCCTCTGATGCTGCTTGGCCTGCTGTGGTCATCTGGCTGTACACCTTGTTGCCTCAGGTTCTCCAGCATTGGCAGTACCTACTATCTCTCACTACCACCTCTTCTTTTTACTCCTTGGCAGCATTATCTTGCCTAGTGAAGGCAGTTGGAAAGTTGGTCCCCATTTAGCATCACAACAAAGACTCCTGGCTGTGCAAGAAAGCTGAGGCAATGAGCAGGGCAGAGGAGGCTTGTGCGAAGAATAAACCCAGGTGTGGATCTACTCTCTCTGTGGATCTTGGACTCTGCCTCTTTAGGTTCCATTGGGCTACTATGGGCTTCCATGGGATTGATCCATGTTTATCTTTGGCAAACATTGCAGTTGTTTTCCAGGACCTTTTGCAAGACCTGGAATTTCCCTCAGGCTGACCACCTTCCATTGGATGGAAGGGAAGGAAGTACAGGATAACCCCTGTCTGGTGACCTGACGAATGCACCTTTCTTGGTCGAGTCGTACTTGACCCTGAAACAGCCTGATCCTGGCTCAGAGGCTGTGAAGCTACTGTGTCTCACCAGACCTTCTCCAAATACAGGAGCAGTGGATACAGCCACCGTTCCAGCCAGAAGACTTCAATTGCATTGAAAAAGACAGAAATTTGGTACAAATGGGAGGGGTGATGGCCGAGTGGTATTATTGCTTGACCTATTAATCTGGAGACTAGGTAATGTTCTGGGGGCCTGGGTTCAAATCCTGCCGTGGCAGACAGGGGAATTCGAACTTAAGTGAAAAATTTGGAATTAAAAGTCAAATGATTACCTCTTGTTGGGTTTTAACCCATCTTGTTCACTCATGTTTTTTAGGGAAGGAAACCGGTCGTCCTTACCTGGTCTGGCCTCCATAAAGTTCCAGACCCACAGCAATGTGGTTGAATGTGCTCCGAGTAACTAGAGATAGCCGATAAATGCTGGCCCAGCTAACAACACCCACAGACTATGAATGAATTTTAAAATAATATGTGATGCCCACCTCTGTTCACATCAAGCAGAGTATGTGAGTTTGCAGAAAGAAGACTGGTTTGATATCAGTGTGTTATTAACTTTGAACAGATTTAAATGAGCTTCGAAGAAAATTCCTTTGATTTTGTGCCCATTTTAAGTGAAGAGCAGATAAAGGAATTTCACTTGAATGTGATCTTTGTTGATACTATCCAACATCATTTCAATTTCTGTATGCCATGGTAAATATGTATATATTCTTGGATAAATAAAGCACTCAATTTTTGACTTGCTTCATGTCTGTATTTGTGCACCTTTTTAATACTCTGATTAACAGAGATATACTAAAGAGAAGCTACATGAGGTCAAATTGGAATAGAAGGATGTGGTGAAAGGGATGAAGAAAAGGTCCATTTGGAGCATGAGCACCAATGGACTGAACAGCCTGTTTCTGTGCCCAAAAAGTCTACATAATTCTACGATCAACGAAGTGTGAGAATTCAAGTTGACAGCGTCTGATGTCTTCCTTTCACCAGTCGTCAGGAGGGACTGGATCATTGGGGGTGAAATTAACTTACTTTCTTTCAGAGAGCTGTAGTACTGGCAGGGACTCGCAAATACACCCCCCTCCCCACTCCACCACCTCACACTCTCCTTCCCCCACTCCCCTCCCCACTCCGTACTGTGTACCCTCTCTGGATAGGAGTGCAACAGCTGTCCAGTAGGGACACGTGCCTGGCTTTTGTGATCTTATGTACTGGAATGGTGGGGGGTTTGGGATGGAGTAGGGGGATCAGGTTTCCCACTCTGCTGTTCTCAAATTGAGTGCCATTTACTGCTTATTTGCTAGTTATAAACTTACCGGATCCTCTTGATCACTTGCAGTGATTCACTGTGGAAGTAACAAGGCTGCTGTCTCCTGAAATATTGCGTTCCATGATTTCAAAACAAGACCACCATTAACTTCACTTTGAAAGAGGAACTTGTTTTTCTTTAACCTGTTGGAGATCACCTCATGATAATGATCCTAATGTTGTGTAGACTTATTTGATTCAAAGTTCATCTCCTTTACCAATATCACACTTGTTTGAGTGGGGGTCGGGGTCTTCAAATTTTATTCAACCTCCAAAACTTAGTAATGAAACTATATAATCCTCTAAGTTATTAAATGGGAAAATCAAGATGCAGCGTTCATGTTTAGGTTTCGGGCTGCATATCTGAAGACCATTGCATTGGAAAAAGTCTTGTTGGAAGATGCACACAGGTGTACTCCTTATTATGGCAAAAGAAGAAAAATCTTGAACTCACATGTAGGGTAAAGTCAGAAGTAACATGACACCAGGTTCTCATCTAACAGGTTTATTTGAAATCACATGCTTTCACCTGAGGAAGGAGCAGTGCTCCCTCCAAAAGCTTGTGATTTCAAATAGACCTGTTGGGCTATAACTTGGTGTCATATGACTTCTGATTTTGTCCATCCCTGTCCAGCATTGGCACCTCTATTTTGTTTGCTGGATAGAAAGTTGGGTCCAGTTGCTGGGGACAGTAAAAGCAGGGGTCACTTACCCCTTGGGCTGTGAATGCAAACCGTTTTCTGTAAAACAATGGGTAATTTGGTGATGGTTTAAAAAAATTCAGAAGTGGGCATAAGCATCTGTAGATACAGCAAGCAAAAACTAGGGGCCACCATTGTAAGGCAGTTGCTAATGAATCGAATGGAGTAATCAGAAGGAACTATTTTACTCAGGGTTGTGTCTATGGGCTGTGCCAACAATAAGTAGAAGTTTGCAATCCATGTGGGTGACGAGAGAGTTGCACCCGACTGGGGTGAAACATGCCTATTGTGTTGAAACTCATTCCAATCGGAAACAAGTAACCAGACCATAAGGAGTTCTTACATTAAACGTTAAACTAGTTTAAAGAAACAAAAACATAAATTGCTGGAAAAGCTTAGCAAGCCTGGGCAGCGTCTGTGAAATCAGAGTCAATATTTCAGGTCCAGTGACCTTTCTTCAGAGCTCCGAGGAAGGGTCCCCAAACCCGAAATCACTGCTGCTAGACCTGCTGGTCTTTTCCTGCAACTTTTGTTTTTCTTTCTGATTATACTTGTTGCAGTGTTTTCCTGCTACAAACAATTAAAATGTAATGCTACACTGGCATGTCATGAATGCAGCTTGGCATGTGCATTAGGAACAAGCAGATGTGTGTGTGCTAGGGACATATTTTCTGTTTGCCCACAGAGGGGGCAAAAATGTGGGACTCAGTCACACTCTGTGGCTGTGAGGGGAGTGGTGTTGATGTATTTGAAGGGAAGATGGATAAATGCACGATGGAGAACGAAATAGAAGAATATGCTGATGTGGGTTGAAAAGGATGAGAAGAGTCTCAGGTATAGAGTAAAAATGGTCATAGGGTAGTTGGGCCAAATAGCCTGTTTCTGAGCTGGGAAATTCCTGTTAAAATCCATTATTACTCACTAACTGAGGAATGATCCATCTTGAATATTGCTGGAAAGAGAGATGTTGCTGAAGATTTTCCCTCATCAGGACAAAGAATGCCAAATTTCAAACAATCACAATAACTTATTCTACAGGAGAAAAGGGCACTGATTGGTTGGCAAGAGAATGGTTACACGACTGGGAGGTGCAGTTGTTTACTGCGAACCGAGCAGAGGTGTTCTGCAAAGCGGTCCCCAAGCCTCCGCTTGGTTTCCCCAATGTAGAGGAAGCCACACCGGGTACAGTGGATGCAGTATACCACATTGGCAGATGTGCAGGTGAACCGCTGCTTAATGTGGAAAGTCATCTTGGGGCCTGGGATGGGGTGAGGGAGGAGGTGTGGGGGCAAGTGTAGCATTTCCTACGGTTGCAGGGGAAGGTGCCAGGTGTGGTGGGGTTGGAGGGCAGTGTGGAGCGAACAAGGGAGTCATGGAGAGAGTGGTCTCTCCGGAAAGCAGACAAGGGTGGGGATGGAAAAATGTCTTGGGTGGTGGGGTCGGATTGTAGATGGCGGAAGTGTCGGAGGATGATACGTTGTATCCGGAGGTTGGTGGGCTGGTGTGTGAGAACGAGAGGGATCCTCTTTGGGCGGTTGTGGTGGGGGCGGGGTGTGAGGGATGTGTTGTGGGAAATGTGGGAGACGCGGTCAAGGGCGTTCTCGACCACTGTGGGGGAAAAGTTGCGGTCCTTGAAGAACTTGGACCTCTGGGATGTGCGGGAGTGGAATGCCTCATCGTGGGAGCAGATGCGGCGGAGGCGGAGGAATTGGGAATAGGGGATGGAATTTTTGCAGGAGGGTGGGTGGGAGGAGGTGTATTCTAGGTAGCTGTGGGAGTCGGTGGGCTTGAAATGGACATCAGTTACAAGCTAGTTGCCCGAGATGGAGACTGAGAGGTCCAGGAAGGCGAGGGATGTGCTGGAGATGGCCCAGGTGAACTTGAGGCTGGGGTGGAAGGTGTTGGTGAAGTGCATGAACTGTTCAAGCTCCTCTGGGGAGCAAGAGGCGGCACCGATGCAGTCATCAATATAACGGAGGAAGAGGTGGGGTTTGGGGCCTGTGTAGGTGCGGAAGAGGGACTGTTACACGTAACCTACAAAGAGGCAGGCATAGCTGGGGCCCATGGCCACCCGCTTTGTTGGCAAGTTGACTCTAATTGGCTGAGACACCAGCCTGGAGAGAAAACAATGGAGAACTATAACTAAAACTAAACATCTTACAAGTACAAAGTTTAAACATATTCCTTTTATTTGCAGAAAATGGGACACTACGAAAAATCTCGTTCTTTTAGTGAGAGTAGGTAAGCTGCAGAATGAGTTTGACTGATTACCTTATTGAACAAAAGACTATTGTGTTTTGTGAAAATAGTGAGCTGCCTCACTGATAGGCTCAGTTAGATGAGTTGCAAAGGGAAGTTGGTGGTTGTCTAATACACACACTCTGTGACATCCTGCCCACAATCTGTAATGTGGATGTTGTACAATGACAGGGTTTAATCCTTCTCTCCTGCATAAAAGGAGGGTGATGTCACTCGTGGTCACCCAGCCATCCACTTGAGAAGGATTCTAATTGTGGATGGCACGTATGGAAACCTATCGCAGCGCTTAACCATTGCCAAACCTGCGGATGGACATCTGCCCACATGCGGGGTTTCCAATATCTGAATAGGGAGCACAGTCCTTCCACCACTTAACTCCAAAGAGCCGAGAATGAGTGAAGTCTCAGGAACAACTGTGAGGTGCAGATAAAACTGGAACTGATGTAACGGTGTATTGGTAAGTTAACCCCAACCTGCTGCCTTATGAAGACTACCTACTCATGGGTCTGACATAACTAGGTGTAGAGCTGGATGAACACAGCAGGCCAAGCAGCAAAGCTGATGTTTCAGGCCTAGACTCTTCTTCAGAAAAATCACTTTTCTGAAGAAGGGTCTAGGCCTGAAATGTCAGCTTTCCTGCTCCCTCTGATGCTGCTTGGCCTGCTGTGTTCATCCAGCTCTACACCTAGTTATCTCAGATTCTCCAGCATCTGCAGTTCCTACTATCTCTATTCATGGGTCTGTTGAAATTGTCTACCTATTGAGAGGATTGGAGGATTTAATTGAACCAACTAGCTCTGTGCCTGAAAATTTCCTCCTTAAATCTTCCCTCCTTCAAAGACTATCCTCAAACCCACCTCTTCAATCAAGAGGTTGACCATTTCCCTGATTCACTACCCAGATAACTTGATGCCATCCTTCCTCTGTTGGCCCACCTGTAAAGCTGGATGCTTGGCAAGTTTTGCCCCTTTAAAAGGGGCAATATTAGGGCATGTGGTTAGCGTGACTTTCTTAGGCCAAATGGGCAGACTCTCTGCAGTGGATACAATGTGATTGTGATGTGATGATTCAAAGGGCAAACGCAAGTTAGAACGAAGCAAATACAAAGATTCCAGCCCTAGCTGAGAGCGGTACCAATGCCACCTTCATCTTTATACTCATTTTTGTGTGTGGTTGCATTCAGAGGGCTTGAGTGGTAGAATGGTAATGTCCCTGCCTCAGAGCCAGGAGACCTGAGTTGAAGTTCCAGAGGTGCACCATGTCGTCTCTGGAACAGGTCGAGTAGAATTATTCACAACCAGTGTTCAGTTTCTAGTTGGAAACGTACATTCAAACACACTTGAATTTATCACAAAGCTTGAACTTTGTGTGAACAGCCGTTGTAGTCAGATAGTGGTCGCAGTTCTCGAGTAGCAATCTGGACGGACAATAAATGCTGGCCCAGCTACAGTCCTTAAAGGCATTAACAAAAAGTCTGAATCCCCACCTTCGGAAAACAAATTCAGAGGGTCTGTTGGCAGCCATCAAATAAGGTTATTACCATATAAAGTCATTAGATTATCATCTAAATCCAACTGTTTCAGTTAACTGCTACAGGGAGGTCCAAACCTTGTCTTGACACTGGCTTCACACTGAATTATTGATTCCTATGCCATAAAGGCTACATAATAGACAATGCATTGTCTTAACTTCATGTTTATTGTGCTAGACAGGATATGGGAAAAGGAGTTGTCTTCATTGGTTCAGTCAGTCAATGAGGACTCTCCAATCTAAATCTTAGAGTGGTTGTCGGACACAAGGAGGCGATTCAATCCATCATTTCAATGCTGGCTCTCTGCAGGAGCAGCTCAGCTCATCCAACTACGCTGAATGAATAAAACTCCTCAAATCTATCCATGTCATCCATGAAACTATTCTGGTGACTCTTTCTTGCTCCTCTGATGCCTCCACACCCTTCCTGAAGTGTGGTCCCCAGAATAGAACATAATGCTCTAGTTGAGGTTGAATTAGTGTTTGATGAGGGTTCTGCCACAAAAGCGTTGACCACCTTGATCACGTGCTATTGGTTGACATCAGCCCTACATATAACTTACTCCAGTTTACCCAAAAATCCAGTGAGGCTGCTGTGGTCAGACAGTCTGAAATGGCCTCCCAGCCCTGTCAATGTCTTTGGGAAACCTGTAAACATGAATGAGTCATCCTTTAAGTGTAGCTCCTGGTCTCACTGGCCTGTAATGATAACTCCCCCTGGTTTTAATGTGCTGGGTCTGCCTCTACATTGCTGAATCTAATCATTACTTAAAACAGATCATGAATCATGCCATTCCAAACTTGCTTCCTGCAGTTTGGATCTAGCCATCTTTATCTTTAGTTCAGTCACGTCCAGCAACATAAATCACTGCTTCTGTCCCTCACGGAATCAGTTCCATTTTTAACACTTAGCTCTTAACATGCAGCATGTCTTCCCCATTAGTTGTTTTACATTTTTCATAGGATTTGGGCAACACTAGCTAGGCAACATTGCTAATTACCCAGAGGACAGGGCCGAGAGTCAACCACCTTTGGTGCGGGTCTAGAGGCCAGGACAGGCCGGGTGAAGATGGCAGATTCCCCTCCATAAAGACCATAGGCGAACCAGATGGATTTTTTATAAAATGATAGTCACAATTGGCCAGCTGTTTATCCCAGACTTTTGTTGAACTTATATTTCACCATTTGCCATGGTGGGATTTGAACCCCTATCCCAGAATGTCAGCAGTTTGGATTACTCATCCATTGATGTTACCATTACGCTATCACTCCTCTAATTGTGGTCACTTCAACATCGACGATTTCAATCGGTCCATCATAGGTGGCCGTGTGTGGGCCCCAAGTTATGGGATTTCCTTCCTAAACATTACCACCTTGTTACTCCTTTAAGGTACTCATTACCAGTTACCTCTTTCACCAAACGTTTGCTCAGCTGACCCGAGATCTTTTTCCACAGGAACTAGGAGCAGCAGACCATTTGGCCCCTCGAGACTGCTCATCCCTTCAATGAGATCACAGCTGACCTGTTTATGTTTTGAATTTCACATTTTCATCTCCTCCCTTCAATAACCCTCTATTCTCCTGCCTAACAAGAATCCCCCTACCTCTGTCTTAGAGCATTCAATAATCCCTAGCTCCACTATCTCCCAAGGCTGAGAATTCCAAAGTACACAACACCCCTCCCCCAAAAGAGATAACAATTCTCGTCATCTCTGTCCTGAAAGGAGGACCTCTAATTATAAAACAGTGCCTCCTAGTTCTGGTTTGACCCACAAGAGGAAACATCTTTTCCAGGTCAATGGTGTGTGCTATCAGAATTTGTGATTATAGCAACATTTCGTTGCATTGTAGGTGATGTGCAAGCCAACATGATTGCTGTTCTGGACATACAGGCTGGAGGGTTTACTCCTGATCCTATGATACTCTAGATGTGTTAAAAACACAAACAGGCCCTGATCTACAGATATAAAGCGAAGGCCTTTCAGTGGACGTGGGTGTAGTTTGATTGGGTTGAAGAGAGGCAGAGTTGCACACAAGAATGTTCTTTGATGTTAATTTCATCTTAATCATCAGCAAAGGCTCTTTGAATTTCAGTCATACTCTCTGAGCAACTGTTTGCCCACACATCTAAATGTTGCCTGCAATTTTACCCTGTGTGTGCCGGTTATTTGCAGATACAGTGACATGCTTTTGGGTAAAAGAGGGTGTGGGGTTGGACTGCTGGTCACTGCAGCCTAATACAATCCCAAACCCCTCCCCTCCGTTAGTTCCCTGCTCCATTCATCATCCAGATTCACTCCATCACTACAGCTTTCAGGGATGAATCTTAAGAGTAGTCCGGGATGGATGTGATCATATCGCCTCCCAGTACAAAACACAATTCACATGCATTCACCTGTCGAGTTAATCCTCTGGCATCGTTAGAGCCAATCCATATCACAGGTATGTAATGAGTTTGATCCGTCATTTTGTAGAGCAAAAGGTTGCACTGATATTGCATTTTTCACAACCTCAGCATGTCCACCAACATGCCCTAAGAGCTGCTGAAATGCTTTCAAAAGTGCAGCCACTGTTGTGGGAATGGGTGTCTGACCCATGAACGGCAGGATCCCAAATACAACAATAAATCATACAACTCCCACAGCACAGAAAGAGGCCATAAGTCAGCACCTAGCCTCCAAAGAGCATTCCATCCAGACCCAGCCCCCTAATCCCATCATCCCACATTTACCACAGCTAAGCCTGCACGTCCCTGGGCACTGTGAGCACTATAGCATGGCCAATCCACCCTAACCCGCACATTCTTGGAATGTGGGAGGAAACTGGAGCACCCGGAGGAAACCCACGCAGACACAGGGAGAATGTGCAAACTCCACAGAGACAGTCACCCAAGGGTGGAATCGAACCCAGGTCCCTGGTGCCGTGAGGCTGCATTGCTAACCACTGAGACACCACGCTGTCCTATGAGATAACAAACAGATCATCTGTATTCTTTTGAGGGATAATTATTGATCCTGGGCACCAAGCAGTTCACCTCTGTTCTACTATGAATGTTGCCGTAGTATGTTTTACATCCCCTACACCTCTCCGCCTCCCCCACCCTGAGGGGGCAGAGGGATTTCCATCGAATGCCTCCTCTAATAAACAGCTGGTCCAGCAGTGCAGCACTCTGTCAGCACAGTACAAAGGCTGTCAGCCTGGACTACCACCTCCTGCTTTTGGAGTCTGAGGCACAGCTAACGTCATCTAAATTCAGTTCTTAGGCAATAAGGGGTTTTAAGCAAACAAACCAGAGTCATGTTGCAAAACAATTCTAATTTTAGTGAAAACAGCACTATTTGGAGAAACATTGACTGAGAAGGGGGCCATTAAAATTCAAAGACAGAATAAGATTGCAGCAGATTACATTCTGTGTCAGTGAGCTGCAAGGTTTTGATTGTTTGTACTTGCGAACATGCAGATTGAAAAGCCACCCAAAAACTGGGTTCAATGTATCTCCTATCCTATACCAGAGCACAGTGGTAGCGTCCCTACTTCCCAGCCAAGAGGCACAGAATCAAGTCCTATCTGATCAGAAAGGAGAAAACAAAACACAAACTACTGTGGTCCCCACCCCATTCCACTCTAAATCACAATCATCCTTGTGTGCATACCAGACTCAAATAGAAATGAATTAGAGGGAGGGCAATGCCGGGGGGCTGTGGCTGGATTTACTCATTGCCTGGTGCTGCAAACATACATTCTATGACCCAGCTGCTTCAAACTCTCTGTTCTGGAACAGAATGCAATCAGAAAAACATTGTTGCAGTGTGCCTTGTGCTAGTACACACTGCTGCCATTGTACAATCTCCCAGGCTCCTATAGCAGCACCTTCCAAACCCAAAACCTCTCCCATCTAGAAGAGCAAGGGCAGCAGATGCTTGGGGACATTGACCCCATGCGAGTGTTCCCCCAAGCCACTCACCGTCCTGACCTGGAACTTACCTTCACTGTCACTGGGTCAAAAGCCAGGAGCTCCCTAATGGCACTGTGGGCCCACCCACAGCGCATGGGCTGCAGCAGTTCAAGAAAGCTCACCAACACCTCACCACCTTCAAGGATAATTAGGGATAAAGTCATAAGATATCAGAGTACAATTAGGCTATTCAGCACATCAACTCCACTCTACTAATCAATCATGGGTTATATGTTTCTCAACCTCACCCCAGGTGATTAACTACATAACCATCACCTTCCGAGAAACAGCAGGATGCAGCTATCTGATGAACACAGTCATCTAGACTTGAAACATTAGCTTGCTCTCTCACTACGCATGCTGTCTGGCCCCAGTGTGATCACCAGCATTTGTTGTTTTCAGTGCTGGTGGAGGGGGAGGTGATGACTGGATTGTTATTACCACTGGACTGTTAATCAGAGACCCAGTTAATGTTCTGGGGACCTGGGTTCAAATCCTGCCGCGGCATATGGTGGAATTTGAATTCAATAAATGTCTGGAATTAAGAACCTAATGACAACCATGAATCCATTGTCAATTGTCAGAAAAACCCATCTGGTTCACTAATGCCCTGTAGGGAAGGAAACTGCCATCCTCACCTGGTCAGGCCTACATGTGACTCCAGACCCACAGCAATGTGGTTGACCCTGAACTGCCCTCTGGGCAATTAGGGATGGACAATAAATGCTGCCAAGCCAGCAATGTCCTCATCCCATGACTGAATAAAGGAGGTATTGAGCCTTAATCCAAACTCAAGCAGCTGAACAGAGTTAGAATTTCAATGCAGGGCTGAGGGAGTGCTACACAGTCATGGGCATCAGGATGTTAACACCAAGGGTCCCTGTGACCTGTTCGGCTGAGTGGCACTGCATGAACAATAAGATTTCCTGGCAAACCATCTCAGGTCCTGCCATGGGATCTTGCTGCGTGCAAAGTCAGTTATCCACAAACCAACAGCTACAAGTTGCGCTACAAGCTGTCCAGAGGGTGGAACCAAATATTAGATAAATATAAGTCCTTTCTTTCATGATAAATGTGGAGAACTCCCGAAAATCCATTTTTTAATTATTTCCTAGGATGTGGGAATGCTGGCTAGGCTAGCATTTGACTGTCCCTATTTCAGCTCGATAGTGGGCCAGGTCACAAATGAGACAAAATCCATCATCGTCACTATCCCATGCGGATATTAATTTTCCACATCTGTCTCAGTTACAGAATTACAAAAGGTATATGTCCAGATTAGCACAGATAGAATTGCAAGGGCGAAGGAGGTCATTCTGTACTTGTCACAGAAACATGCTGCCTATCGCCAAAAGGTAGATGGGGCTGTTGCATTTCAGTGATTTGCTACCGTCGTTATTCCAGATTTATCCGCGAAAATTTCCAGCCTCAGCCTCTCGGATTTGGCAGAAGGGGTTTGCTTTCTCTTCATCTAGTTCTGAACCTCCTGTCAATGCTCACTGTCATCAGATCAGGACTCTGTACTGAGCTCCAATGTTGGACACCCATTAAGACAAGCTGATCAGGCCCCCGGGGGTATGTCCCCATGCACCTGAATCTATTTCAACCTTTGGGTCACTCATTATAGTTAAGGAGAGGTTTCATCATTGGGGGTGGGGGTGGGGGGAGGTGGCAGGGGGTTAATTTTGTTTTATTCTTCCATGGGATGTGGCCATCATTGGCAAGGGCGGCATTTGTTGCCCATCCCTCACTGTTCTTGAACTAATTGGTTTGGCAGGTTGTTTAAGAGGGCAGCTAAGGGTCTACCATATTGTTACCACGCATGAAGGCCAGGCTGGGTAAGGATGGCAGAGCTCACTCCCTAAATAAAGATCATTAGTGAATCTGATGGGTGTTTACTACTGACATTGATCACATTGTTACCACTAATTAAAATTTCACTGTCTGCTGTAGATGGATGTAAACAGACGTCCCTGGAACATGGCCTGGGGTCCTGGGCTGCTAGTCCAGTGACATTATCACATGTCATCACCTTTCCTTTGATATTAATGTACCCTCACTGTGCAGGAGGGAGCTAATTTTGCTATAATGATGGTTCAGTGAAAGCCCGGTTTTCATAAGCTTGAGGGGTAGAGAGCTGTTTGGATGTTTGGGGTGCCTGTTCCGCAACTGGGCTGTAAGCGCAGAATTCGGCACCAAATGCAAACACCTCCAGGATCAGTCACAACAAAGCAATGTTGTACAGCTAAAACCAACAGGCACAGGGTCCCCTACAGCTTAACCCCAGGGGGGTCCCCTACAGGTAAAACAAGTACACAGTGTCCTAAAGGAACACAGGGCTCTCCATGGGTATCACAGACCCAGGATTCTTTAAGCTAACACAGGTTAGCTGGGGAGGTGATGTCCTACTGGTATTATTGTTAGACTGTTAATCCAGAGACGTAGATAGTGTTCTGGGAACATGGGTTCAAATCCTGCCATGGCAGAAGGTGGAATCTGAGTTCAATAAATATCTGGAATTAAGAGTCTAATGACGGCCGTGATTCCATTGTTGATTGTCAGAAATACCCATCTGGTTCACTAATGTCCTTTAGGGAAGGAAACTGCCATCCTTACCTGGTCTGGCCTACATGTGACTCCAGACACACAGCAATGTGGTTGACCCTGAACTGCCCTCTGGGCAATGAGGAATGGGCAATAAATGCTGCCTGGCCAGCGATTCCCTCATCCCATGAATGAATAAAGGGAAAAAGGTTCAGGGCTCTCTCAGGTAATGCAGACCCAGGACTCCTAACAGATGATACAGTTACAGATGTCACTATGATAGGCCCATAGTTCTGTATTGGTAACACAGGTGTAAATGTTGAGGAGAGTTTTGAAGCCAGGAGACAGATGGCAGACAGCAGACAGCCTTTGGCCAGTGTACTGAAGTTAGACATTTCAGCAATGCGGAATGCTGTATTGCTAAACTGAAGCAGACAACAGACTGAATTTAAAGCAGGAGACAGTGTCAAAAATCTCAGCATAGGCAGTAAGGCAGGTTTGATGGGGAATTAGGTTACAAGGGTCTCTCCTCTCTGCGATTTAAAGCAGCAATTCAGGAATTGACCAGTTGTGCACATGTGTCTAAATCCCAAAGAGGGGCCAGGTACAACCCAGTGATTCACTGACCATCTGCTGTCAGATTGGGAACAGATCGGCCCTTTCAGGCACAGCTGTGGTTCTCAGTCAGATCGATATTAAATTTACTGCAGCTTTGAATTGACAATATTAGGACGAAGGGGCGGGGGGAATGAGGTGGAGAGGAAGGAGTAGCACATCAATTAACCCACAACAGTCAGGAAAAAAGCAAGCCCCTTTGCTGCATATCCTTAACTCATACCTGCTCGTGTGTAGTTCTAGTTCATTCTTGTTAACACACGTTTTCACATCTGTGTGTTCATCTGCACATTCCTGGTTCAAATCCCACTGCAGGGCCTCAGTGCAAAAATCTGCATGTTCCCCTGCCAGTACTGAGGGAGTGCCACATTGTTGGAAGACAAGGTACCATCTGCCTAATTCAGTGGCAGATCCCATGGCCCTATTTTAGAGAACAGCAGTCTAGTAACCCTGGTGCTTTGGTCTGGTTATATTCCTCATCAACAAAGACGCGCACACACAGAGGAATTTATGAGTTATATTATGAAAACTAGGCTTCAAAAGCACTTGATTTGTTGTCAGCATGAATCGAAACCACTGGTGGTTGTGAAAATGCTAGCACAGAATTGTTATGCCACAGAGAGAAGCCATTCAGCCCATCTTGCTAGCACTGCTTCTATCACCAAGCACCAATCTCCTGCCTTTTTCCCCCATAACCCTGCACATTGATTCTCATTCAGATAACAAACCAACACCCTCTTTAAAGCCTCAATCGATCCTGCCTCCACCATACTTCCAGATAGTGCATTCCAGACCCTAACCACTCGCTGGGTGAAAGAACATTTCGTTCACATCATCCGTTTTGCACAGCACTATCGAAATGCGAGTTCTTATATCAACTTTTCACTGATTAGTTCACATATCTCCTCCTCTCCCAAAAGAGATGGGGACTCCCCCCTTACCCACAACATCCAGTCCACAGTCAGTGGTCAACATGCAGGGTGTCCTGCATGTTGATAGGTGGTGTAGCGGTGATGTCACAGGACTGGTCATCCAGAGGACCAGGCTAATGGCCTGTCGATTAGAATTCAAATCCACTAATTTAAACTTAAATTTATTTTAAAATCCTGAAAGTCCCCATGATGGTGACCATACAAGCAACAATAATTGTTTAAAAATTCATCCCATTGACCAATAGGCTTCAGGGAATGGCAGCTGCCATCTTTACCTACGCTGGTCTAAGTGTGACTTCAGACCCAGGCTGACTTGGATGATTCTTAACTGGCCTCTGAAATGGATTGGCAAAGCCACTCAGTCCAGGATTGAGCAGTAAATGCCAGTAAAACCCACAGCCTGTGAAATTTACAGGGAAAACAATGTTAAGGGGGAGGATCAATACAGAACAAGCTGGTGTGAAGAGAAGAGGAAAGAAAATGATGGCGTTGAGGGCAAGTGGGCCAAGCCACAAATCTAAACGCTATGTCTGACTTTTATGAGATGTGTAACAGGGGAGCACAGCATCCAATTATTCAGTGAGATCTCAGCAAACCTGGCCTTGTTATTCCCAGTGCAATTAAAAAGAAGTTAACATGTCATTACACAGACAAAGCTATAAATTTCACTTCTGAATGATTCACGGGTGACTCAGCAAGACTAATGGGGCGATTTTCATCATCTGTTACAGAACAATTAACATTGGGGTGCCATTCTGAGCCCCCTCAAGTTTGCCCAGGCATCGCTCTCTGACTTGAAGATTAACCTTGTGGCTGCCTTAAGACGGGCATTTTTAAAAGAAAGATCCGCTTTCTAAGCTACAAAATATTCAAGAGATTAGTGCAATGCAAGTATGTTTGACTGGGCGGCTGGAAATCAAACAGAATCCTTCGTGTGGAAGCAGGCCATTCGGTCCATCAAGTCTCCACTGACCCTCCAAAGAGCGTCTCACGCAACAAAAACAAAGTTGCTGGAAAAGCTCTGCAGGTCTGGCAGCACCTGTGGAGAAGAAAACAGAGTTAACGTTTTGGGCCCAGTGACCCTTCCTCTTCTCCACAGATGCTGTCAGACCTGCTGAGCTTTTCCAGCAACTTTGTTTTTGTTGTGAGAGATGCTCTTTGGAGGGTCAGTGGGGACTTGATAGACCGAATGGCCTGCTTCCACACTAAGGATTCTATGTTTGATTTTCAGCCCTTCTGAGCTTTTCCAGCAACTTTGTTTTAGTTCCTAATTTACAGCATCGGCAGTTCTTTCAGTTTTTATTTAGCATCCCACACAATCCCTGTAACCCTGCATTTCCCATGGCTAACCCACCTCACCTGTACACCATGGGGCAATTTAGCATGGCCATTCCATCCTAGCCTGCACATCTTTGGACTGTGGGAGGAAACCAGAGCACCTGGAGGAAACCCATGCAGACGCGGGGAGAACGTGCAAACTCCACACAGACAGTGGCCCGAGGGTGGAATCAAACCTGGGTCCCTGGCACTGTGAGGCAGCAGTGCTAACTACATTACTACTGCACTACCCAGCAGGAACCCAACCAGACTTGGCAGCCAGGGACTACTGGGTGGAAGGTCGGTGCTGCTACTCGCCCTGGTCCGTGTCTCAAGCATGTTCCATAAATGCAGAGGTGTCTGTTTGAAGTAGTTGGGTAATATTGCCACGGCCAGTGAACTCCACTAAGAGTTCTCCAGGTTATATCAAAGGAAAGATAAAACTGACACTGGAGGCAGTCCAGAGAATGTTCACCAGGTTGGTTCCATGGAGCAAAGGCACCATTTTATGAGGAGGTTGAGCAGTTTGACCCTGTACCCATTGGAGAGTAGACGAATGAGAGATGACCCCATTAAAAGATTTTAAAACAACTTGCCGGGGTATATGCAGAGAGGTTGCATTCCCCTTCTGGGAGAGTTTGGACCAAGAGTATAATCTCTGATACAGAGGTTGCACATTTAAGACAGAGATGAGGAAGAATTTATCATCTTCAAGGATTGTGAATCCATGGAGTTCTTTACTGCAGAGCACTGGAGAGGTTGGATCGTTGAGAATATTCAAAAAAAGGTGGAGATAGAAAGATTTTTAATCAGTAAGGGAATCGAAGGTTATGGGAACAAGGTAGGAAGGTGGAGTTGAGGATTATTGGGTCAGCCACTTGATGGGCTGAATGGTCTCCTTCTGCCCCTACCTGCTGGTCTTCAAGCCCTGGACAATAGATGAAGACAATACAACTCCAGCCAATGGTTTAGGAGTCCCCCAAAATTCGATATCTTCCCTTTGTTGCACCTACCATCTTTCAACAAAGGAATGCAAAACCCATAAAAAACTTGAAAAATGAGACATACTGGTTCAAGTTGTCTTGCACACATCAAAATGGAGGTCCAGCACAACCAGTGTGATCATTTCCAAGTATTACTGGTTTTTTGTTTTTCTTCCCTCAAGGGGTGAAGGAAGAGTAGTGTTCCTGGAATGGTTGTAGCCACCTTTATGGGCAGCAAAATGGAGCTGTACATTACCTGATCACCATGAAGTGAACTGGTGGAGCTCACAATGGGCTGAATGGCCTACATCAGGAAACCGTCCTCATCTTGTGTGTCACCACCGCATTCTGAAGGGCAGTTAAGGATGGGGAATAAATGCGGCCCAGCCAATAACATGCACATCCCAAGAACAAATCAAAAATATTTCAAGGAGTCACAGACAGAACGAGCACAACAGAAGCTCAGAATTACAATATAAATCAGAAATTGGGTTGCCAACTCTCTGTGGACAGAACCGCTAGGAATATATCAGGTGTTGTCCTGTCCTGCCCTTAAACTCCCAGCATTGGTTCCCAGACAAGCTCGTCACAAAGCCCTTTCAACCAGGAGGTGAATATTAGATAAGGAAGTGCCTGATTTGGATGATTCTTGCCTCTCAGTCAGACATCATCTTTTCATAACAATGAGGAAAAACTTGTGCCATTGATTCAAAACAAAGTGCACAGATTTTTAAGTCAACCATGACTGTTTTCCCGAGGGTTTCTTCATCATTAATCTTTAATTCCTGACCCTCCGACAGCACAGCACCCCCTCAGCACTGACCCTCTGACAGCACGGCGCTCCCTCAGTGCTGCGATGGGGCATCAGCCTAGATACTGTGCCTCATGTGGGGTTAGCCACAGATTAGAAACAGGTGCAGAGTACAGGCAGAACCCCAGAGGAAAGTGAGAAGACCAACCCCCATTAAGAGGCAGTTCTGAAGACCTGTTACTGGACCAGAATCCGTTTCTCTCCCCACAGACCTGCTGAGTTTCTTCAGCAATTTCTGTTTCTGTTAAAGGAGCTGGGATGAAAATGATGACAGAGAATAGTGGTTCGCACTGCTGCCTCTCAGCGCCAGGGACCCAGGTTCAATTCCACCCTCAGACAACTGTGTGTGTAGAGTTTGCACAGCACATTCTCCCTGTGTCTGTGTAGGTTTCCTCTGGGTTCCTTCCACAGTCCAAAGATGTGCAGGCTGGGGTGGATCGGCCATACTAAATTGCCTGTAGTGTTCAGGTATGTACAGATTAGATGGTTGGGGGGGGGGGGGGGGGGGGGGGAGTGGCGGTGGGTGAGCGGGTCTGTATGGGATGCTCTTTGGAGGATCAGTGCGGATTTGTATCAGAGATAATGGGAACTGCAGATGCTGGAGAATCCAAGATAACAAAGTGTGGAGCTGGATGAACACAGCAGGCCAAGCAGCATCTCAGGAGCACAAAAGCTGACGTTTTGGGCCTGGACCCTTCATCCCCCTCTCTGATGAAGGGTCTAGGCCCGAAACGTCAGCTTTTGTGCTCCTGAGATGCTGCTAGGCCTGCTGTGTTCATCCAGCTCCACACTTTGTTATCTTGGTGTGGATTTATTGGGCTGAAGGGCCTGTTTCCACACTGTAGGGTTTCGATGAACACGAAATGAGAGATACAGATGGAAAGTGAGGGGTCGGAGCTATAACCTAACAAGAGGACTGACTTGCTTTTTCCTCTAATACTCCTTGATCAGTATTGGGCTCAGGGAGCGCACCCAACCTCGCAGTTTCTCACACTGTATAATTCTGCTGCAAAAAAAACAGAAGAGAGGATTGGGGACTGCTCCTGATCTAAATGCTGAAACTGCCCCCAATCAATCAGTCAAACTTAGCACTGCAGCTAAATCTGGACACCGCAAATATTAAGAGCTTTAAAAAAATCACCTACTTTCCCAGAACAAAACACCAGAGCAGGAGAGGCTGCGTGACTGAGATCAAAAAGCCATGCTGGCCGTTTTTTAAAAAAAGTGCAAGACATTTTTTAAAAAATTATAAACTTAGAAAACAAGAATTCAATTCAGGTCAAAGGCTAAGGCCTGGTGGAAGATCCACAGTGGGTAAGCCTTCTCTGAGCTGGGACTACACTCTCTGCACTCCTATAGATGCCGGGCGTACTGCATCTCTTCTGCCCAGCAACGCCTCAATCCCCCGACACTCCCTCCCCAACACATTGAAGATCAAAGGCAGCAGCGTTAGGGAGGAGGGGTATGGGGAAGAGCTGCAGGACCCTCAGCTGGGTGAATGTGAGGACGAGGGGGTGGGATTTGGACCCATCACCCACGGTGGATGACTGGCTGAGAGACAGAGGTGAGGATCAGTCTGGGAGTTCAGACTCATTCCGTAGATCGGGCAGCGAGCCAGGAACAGAAAATGGAAGCAGATCTATTTGAGCTGAGTCACTGTGAGCGGTGCTTTAAACAGCACAGAGAGAGGACAGACTCGATCACTATACCTCATCATTCTGTTAGGGGGCACACTACCGGGGAGAGAATCCTTCTGCAGTTTAGTTGCTAAATGGGCTGCCTTTTTAAAATAAAAACAAAAAACGATTCTCTCTTTGTCACTGACATTTATTGTCAATCCTTAGTTTACAAATCATACATTGCAAGAGACACCATTCGACCCTTTGACCGTCCCATGTGAGAGCTGTTCCAGTTGCACAGGCCTGCGATATCACTATACAGTGCATTATTCCTCCTCTCGTATCGATTTAATTGCGACTTGAAAAGTTGCTCATCTATGCTATTTTCATTCATTCACTGGATGTGGGGGTTACTGGCTGAACCAGCACTTAGTGCCCTTGAGAAGGTGATGGGGAGCTGCCTTGTGGAGCCACTGCAGCCCACGTGCTGTAGGTTGTGACCCATAACGCTCTCAGGGAGGGCATTCCAGGATTCCGACCTGGTAACCCCGGAGGCACAGTGATATATTTCCAAGTCAAGATGGTGAGTGGCTTGGAGGAGATTTTGTGGGAGATGGTGTTCCCAAGTATTTCTAGATAATGTGTTTGGATCTTAACAACCTTCTTTGTGAATTTCCCCTCACTGCCCTTCCTCATTACGTTTAAATCTGTGAACTCTGCTCAATCTGCGAGGAAACAGCTTCTCCCCATTTCAATCTTCAACACGCTACAGGCAATAAACTCGGTCTCTCCACACAACACAAGCCCCTCATCCCTGGTACCATGCAAACTGAATTCCTCTGTCACTCTGTTGTCTCCATCAGCTGGCTTCAGTGCAGTGCACAGGATCTGAGGCACGCTAAGGCCCAAACCAGAGATTTGGAAAAGTTTAGCGTGATGCCATTTTATGTTCATCACCTTTATCCAGGGAGTAAAGTGAAATCCCTGACAGGACTAGTTGGTACGACAGCCCAAATGTGGGGCTGTCCCTCTCAGTGTGAGGCATCAAGATCCAGGGCAGTCCTCAAGCAATGATGAAGGAAAGCTCAGTCCATGTTTGATCCATAGAATCCCTACAGTGTGGAAGCAGGCCATTTGGCCTATCAAGTACACACCAACCTTTTGAAGGTCATCCATGCTAATATCCCTGCATCTTCCACGACAAATCCACCTGACCTGCGCATCTTTGGACTGTGGGAGGAAACCAGAGCACCCAGGGGAAACCTACGCAAACACAGGGAAAATGTGCAAACTCCACACAGTCACTCACCCGAGGCTGGAATCGAACCTGGGTCCCTAGTGCTGTGAGGCTGCTGCAGTGCTAACCACTGAGCCACCGTGCTGCTCCTGGGGTGTAATGCGACGGGGTCACTGCCTGATTCTGTAAACTAGGAACTGACAATAATGATCAACTTTGTCCATGGCAAAAAAAAAGTTAAAAAAATGATTTTCTTTAAAACAAAACAAAAACGCAGCCCATTTACCAACTACCCTGCAAGGAGAGACCCTTTCCTGGGAGCTGTCTAACAGAATAACAAGATATAATGAATAAATCCGTCTGTTCTCCAAATGCCAGGTAGCACCGCTCACACTCTGCCTTGGTCTCACAGTGACTCAGCTCAAATGGATCTGCTTCCATTTTCAGCTCCTGGCTCACTGCCCAATGCACTGAACATTTGCTGAAGTCCCAGACTGATCTTCGTCTCTGTCAGCCAGCAAATCACCTCGGATGATAAATCTGAATTGCTGATCCTCACATTCACCTCACTGAGGGCTCTGCAGCATTTCATCTCTCTCTCTGTCTGTCTCTCTCTCTCTCTCTCCCCCCAGGTTGGAGCTGTTCTGTGTTTCTTAAACTGGTCTATGTTTCCTCAGCTAGCTTTCAGTATCTGTTTCTCAGTCCCCCCCCATTTTCCCATCATCTTCAGCCTGCCAGAAGGTAATACTTTAATGAAAATAAATACAAACATTTGCAAATCAGATTCATAAGAGAACAAATCAAGCATCATTAAAAACCAGGATTTTATTAAATCACTTTACTAAGTCAAATTATTGAAGACCTGTATTTATATAGCATCTCTCAGAACCTCAGGATGTTCCAACATGGTCTGTAGCCAAAATGTTTGAGGTGCAGCGCTGTCACAATGAAGGAAGGTTCAACAAACGTTTTCTAGCCAACGGCTGGAGCTAAACCTGGACTCCTGGTGATGTGAGACAGCAGTGCTAAACAACGTGCCACTGTGCTGCTCTTATCTTGGTAAGAATGTTCTGTAGGAGCCCATGCCAGTGTTGGGAGATTTGTGGCTGATATTCTTGTGATTCACTGAAGCCCCATTATACGGGGTGATAAATCTCAGCCTGAGCGTTGGTGTGTTTATGGAAGACATCATTTTGTGTGGCCCAGAGGTCAGAGGCACATCCTCTACAGCCTCCCCAATGACTGATCAAAGATATATTTCCCAGTGATTCCCACTAACTCCTTAATGCACTTCCTCTGAAAAACAATCTTCCAATTCCAGTCTCCTCCGACTCTACAACGGGCCCCATCTGTCTAATACTCTCAGTCCAAGTAGTCCCTTGTATTAGAAGGTCCCCTCTGTTGATCACCATACACACCTCTCACCCTCCACCTGTACATCTGAAACTTCCCTCTTTGTAAGCAGCCCCTATGCAATATCCTGAAACCCCCTTAGCAACAGTTTGAAACTAATCCCTTCACTGACCCAAAGATGGTCCTGAGTTTGGGGGGTGTGGTCTCTGGACCCTTGCTCCCTCTGTGCTGACATTTAGAAGTGTATAAGGTCAGGAGAGGCATGGGTAGTGTAAATTCACTCAGCCTTTTTCCCTCGGGTTGGGGAATCAAGGACCAGAGGGTATCAGTTTAAGGCAAGAGGGGAAATAACACATGGGAACCTGAGGGGCAACTTTATTTTAGACGGAGGGCAGTATGCATTTGGAATAAGCTGCCAGCGGAGGTGATTGAGGCAGGTACATTAACAACATTTAAAAAGGCATTGTGCACATACATGGGTAGGAAAGGTTTAAAAGGATACGGACCAAGTGCAGGGAAATGGGGTTAGAGTGGAAGGACATTTTGGTCGACATCAGCCTGTTTGGGCAAAGGGCCTGTCTCTGTGCTGTAGGATTATGACTGCATCTGGAGGACCATCAACTCAGAGAGCAGCTCTTTGGTCTGCCCAAGACCTGTTGGTCTCGCAGAGCAAGGTTTTAACCCTCAGCTGAGGGTTGCAGACTGGCACATTCCAAGGTCCAGGACTACCTGCTGAGGGATGCACTAAAGCTTGGGGCAGCTGCCACCAAGGCACAGTGGGGAAAGACCACCATCGGAGGTCTTTTTGAAGGTAAATGGGGGTCCAGTGCTTCACATATGTAAACATACTTAACATTTTGGTTCTGGTGACTGAGGAAGGGTCACTGGACCTGAAACGTTAACTCTGATTTCTCTTCACAGTTGCTGCCAGATCTACCGAACTTTTCCAGCAGATTTCTGTTTTTTGTTCCTGATTTACAGCATCTGCAATCTTTTCATAAAAATTCCTTTGCAACTATAGTCTTGGAGGCAGGAAGGATGCAGATGCTGGAAGCCAGAGAGAATCAACAGATGTGGAGCTGGAAAAGCGAGGTCAGACAGCATCAGGGGAGCAGGAAGGTCAATGTTTCGGGCCAAGACCTCTCATCAGGACCGGGGTGGGGTGGGGGGTGGGGGGGTGGAATCCTAGAAATAAATAGAGGGAGGGAGGGGGGGAAATGGGTATAGGTGGATGCAGGTAAGGGGGGGCTATTGAGAATGGTCATGGGAAGGGTGGAGAGGATAGGCAAGTAGGAAGATGGACAGGTCAGGGAGGAGAGGGGGTGCTGGATATGGGATAATGCTGGGGGGGCAGGGGGGTGCGATTTTGAAGCTGGTGAACTCAACATTGAGGCCATCGGGTTTAAGCTCCCAAGGTGAGCCCACTTCACCAGCTTCAAAATCCCTCCACCCCCAGCATTATCCCATATCCAAAACTCCCTTTCCTCCCTGACCTGTCCATCTTCCCACTCACTTATCCACTCCACCCTTCCCAATGGCCACTCTTAATAACCTGCCACCTACATCTATCTATCACCACCCTCCTACCCCCCCACCAGCCCCTTTATTTATTTTTGGGATCCTCTCTCCAGTCCCGATGAAGGGTTTTTGCCCGGAATGTTGCCTTTCCTGCTCCTCAGGTACTGTCTGACCTGCTGTGCTTTTCCAGCGCCATATCTATTGACTAAGAGATGCCTTGGGTTTGTTTGCTCGACAGAGTCAAACTCTACTATTTGTTTGTTCTTCATATACTACAGTACAGAACCAGACTGCTTTAGCGACTATGCCTGTATATAAAAGATATTTTCATGAATAAAGTATTTTTTTAACATTAAGAAAAATCAATTGGTTTGAAAGACGATAAATCAGAATCTGTTAATTCTTGCTCTGCAGTCTCACACAAGAGTTGTTGGTCTCCACGAGATGATTACCCAAACCAGCAGTGATCATTACCTTAGTCAGGTAGTGACTGCCCTAACCAAAAGTTGGTAACTACCTCAACCAAGGGCTGTAATAACCAGCGGTGGTAACCAGGCAATTAACATGCCAACCATTCAATGAAGCAAGCTCAGACAGCTAACAGAGTGGGCGATTAAATTTGGAACATTCTAAATATGCAAGAACCAGTGAGCCTTAATGAGAAATCACAGCAGCGTGGGGTGGGGGGAAACAGTGAGGACTTGGTCTATACTATCGTGGCCTTCTTCCCTAGAGACAGCCTGCGACACAGATATAACCACAGGCCTGAGACAGAGAGTAGCTGAGATCTGGAGAAAACATGGTTTGTTAATGAAATACAATGACACTAGGTATGAAGCAAAACACATCGGCTTTCAATTATTGATTTCCACACACAGAATTGCTTCAGCTCTCATTTAGTCCATGGAAGAAATGAGGCACAGCCAGATCATTCCATGATTCACTGAGGTGCAGTGTCCTGGAGCTGGATCTAAGACAGAAAAGGGCTGGAAACACAGTGGCTTAAGGAAAAGGACAGACACTTAGTGAGATTGTTTACAGGGATAGAGGGGATTCTAGTCTGAGCTCACCCGCTCCCTCCAAACTGCACAAACGTAAATCGACATTTATGTGATTGATATCCTACATCCTTGTGAACTCCTCTAGCAGACCTGCCCTAAAGCTCTTGTGCTTGAAAAGCAATTGCAAACCCAATTCTCTTATCCCAGACAGCTAGCCCTGCTTTTATTTTCAGTACTTAATCTCCACAGTAGTGGGCCCTGCAAACTCCTGGCTCCTTTCCAAACAGCTGTCAGGCCAAGGCAGTGAATCAATCAGCGTCGAGTTCTCACTGCAGCCAACTCCTATATTGGTCAATGTTCAGCAATAATTTATTCATTTGGAAGACTAAAGTTGATGCAGAAATGGAGTCGCTGACACTTATGGTCTGACTATTGGATTTTCCCCGAACGAAGTCAGTATTGGAGTTCACAATGTCTACTTCATAATCCTACAGAGTGCCCAGCGTAAAAAGGGGGCCACATGACCCATTAACTTTGCAAAGGTGACTCAGTTAGTCACACTCCTCCACCTGTTCCCTGGGGAGGTAGGGTATTTTTGAATGATTACTGAACACTCCTTTTCAAAGGTACTAAATGGCATGTTATAACTGGTGATGAACGCAGGCTGGTTCCGAGCCAGACATCACTATCACATATGGTCCATGGTCAATAGACACACTGGAACCCGAAGCATCTTTATCTGTCTATACACAGTCCCCACCCATAAATCCAGGGACAGTGAGAACCACTGAAAAGGGAAGTAGAATGGGCTAGTACTGTACAGAGTTTAGGAAAATGAAGGTGATCTTATGGGAACACAAAACTCTTCAGGGGCAAGACGGGTAGATACAGAACTGCTGTTTCCCCCTTTTGGGAGAGTCTAGGACCAGAGGGCATCATCTCAGAATAAAGGGGTCACACATTTAAGACAAAGATGAGGAGGAATTTCTTCTCTCCAAGGGGAGTGAACCTGTGGAATTCTTTACTACAGCAGGCTGGGTCATCCAGCACATTCAAGGCTGGGATAGATTTTTAGTCAATAAGGGCATCAGGTGTTTGGGAGAAAAGGCAGGGAAGTGGAATGGAGGATGATCAGATCAGGCTGATCTTTTGAATGGCAGAGCAGACTCGATGGGCTGAATGGCCTATATCTACTCCTGTGTGTTATGGTCTTCTGGTCTTAAGCTCCAGCCAAGTGGGATTTTGAAATCATGGTCTTCTAACTGAGAGGTGCAGAGTGCCAGAAACTAAAAGTCTGGACAACAAAATCCCAGCAGTTAGAAAGATGGTACCCCTAGCAAGGAGATTTCACTCAAATTGGACAGGCACAGATGATTCACTTGCTGGGAACCGGAGAGGTCTAAACCTGCTGCTATTTAAAGATATCCACATTATTAAAGAAAGACAGAGGGACAGAGAGAAACAGCAAAAGAAAGAGAGACATTGGGGTGGGGGCTGGTGGGGAGGACAACTCTTTATTCCTAAAACAGGAGCCACACACTCGATCAATTGGAAGGCAGTTCCGCACCACAGCTATTTACAGAAGTCCCATGGTGACAATGTCTCCTTGTGAAATCAACAAAGCAATTAACTAGCCACCACTAACACCATGTTGGGTATGAGAACTTCTGAAAACAGCAATGACTCATCTCCTTAGCTCCAGCCAGTTCACTTACTGTCTTTTCTGGCTCTCTGCCTTTCCAGCAGTATCCACTTAGGAACTGGTTTCTTAAAAGTAACAAAGCTGCTCCTGGTTTTTGATTCCTCAACGCCAAATACAGCTGCGACCATTTATTACAATTTAGGGACAGCTCCAACTCCCAGGGCAGCCTGTCTTCCCCAGCCAGACCTTACACAACTCGATTCCTCCTCCAGAGATCTGAGCAGACAAGTCAGACCATTACACAAGTGCAGTGATGAGGGAGTGCCGTACTGCCGCAGGGTCGGTGCTGGAAGAGTGTGGAGGTGTTAGAGATGTCACCTTTTGATTTGGCATTATACCAAGGCTCTGGAGCAGTCCATATAAAAAGGGTAATGGAACATTGAAAGGGTAGCTAGTCAAAAATCTGAAGGACAGCAGAATAC
Organism: Stegostoma tigrinum; assembly: GCF_030684315.1. Lineage (NCBI taxonomy): Eukaryota > Metazoa > Chordata > Chondrichthyes > Orectolobiformes > Stegostomatidae > Stegostoma > Stegostoma tigrinum. The sequence continues at coordinate 21,731,821 of NC_081389.1, read as the reverse complement.
AAAAGATACAGTAGAAGGAGAGGGCGGGGGAAAAAGGGAAAAAAAGAGGGAGGCAGAGGGGAGAGAGGGAAAAGGGGGAAGGTAGAGAGAGAATGTCGATAGACAGAGAAAAATGTAGAGACAGAAATTGAGAGCAAGAGAATGAAAGATAGGGGGCGTGAGAATCAGAGAGAGAGACAGAAGAGAAAAAAAAAGTGGTGAATATGACAGGAGTGGGAGACTGTGAGCAAACTCAGAGCTGTAGCAGAGATTGCTGAAGCCATATCAATGACTGACAGCAGCCTCCTTCAAACCAAGTATAATAACAGAGATAAAACAGGACAAAAATCAACAATTCTTAATAAAAATTAATGAGCGACCTGATGGTGCTCCACCTGGTGGCTGGGTCAGCAATTGAAAATTAAAACAGCAAGCCTGTGACTGGTCTTAAATGGAGCAAATTACTGCTGGATCTGTACTGAAAACAACAAATGCTGGGGATGCTACCAGATGAGGCAGCATCCATGGAGAGAAAGCAAACTAGATGCCACTTCAGAGGTCAACTGGTTCTGTTTCTTAACAGAACAGTCACCCTACGTACAGGATAACAAAGAGTGGAGCTGGATGAACACAGCAGGCCAAGCAGCATCTCAGGAGCACAAAAGCTGACGTTTTGGGCCTAGACCCTTCATCAGAGATCTGATCATCCTGAGGTGCTGCTTGGCCTGCTGTGTTCATCCAGCTTCACATTTTGTTATCCTGGATTCTCCAGCATCTGCAGTTCCTATTATCTCTAGTCACGCTATGTACAAATGGATGTCTCATTAAAGTCTGCTTTTCCTGAGGGGCAATCTGTACAAAGAACACTAAGAGTAAGACGTGCATTGACATAGCACCATCAGGATGTCTCAAAGCAATTCACAACCAATTAAGTAAGTTTGATGCTCAGTTGCTGTTGTAATCTAAGAAATGCAGCACCCAATTTGCACTCAGCAAGCTCCCACAAACAGCAAAATGATAATGGCCAAAATCCTCCTTTCGGTGATTCTGATTGAGGAATAATTATTGACCAGAACACCAGAGAGAATTGCTCTGCTTTTCAAAACAGTGAAAACAGGCTCAATATGAACGTGAAGGAGAGAGAAAGAAACGTGATCTGAGTGAGGATAGTGGTTCAGTGGTTAGCACTGCTGCACCACAGGGACCCAGGTTCAATTCCAACCAGGGGTGACTGTGCAAACTCCACACACATTCTCCCCATATCTGCGTGGGTTTCCTCTGGGTGCTTCTGTTTCCTTCCACAGCCCAAAGATGTGCAGGCTAGGTGAACTGGCCATGGGAAATACAGGGTTACAGGGATAGGGTAGGGGAGTGTGTCTGGTTGGGATGCTCTTCAGAGGGTTCGTGTGGACTTGATGGAATGAATGGCCTGATTCCACACTGTAGGGATTCTGAGAAGATGAGAGACACACAGAGGCCACAGTGGTGTTGGGGGGGGGGGGGGGGGGTGGGTGGTGGAGGTGGGGTGGTGCGGTGGAAGAGTTGGGGAAGAGACAGAGAGAGATTCAACCTGGAAGGGAGGACGTGGAACAGACAAAGAGAGATAGCAAGTCAGAGTACAAATGCAGAAAATTGGTTTTATGCTTTCTACCCTGAATTTGGCTGACAGCACAGATTAATGACATGGGGTCTGAAAGCTGTTTCCTGCTGGGATGATGTCCTTTATTTCACTTCCGTAAGGTGGCTCACTGCAGTTAGGGACTGGATCACACTGTTCAGCTCTGAAAAAGCCTAGGCTAAAGTGATCATCACAATGGAATAGACATTGCAATTATTGCAGTGCAGGTCAAGCAACGACTTCATTTTAACATTCTCACCCTTGGCCTTCCCCTTCTCTAATCTCCCTCAATGCCGCAACCTTCCAAGATATCAGCGCTCCTCCATTGTAGCATCTCAGCTGGTTGGGTCCCAACTTTTGAAATTCCCTCCTTCAACCTCTCTGTCTCCACTTAAGACATGTCTTGAAACCCTACCCCTTTGACTGAGTTTCTGGTAGATGCCTAGCAGGAGGCTGTTCAGCCCATCATGTCTGTACGGGCTCTTAGACTGATTCCATGTTCCAGCTCTTGGCACATAGCTCTGGAGGTTAGGGCAATGCAAATGAATATCTTAATACTGTGATACAAGGTTTTTGACTTAACCACCCTTTCCAAGCCAGACTCCCACCACCCTCTGGACGAAAAACAAACATTCTCCTCCCAACCTTCGACCTGCCATCTTAAAACTACTGCCCCCAGTTTTATGGCAGCTGACATCTCGTTATGTGGTGTGGTGTCAATGCTCCTGAGAAAAGGTTTGAGCTGTTCTCATGTTGAAAAGCGCTCTACAAGTGCAAGCTTCTTTTTTGTTGACTATGGGTTGGCAACAGCCTGACATGACATCAATATGCTCCTCGTCAAAGACTCTCACGAGTGCCATGGCGAAATCACAGGTATACATGGGTGAGACAAGTAAACAGATGGTTAGACAAATGGAAAGTGCTGGACAGAAAGTTAACGTTTCAAGTCTGATGCAACTCTCCTTTGGAAGGATGTAAATTGGTTCTAATAATTCAAACAATTTTCAGATCTGAAGTTTTATTAAATTTAATCTCGTGTCTCTGACACACACGTTACCTAGACCTGAATTTCCAGAACTTTTTACTGAAGAAATAAGTTGCTTTCTCCCGTGTGACAGAGCTTCCTTCACCAAAAAAAAACTTTCTGCTCTGCTTCTGAATCTCATGAAAAAAGTAGCAGACGGCTGTTGGTGAGTCAGCATTACAGACAAAGACAACTGCTTTGAAGGGTTAAATAATCGTTAAAGTTCAATTACTGGGCACAGCCTGTCCCTGAGTAATCCGATGTGCTCAATCCCATCGTCTCTGGGCTTCAGGCTCCATAGGCCTGTGGCCATAGATAAATATTTATTTGTAATTTTGATACTGCAGTGCACTGAAGCAGGAAAACTGCACTTGGCTGCAATGCAGAAGAATCTCAAGCAGATGCCAGGTACACTGTGCAGTCACATACGCACAGATTTTTTAAAAAATATACTCTCTCACTCACAGGCCGAGATGAGGAATCTTGTGGCAGTGCTTGGGACTAATCCTTATGCAGGTCCAAAGGAGCTTTCAGTCTGGAACTGAGCTCCTTCTGGGCCAGACTAAATAAAAAGGTTTGATTGATGGTGTTCTCACTGTGCAGGGATGCTGGCTGGTCTAAGGCATGGAATAATTGGACTGATGCAGCAGGGTGTAGGCTATTGAATAAGCATCTATTAGAAACAGTATAGAAGGAGCTTTACTCTGTACCTAAGCTCCTGCTGTAACAGCCCTAAAAGGTGTTTGAGTGTGTGTAGAGGGAAAATTAGTCTGCGTCTAACCCTCTGCTGTCCCTTTGCTGGGAGTGTTTGACAGGGAACAGTGTAGAGTGAGCTTTACTCAGTGGCTAACCTTGTGCTGTCCCTATCCTGGGATTGTCGGAGGCTCTAACTGTCCAATAGGTTCTGCTTGTGGCAGTGACCCTGGCCAAAGAGAATAGCCATGTTATGTTAATATCACAGCAAATGTGGAGGCAATTGTCTGCTGGTTTTTATGAAGTTCCGTGTGCCCAGTGCTAGCAAATCGTTTTATGCATGTTGCTGCCTTATTTCTAGGCAGCGCCTCCACTAGGGGACCAGGATTGAAAGCCAGCCATGGTCGTACAGAATAGGATACAAGTCCCAAGGAGCCGTGTGGCTTACTCTGGTTTCTGCTTTCTAATGTTCTTACTTGCAATTAGCAAGAAGTTTACCACAGAGACAGACTGTCCAATCTTGGGGATGCTGCATTTTCCAGCTTTTGGTATCATCGTTAATGCACACACTAATGGAAACATGTATAGATTGTTCCATTACCCACCAAGCTCAGATAACATGAGATCATGTTCTTCTTTAAGTGACCTCCCCATCTCTGCAGTTAGTACATTATTCATTACGTATGCATGGTCATCTTCAATCCTGCAGAGCACAGGGGAAGAAGTAAAGCTGCAACAATCTATAATTAGAGAAAACAGACTGACTCAGCATAAAAAGTGAAGCTCTTACAGGGTGTTTAGGCACATTCTGAAATCAATTATATTCATGGTGTACAGGGAACAGTGTACCCCCATCTCTTCTGGTTTTATCTTTGCAAATGCTAGCTTGAGAAATTTAGAGAAGGGGGTACTTCAAGTGGAGCTCCATGGAGTGTATTTTAGTGCCTTGCTGTTTTGCGGAGCCCTTGTGCTGCGGTGGGTGAAGGGTGTCCCTGTCTCCGAGTGAGAGACTCTTGGTTTAAATCCCACTGCAGGATTGGACAGCCAAGGATTTGGGCACACATTGTGCAGACCAACAGACTGAGGATGGATTTGTAAACAATTCCAGCAGACACCAGGTGGTAGTAAGTGCTGGAGAGATTCCCACTCAGTTTCATTGTGGACTTTCCTTAAATTAGCAACTAGTTCCGGCACTCGCTGTCTCAGCCTCACACATCACTAGATGCAAGAAAACCGCCACATTTCAGTGTACATAATAAAATGTACTTCACAAATGTATGTAATAAAATAGAAATGTTAGCAGAATTTTACACCTGCCTCAGCAAAAGCAAGGAGGCAGCTTTTATACATTTCCCCTTGCCACCAGGAAGGCACCGAATGCAAGCCATCCTTTGTCCTCACCATTGACCTCATGCCAATTACCTTCACTCTGGAATTCCTTCCCAAAAGCCCTCTACCCTGCCTTCTCCTCCTCACCTGCAGCTCTTTCTGTTGTCTGTTCCTAAGTCAATCATTGCATGGATACTTTGAGTTCAGCTCCAAAATAATTCAATAAGGTGATTCACCAAATGACAAAGCTGACTCCTGCCCACTGCAATTTCAAGCTCGGTTTTGTGCTGGCTGGCAGATTTTTCAAAGATGCAAAGTAAATACAATAACCATTAACTCTGGGATTTACCTCATTTGTCATCTGCAGCTGATTACACCTCATTCAGTAATAATGTGTGGGCACTGAGCAGGTACATGAATGTACCACAGCAAAACATTCAGCTTCTTTAGATCAGAACACAAACTGACAAAATACAAGCCGGGAGCAGAAATAGGCCTTAGCCCCTCTCCAATCTGTTTCACTGTTCAATAAGATCATGACTGATCTATTGAAACTCAACTCCATATCCTACATACCCTCTATAACCTTTCACCTTGCTGTTCCATGAATCTATCCTCATCTTGAAAACAATTAGACTCTACTTCCGTCATTTTTTTTTGATAGAGAGTCCAAAGACTCAAAATACTTTGCCTTGAATTTTAAATGAACGACCCTGATTTTTAAACAGTGACCCCTCGAGCTCTCCAACTGTCAAGTTCTCTCAGGATTTTATATGTTTCAATGAAGTCCCTTCTTATTCTTCTGAAGTTCAGCTAAAGAAAGTCCTCAGAAGAAATCTGCCCCATTCCCGGTAATAGTCTGGTAAGCCTACTCTGAACTGATTCCAATGGATTTATATTCATCCGTAAACAAAGTGATCAGTACCATGCACAGAACTTCAGATGTGGTCTCACTGTCCTGCATCACCTGTGTACTTGTGTCCAATCGCCCTTGCAATAAAAAGAGAACATTCGATTAGCTTTCCTAATTATTGCTGTACCTGCATCATAGTGATCATGCACTTGAACACCCACATCCTTCTGCATCTCCAGGTTCTCGAATCCTTCACTATTTAGATCAATTTTCTTGCCAAAATGGACAATTTCACAGTTTCCCACATGATACTCATTCTCCTGATCTTTGCCCACTCACTTGACCTATCTGTATCTTTTTGTTCGCTCCCGATGACCTCTTTACAACTTATCTTTCTACCTATCTTTTCATCCACAGCTTCAGCAACCATATCTGCAGTCCCTTCATCCAAATCATCCACATAAATTCCAGAAGGAAGCCCTGTGCCACACCATACACTCCAACGCACCAACCAAGAGAAAGAGTTACTAGAAATAGCCTTTCTTTTAGCTAGAAAAATCTTCTATCCATGCCCATACATTACCCCAATGAGCCTTTTATTTTTCATAATAACCTTTGATGTAGTGCCTTGTCGTATATCTTAGTACATCCATTGATTCTGCACCTGTCCAAGAGTGTTTGATCAGGACGCTACCTTACACTGTTTCTAACCCTGTGCTGTCCCTGTCCTGGAAATGTTTGATTGGGGCAATGTCGAGGGAATTTTACTATGTCTATCCTTGCGCAGACCCTGTCCTGGGAGTATTTGGTGTGAACAGACATTTCCCTTCCTCTGCATTCTCATTCCTCATCCAATAAGCCCGCTGTTCAAACATGATATACACATTTCTGTTACATAGATAGTAGAAACTGCCGATGCTGGAGAATCTGAGACAACAAAAGGTGTAGAGCTGGATGAACACAGCAGACCAAGCAGGACTTCACAAGCTTCAAGATCTCCCCTCCCCTGACCGCATCCCAAAACCAGCGCAGCTTGCACCCACCTCCCTAACCTGTCCTCCCACTTCAAGCCCTATTTCCCATCTCCTACCTACTAGCCTCATCTCACCCCCTTAACCTGTCTGTCCTCCCTGGACCGACCGATCCCATCCCTAACTCCCCACCTACACTCACCTTTACTGGCTCCAACCCCGTCTGTCTGCTCTCCACCTATCTGCCTCCCCCTCTCTCCCAATTTATTTCAGAACCCCCTTCCCCTCCCCCATTTCTGAAGAAGGGTCTAGACCCGAAACGTCAGCTTTCCTGCTGCAATGATGCTGCTTGGCCTGCTGTGTTCATCCAGCTCCATACCTAGTTATCTCTGATACATTTCAGTGTTGAGTTAACCATTACAAGCAATAAAGCTTTTCAAAACTTGTGATCAGAGATAATGGGAACTGCAGATGCTGGAGAATCCAAGATAACAAAGCGTGGAGCTGGATGAACACAGCAGGCCAAGCAGCATCTCAGGAGCACAAAAGCTGACGTTTCAGGCCTAGACCCTTCAGAGAGGGGGATGGGGAGAGGGTTTTGAAATAAATAGGGAGAGAGAGAGAGGCGGACTGAAGATGGATCAGGAGACGATAGGAGGAGAGGAGAGTATAGGTGGGGAGTGGATAGGTCAGTTCAGGAAGAACAGACAGGTCAAGGGGGCGGGATGAGGTTAGTAGGTAGGAAGTAGAGGTGTGGCTCGAGGTGGGAGGAGGGGATAGGTGAAAGAAAACAGGTTAGGCAGATGGGGACAAATTGGGCTGGTTTTGGGATGCAGTGGGGGAGGGGAAGAGCTGGGCTGGTTGTGTGGTGCAGTGGGGGGAGGGGACGAACTGGGCTGGTTTTGGGATGCGGTGGGGGAAGGGGAAATTTTGAAGCTGGTGAAGTCCACATTGATACCATTGGGCTGCAGGGTTCCCAAGCGGAATATGAGTTGCTGTTCCTGCAACCTTTGGGTGGCATCATTATGGCACTGCAGGAGGCCCGGGATGGACATGTCATCTAAAGACTGGGAGGGGGAATTCATCTAAAGAATGGGAGGGGGAATTAAAATAGTTTGCGACTATGAGGTGCAGTTGTTTATTGCAAACCGAGCGGAGGTGTTCTGCAAAGCGGTCCCCAAGCCTCCGCTTGGTTTCCCCAATGTAGAGGAAGCCACACCGTGTACAGCGGATGCAGTATACAACATTGGCGGATGTGCAGGTGAACATCTGCTTGATGTGGAAGGTCATCTTGGGATGGGGGTGAGGGAGGTGGTGTGGGGGCAAGTGTAGCACTTCCTGTGGTTGCAAGGGAAAGTGCCAGGTGTGGTGGGGTTGGAGGGGAGTTTGGAGCAGACAAGGGAGTCACGGAGAGAGTGGTCTCTCTGGAAGGCAGACAAGGGTGGGGTTGGAAAAATGTCTTTGGTGGTGGGGTCGGATTGTAGATGGCGGAAGTGTCGGAGGATGATGTGTTATATCCGGAGGTTGGTGGGGTGATATGACAGGATGAGGGGGATTCTCTTAGGGCGGTTATTGCAGGGGCGGGGTGTGAGGGATGAGTTGCAGGAAATGTGGGAAACATGATCGAGGGTGTTCTCGACTACTGCGGGGGTGGGGGGAGCATTGCGGCCCTTGAAGAACGAGGACATCTGGGATGTGCGGGAGTGGAATGCCTCATCCTGGGAGCAGAGGCGAAGGAATTGGGAATAGGGGATGGAATTTTTGCAGGAAGGTGGGTGGGAGGAGGTGTATGCCAGATAGCCGTGGGAGTCGGTGGGCTTGAAATGGACAACAGTTTCTAGCTGGTTGCCCGAGATGGAGACAGAGGTCCAGGAAGGTTAGGGATGTGCTGGAGATGGTCCAGGTGAACTTGAGGTTGGGGTGGAAGGTGTTGGTGAAGTGGATGAACTGTTCGAGGTCCTCTTGGGGGCATGAGGTGACACCGATACAGTCATCGATGTAACGGAGGAAGAGGTGGAGTTTGGGGCCAGTGTAGCTACGGAAGAGGGACTGTTGCATGTAACCAAAAAAAGAGGCAGGCATAGCTTGGGCCCACGCAGGTACCCATGGCCACCCCCTTTGTCTGTAGGGTGTGGGATGTGGGAGAAATCCAAAGAGAAGTTGTTGAGGGCGAGGATGAGTTCGGCTAGGCAGACGAGGGTGTCGATAGACGGGGACTGGTCGGGTCTGCGGAAGAGGAAGAAGCGGAGAGCCTTTAGGCCATCTGCACGGGGAATGCAGGGGTATAGGGACTGGGCGTCCATGGTGAAAATGAGGTGTTGGGTATCGGGGAATTGGAAGTTCTGGAGAAGGTGAGGGCGTGGGTGGTGTCACGGACGTAGGTGGGGAGTTCCTGGACCAAGGGGGAGAAAATGGAGTTCAGGTAGGTGGAGATGAGTTCGGTGGGGCAGGAGCATGTGGAGGCAATGAGTCGACCAGAGCAGGCAGGTTTGTGGATTTTGGGAAGGAGATAGAAGCTGGCCATGCGGGGTTGGGGAACAACGAGGTTGGAGGCGGTGGGTGGGAGGTCACCTGAGGTGATGAGGTCATGGATGGTTTGGTGCTCGGGGGTGGGGTCATGATCCAGGGGCGGTAGGAGGCGGTGTCAGAAAGTTAGCGTCTGGGTTAGCGTCTGGCCTCAGCGATGTAGAGGTCAGTGCACCATACTACCACTGCGCCTCCCTTGTCTGTGGGTTTGATGGGGAGGTTGGGATTGGAGCGGAGGGAGCTTTTCAAAACTTATTCATTTGTGACCAGTCGATGAACTGTTTAAGGTTTATCCCAGTTTTAATCTCATATTTTACAATAAGATTAGGTTTGTCTTTTGTTGAAGATTAGGTTTCATTAAAAAATATAAATTAACTGTATAAAGAGAAACTGTTTAGAATATATTTGAATTAATTAATCCTTAAGTAAGGGAATGTTTCGAAGTGTTGCACTCAGCTATGTCAGTGCAATATTGCCATTAGCAGTATGTAATTTCACACTAATTAAGAAATGTTTCTCCCCCCGCCACCCCCAAGTTTGCTGAAGTTGTCCTTAAATTCTTGTCTCTCATGAGAATGCAAACATTCTAGCTTTTTGCTTTCCTAAATCATTAAAAGGGTATCATTAAAAAGTACAAATTCTGACAGTGCTATTGTCATCAGTTTGTGAATGAGAAACAAAGGGTTACACTCAACACCACCATTGGAAGATGCAAATGGAAGCATTTGTATTTTGATAGTGCAGTTCACAACCTCAGGAGGTGTGGAGGCGTCTCAGCCAGTTTAGTACTTTTTGAAGTGCAGGCGCACAGCAGGTTCTCACAAACAGCAACCAGATAATGGCCACACAGCCAGTTATTTGTTGTTTCAAGGATAAATATTGCCCAGGATACTATCGAGAACATTCCCTATTCGTACGTTACTTTCTATTTCTACACCCAACCATGCGGCGCCCCCTCGGCACTAATTGTGGCACAGATCATTTCAAATTTGAAGCAAAACCAATTTGACTCTTGATGCCATCAACCCCCCCCGGCCACAATTTTGAAATGCCACTTTATCCTCCACTAAGAATCTGACCAAACACTCCCACCTAATATCTAGGTTCAGCGGGTAACTGAAAAAGCAAAGAAAATGCTGGCCTTTATTTCAGGGTGAGGGATGTTATGCTAAGTATTCACCTTTCTCTTTCTGAATGGCCCATTGAAATTTCCCAGAATTTTGATTCTGGAAGATGTTTTGTTACTCCTGTCAAAAGGTACAGGAGCCTGATGTGAGTAAGGGTGAAGTGGGGTGGGAGCTTGTGTGGGATGTGAATTTTGGCAGGTTATCTTTAACAATCAGATCTTATGAAGGAATGTTTTATCAGAGACTAAAAATAAATAGGATTTGACAGCTCCTCCTGTTGAAACGAGTTCCTCTATCAGATTCTAAAGTGATGAGTCACTGCATCATGGGTCCTGTGGAGGCTGACAGAACATCTTAAAGAACTGAAGAATGAGAAATTAGAGATGATTTAAAAATTGGTTAATCCTTCCTTTTAAATTCAACTGAGGCATTTGAGGTAGCATTGGGAAATTATTTGCATAGTAATAGTGTGCAAAGGTATGGTGAAAAAAGCAGGAGCTCAGCATTAGGTAATGATTCTTGTTTGAGGAGTCAGTACAGACAATGATGGACCAAATGGCCTCATTCTGGACTGTAACTTTGCTTTGAAAATCAGCTGAACACAATGTGTTGTTAAGCCTCCTGCTGTCTCTCTGTGGTGTAACATCACATGCAAAAGATTAAAACCAGGTAGATACTCCAGACCCGAAACATAAACTGATTCTTTTTTCCTTCACAGATGCTGCCAGACCTTCTGAGCTTCCAGCAACTTGTGCTTTTCTCCCCCCGATTTATAGCATCTGCAGCTCTTTCGGATTTTATGAGAGACATTAAAGCAACAGTATTGGTGCTCAGGTGCATTGTTTTGTTGCACAGTGTAGTGCTCCTAGTAGGCCAAGAAACTAGATGAAGGGTCTAGGCCCGAAACGTCGGCTTTTGTGCTCCTGAGATGCTGCTTGGCCTGCTGTGTTCATCCAGCCTCACATTTTATTATCCTAGATACAAGTCCCACCTGTTTCAGAGCTGTGTGTAGTAGCATCTCTGAACAAGCTGGTGAGAAAATATCAACAAGCCCCTGCCTGGAGTTTAGCTGCCTCAATGGTCATCCCCAATGCTTCATCGCCAGCTCCTGGGAGGCACTACTTTAGTTAACACCCACCCAGTTTAACCAACCCCCAGCATCGACAATGTAAATCAATAAACTAAAGCACTCAAAGTAAAATGCAAGAATTTCACACCCTACGGCTGTATTCACGTGTCCAATCAGAGAATTCACGACAATCCTGGAGACTGCTAGCAACTTTAACCACAGCTGCTCCTGGCTTATGTAACACGACCTGCCTATCCCTGAATGCCTTTTGGGAAATGAATTCTGGACTTAACAGAGAGACCCATAGGAAAAGTTGAGGGATATGGGCCAAACACAGGTAAGTGGAATTAATCTAGTTTGGGAAACTTGTTCAGCATGGAGGAGTTGGATCGAAGGGTCCATTTCTGTGCTTTATGACTATGAGTAACTGATTCATTTGGAAGATTTATTTTGTTTGGGGGGGGGGGGGGGTGCAGTGTGGAGTTGCATTGGGGTAGATAATAAAAGCTATATACACCCGGCTTGTGACTCACAGGGACTGCAACTGCAAAAGTCTCAGTCAGTCATTCAGTTGCAGGCTGGCACCACGGAAGTGAACAGTTGTAAAACTCATCCGGGGGAACGCAGGCAAGGTCTGCATTTATCACCTAATCCTCACCGCCCTCAAGAACGCTAAGCAAGGACCCCTTCCATTGTCTTAAACAATGCAGGAGCTGCTCAGCTCATTCAGGAGGCCAGAGTCAACCACTCTGGGAGGGAAGCACGAGGCACGATTTTCCCTCATACTTTCCTGGGAGGTGGGAAGAGAGAAGATGCAATAATGGAGAGAGTTAGCCCTGAAGGGAGGCTTACCCATTTCTCCAAACTTCAGTAATTTATGAACTGGGCGAGATGATCCATGGGACTCTTCCAGAACATGCCAGAAATGAAAGATCTTAAACAGCCAATTAAGGCCACTCCATACTCACATCCCTAATCAACTAACTTCCCTAATGGTAGATAAAGGACAACCAGTAGCTGCAACATATTTAGATTTCCAAATGGCTTTTGATATTCACCATATATAAGGCTACTTAAGATTAAAAAAGAACTGTTTTGGCTGTTGTATATTAGCATAGGCAGGGGATCGACTCACAATGAAAACCTGTAATTAGTGGAGAATCACAGGGCTCAGTGTTAGAAACAAAATTACTTACAATATTATTACTGGCTTGGATAAGAGAAGCAAATGTACTGTTGCCACGTTTGTGGACAACACAATAGATAAAATTGTGGGGCTGGATGAACACAGCAGGCCAAGCAGCATCTTAGGAGCACAAAAGTTTCAGGCCTAGACCCTTCATCTTTTCTGACGAAGGGTCTAGGCCCGAAACGTCAGCTTTTGTGGTCCCAAGATGCTGCTTGGCCTGTATTGTTCATCCAGCCCCACACTTTGTTATCTTGGATTCTCCAGCATCTGCAGTTCCCATTATCACTGACAACAATAGATGGGAAGGCAAGTGGTGAGGATAAGCAAAGACACTACAGAAGGAAATAGATAGGTTAAGAGTGGGTAAAGACTTGGCAGATGGGCTATAATAGAACACAGAAATATACAGCACAGGAACAAGCCCATGATATTGTGCTGAACATAATGCCAAAATTAAACTAATCCCTTCCGCCTGCCCTTGATCCATATCCCTCCACTCCTTGCATATTCGTGTGCTTCTCTAATAGTAACTTAAATTCTCATATCTACCTCCACCATCACCCCTAGCAGCACATTTCAGACTCCTACCACCCGGTGTTAGGAAACTTGCTCCTCACATCTCCTTTAAAAGCTTTCCCCTCTCACTTTAAATGCATGCACCCTGGTACTAGACATTTCAACTCTAGGAAAAAGAATCTGACAGTCAACCCTATCTATGCATCTCAATTTTATAGACTTCTATCAAGCCTCCCCTCAGCCTCTAGAGAAAACAACCCAAGTTGTTATGGAAAAATGTGAGGTTTGTACTTTGGTAGGAAGGGTAGAGGAGCTAAATATTATTTAAAATAGAGAAAGACTACAGGAGATTATGGGACAGAGGGATTTGGGACTGTCAGAAAAAGCTAATATTGAAGTTCAGTGGGCAACTGCAAAAGCAAAGGGAATGCCGGCCTTTATTTCAGGGAGAATGGAATATAAAAGTAGGGATGTTACGCTAAAGATATACAAGGCACTGGAACACTGAAGTCTCCTTTTCCGAGAAAATATACACTGGCACTGAAGGCAGTCCAGGTTCAATACGTTGATTCCAGGTTTGGAGGACTGTCTTATGAGGGGAGGTTGAGTAGGTAGTGCCTGTACTCATTGGAGTTTAGAAGAATGAGGTGGCCTCATTAAAACATGCAAGATTCTTAGGGACTTGACAAGGTGGAGGAGAGATTACTCCCTCTTCCACAAGAGAAACCAATCGCAGAATAAGGGGCTTCCAAGATAATAAAATGTGAGGCTGGATGAACACAGCAGGCCAAGCAGCATCTCAGGAGCACAAAAGCTGACATTTCGGGCCTAGACCCTTCATCAGAGAGGGGGATGGGGAGAGGGAACTGGAATAAATAGGGAGAGAGGGGGAGGCGGACCGAAGATGGAGAGTAAAGAAGATAGGTGGAGAGAGTATAGGTGGGGAGGTAGGGAGAGGATAGGTCAGTCCAGGGAAGACGGACAGGTCAAGGAGGTGGGATGAGGTTAGTAGGTAGATGGGGGTGCGGCTTGGGGTGGGAGGAAGGGATGGGTGAGAGGAAGAACCGGTTAGGGAGGCAGAGACAGGTTGGACTGGTTTTGGGATGCAGTGGGTGGGGGGGGAAGAGCTGGGCTGGTTGTGTGGTGCAGTGGGGGGAGGGGATGAACTGGGCTGGTTTAGGGATGCAGTAGGGGAAGGGGAGATTTTGAAACTGGTGAAGTCCACATTGATACCATATGGCTGCAGGGTTCCCAGGCGGAATATGAGTTGCTGTTCCTGCAACCTTCGGGTGGCATCATTGTGGCAGTGCAGGAGGCCCATGATGGACATGTCATCTAAAGAATGGGAGGGGGAGTGGAAATGGTTTGCGACTGGGAGGTGCAGTTGTTTGTTGCGAACTGAGCGGAGGTGTTCTGCAAAGCGGTCCCCAAGCCTCCGCTTGGTTTCCCCAATGTAGAGGAAGCCACACCGGGTACAGTGGATTCAGTATACCACATTGGCAGATGTGCAGGTGAACCTCTGCTTAATGTGGAATGTCATCTTGGGGCCTGGGATAGGCGTGAGGGAGGAGGTGTGGGGACAAGTGTAGCATTTCCTGCGGTTGCAGGGGAAGGTGCCGGGTGTGGTGGGGTTGGAGGGCAGTGTGGAGCGAACAAGGGAGTCACGGAGAGAGTTGTCTCTCCGGAAAGCAGACAGGGGTGGGGATGGAAAAATGTCTTGGGTGGTGGGGTCGGATTGTAAATGGCGGAAGTGTCGGAGGATGATGCGTTGTATCCGGAGGTTGGTAGGGTGGTGTGTGAGAACGAGGGGGATCCTCTTAGGGCGGTTGTGGCGGGGGCGGGGTGTGAGGGATGTGTTGTGGGAAATACAGGAGACGCGGTCAAGGGCGTTCTCGATCACTGTGGGGGGAAAGTTGCGGTCCTTAAAGAACTTGGACATCTGGGATGTGCGGGAGTGGAATGTCTTATCGTGGGAGCAGATGCGGCGGAGGCGGAGGAATTGGGAATAGGGGATGGAATTTTTGCAGGAGGGTGGGTGGGAGGAGGTGTATTCTAGGTAGCTGTGGGAGTCGGTGGGCTTGAAATGGACATCAGTTACAAGCTGGTTGCCTGAGATGGAGACTGAGAGATCCAGAAAGGTGAGGGATGTGCTGGAGATGGCCCAGGTGAACTGAAGGTTGGGGTGGAAGGTGTTGGTGAAGTGGATGAACTGTTCGAGCTCCTCTGGGGAGCAAGAGGTGGCGCCGATACAGTCATCAATGTACCGGAGGAAGAGGTGGGGTTTGGGGCCTGTGTAGGCGCGGAAGAGGGACTGTTCTACGTAACCTACAAAGAGGCAGGCATAGCTGGGGCCCATGCGGGTGCCCATGGCCACCCCCTTAGTCTGTAGGAAGTGGGAGGAGTCAAAAGAGAAGTTGTTGAGTGTGAGGACGAGTTCAGCTAGGCGGATGAGTGTGTCGGTGGAGGGGGACTGGTCGGGCCTGCGGGATAGGAAGAAGTGGAGGGCCTTGAGGCCATCTCCATGCAGAATGGAGGTGTACAGGGACTGGACGTCCATGGTGAATATGAGGTGTTGGGGGCCAGGGAATTGGAAGTCCTCGGCTTCCTCTACATTGGGGAAACCAAGCGGAGGCTTGGGGACCGCTTTGCAGAACACCTCCGCTCAGTTCGCAACAAACAACTGCACCTCCCAGTCGCAAACCATTTCCACTCCCCCTCCCATTCTCTAGATGACATGTCCATCATGGGCCTCCTGCACTGCCACAATGATGCCACCCGAAGGTTGCAGGAACAGCAACTCATATTCCGCCTGGGAACCCTGCAGCCATATGGTATCAATGTGGGCTTCACTAGTTTCAAAATCTCCCCTTCCCCTACTGCATCCCTAAACCAGCCCAGTTCGTCCCCTCCCCCCACTGCACCACACAACCAGCCCAGCTCTTCACCCCCCACCCACTGCATCCCAAAACCAGTCCAACCTGTCTCTGCCTCCCTAACCGGTTCTTCCTCTCACCCATCCCTTCCTCCCACCCCAAGCCGCACCCCCATCTACCTACTAACCTCATCCCACCTCCTTGACCTGTCCGTCTTCCCTGGACTGACCTATCCCCTCCCTACCTATACTCTCTCCACCTATCTTCTTTACTCTCCATCTTCGGTCCGCCTCCCCCTCTCCCTATTTATTCCAGTTCCCTCTCCCCATCCCCCTCTCTGATGAGGGGTCTAGGCCCGAAACGTCAGCTTTTGTGCTCCTGAGATGCTGCTTGGCCTGCTGTGTTCATCCAGCCTCACATTATATTATCTTAGAATTCTCCAGCATCTGCAGTTCCCATTATCTCTATCGCAGAATAAGGGGCTGTCTATTTAAAATAGGGAGGAGGAAGAATTTCTTCTCCCAGAGGCTAGTTAAGCTATGATTTTGTTTTTAAAAAACAGCAAAGAGTTGTTTAGTTTGGATTATTAGGTTTGTTCAAAGCTGAATTAGACTGTATTTATTCACTTACTGAACAAAATACTGAGGGAAGTGGAGATGAGGATTGAACAGACCTGATGGGCTGAATGGCTTACTTCTGCTCCTACAACTAATGGTTTAACATTAGGTCAGCCCTGAGACTGTGCTGTGTAGAATATAATTAAGGCTCATCTTGGAAGCTTTGCCTACACAGGATCACTACAATAGCAGAAGAAATCAGAGATGAGGCTGATTGATTGGTGTTCGGAGGGCCATACCTGGGAGGAGACTCGTGAGCTATGTAACCGATCAGATGGGCTGAACAGCCAGTTTCAGAGCTCCAGTCTCAATGCACTAACTGCTTTGGCTCCTTTAGAAGTTGGACGAGGCTTGTGTCAATGAATGTGGAGCTGTACCTCTGCTGGAAATGTGACATGACGCCAGACAGATTTTCTCGCACTTGACAATTTTTCCAACAAAAATAGCTGTGCAGCGAGCCATTGCCTGGCTCCTTGGCCAGTTTCAGCAAAGTCTATTGTCTAGGCTCCTCACCCATTGCAACCTCCAGCTGCATCGCCTCCTGTTGTTAGCAGCTGTGCCTGCACATGCTGTACTGGATGATTATGGGATACTGGCCCATTTGCAATCATGGCAGGTGGATGCCAGGGACAGTGGGATGTGGCAGATGGCCAACTCATTGGAGTCGACAGATGCGACCCACTCTCTATTGCTTTAAAGAGAAGGACAGGCAGAAAAAGTCAAAGTGATCACCTTGGCACTCCACTGAGAACTCAGCTGCCCATGTCCTAAGCCATGCCAAGTTCTGCCTGCTCCTGTGCCCACTGACCAACAATGAGCTCCTTGTCCAGGCTCAACCACCTCAAACATTTACATTCTCACCTTTGTTTCCAAATCCCACCATGGCTTTCCCCTCACCATCCCGGAAACCTCAACAGCCCTCTGAAATGTTTGCGCCTCTCTCCATCTGTCCTCTTGCACTGACCCTGTTTCACCCTCTGGTCTCTGGGGGCCTTGCCTTCAGCTGCCAAGGCCCCTGGACTCCCATTTCCAAAGCTCATCGCTTCTACTCATGTCGCCACCTCCTCAGAACCGACCTTCTGACTCACCTCCCCTTAGGGTCAGGTTTGTCTGGTAACAATTCTGCGCAAATGCCTCAGGACCCTGGCTCTGCAAATGGTGCTACACAAACGCAGTTTGTTTTTATCTAAGGAGCAAATTTCAAAGCACAGCTCAAGGTGGGGGGTGTGGCAAATGAACTCTCAGCTTCAAACAAAAAAAAGTCTGTTTTAAGTTTCCCTTGACTCATTTTTATTGCTCAGAGATGGGGAGAAAAGATTGTTCAACCAAGTGGGGCAGTTGGAGGCTGGACTATTGGATAGGATGGCCAGGAATGAGTTAATTCTGAGCAGAATAGCTCAGGTGGCCTGACTCTCTCAACATGTCGCTGTTCCTGTGAGGCAATCCCTCCACCCAGTGAGCTCTCTCCAGAACCCAAGGTCAGAACTAGCAGCTGTTCTATCAGCCCAGCTGGGAATGGGAGTACACAACAGGAGGCCTTTCAGCCCTTTGTACATGCAACACCATTCCATTTACCCGTTATATGCTGTTGAAAACATGGCATTTATTTAACACTTTACACAGCTGATGGATATCTCGAAGGCCTTGGCAGCCAGAGTATGTTTGGAGTAGCAGGCTGTTTGAATGGAGGGAATGCTACAGACCAAACCAGCACACAGCAAGCCGCTATCCGATAGTAGCCCAGTCACATGGTTGGGTGATTTTTGGCGAAGGATCAGGACACCAAGGAGAACTCATCTACCCTTCCCCTAAGTGACAGCTTTGACACCTGCTAGGCACCCTGGTTACGGGTGTGGGGGCACCCCCAACCCTAGCCTGAAAGACAGGGCGCTACCATCCTTCACACTGTACTGGAATGTCAGCCCCGGAGTGGGTCTTGAAGCTGCATCTGCAACAAAACAGAAGTTGCTGGAAAAGCTCTGGCAGCATCTGCGAAGAAAATTAAAAAAAAACATTTAACGTTTTGGGTCCGGTGACCTTTCCTCGGAGTTCTCCCTCCTGGGTTCTGGGGAAGGTTCACCAGACCTGAAATGTTAACTTATTTATTTCTTCACACAAGATGCTGCCAGACCTGCTGAGCTTTTCCAGCAACTTCTGTTTTTGTTCCTGATTTACAGCATCCACAATTCTTTCGGTTTCCAATCTTAGAAATCCCTGGATTTGCAAAAAACTTTGGGAAAGACCACCTTGTAATTCCTCATGGCCCAGCCTGAATTTTAAAGGGCACGCCCATTTATTCTGGCCTCACTCGTCACAGAGTAAAGCTTCCTTGCTCAAACCCTTCAACATCAGGCACCTCAATTCAATATCTCTCTCATACACACACACCTGTTCCCAGCCCATTCACCCCCACACCAACCTCCTCAACCTAACAGAATTGGAAGGGTTTCAGAGATAGTAGGAACCGCAGATGCTGGAGAATCTGAGATAACACAGCAGGCCAAGCAGCATCAGGGAGCAGGATGGCTGCCATTTCGGGCCTGGACCCATCTTCAGAAAATTCTGATTTTTAAGGGTCTAGGCCCAAAACGTCAGCCTTCCTGCTGCTTGGCCTGCTGTGTTAATCCAGCTCTACACCTTGTTATCTCAGAATTACAAGACAAGCACTTTGCAAACAGAAGTTGACTCAAATTCCTGTAGCACAGCATGTGTTCCCCTCTACCTGAGGGTTAAGCCGTCCCTGTGTCATCTCTACAGAAAACAACGGTGTGTCCCACTTTTTAAAAAGTTACCTCCCAGTGCCACAGCACTGCTATTTTGGGACCACAACCTAGTTACATTCAGCACGTAACTCCCATTCTGTGGCTGTAGCTGCTTACTGGTACTGCAAATATCCAATGCTGCAAACAGTCAGCTCAGTAAATGGCCCAGGAACACTTGGAGCTTTTGATGTAATCTGCAGAGCATGCCGCACAGTGTAAAGCTAATCAAAAGCCACCAACAAAAAGAAGTCTGCCTACATTCTACTCTTCCGAACCCTTCTTTAACAGGCATTGGAAAGGTCTGGAACAAGCAGAGGTCACAAAAAGCACTCGATAAACACAAACCCTCCAGCTTCAAAACAGCGCTGGTTAATGGCCTTTAGGGACGTTGGCTGCAGAAGGCGTGGCACATTCTAAAGCAATAATACTGGCAGCTCTTTCATTAATTAACTAACTACATTCTCAGACCACCCCCCAACCCCCACCAAACCCTCTTTCTGGCAGCTGTTTTCCATAAGGGGACGCTGTTCACAAAGACTTGATTGCTGTTTGGTGTCTGGTTAATCCAAGTGAATCACCTCGGGTTGGGGGGTAGTGGAGAGGGTTTAGCAGTTAATGTGTGCAATGACAGGAAGGATCCTTAAGTGAAGCCCATTACCCCATACACACCCCCAGCAGAGGCAGGGTGGGGGTGGGGCAGAAGTATTGTTAATCAACAACTTACATTTATATAGCTTCCTTAATGTTATAGTAGGTGGCGAAACTTGAATGTTAGATCTAGACTCTAATGGTGACCAAGAATATCAATAATGTCCTTTTGGGAAGATTACCAATTGGCCCTACCTAGTCTGGCCCACGCAAGACTTCAGACCCATAGCAACGTGGTTGTCTCTTAACCACCCCTGAAATGGCCTAAGACAACATTCAGTTCAAAGATGATTTAGGATGGATGAGAAATGCTGGCCCCACTAGTGATACCCGCATTGCACGGATGAGTATTTAAAAAAAATACCAGAAGTTTGTCACGAAAATGCAGAGGAGATTGAAGGGGATAGGGTCATACAGCACGAAGACAGATCCTTCGGCCCAACCAGTCCGTGACCATAATTCTGAACTAAACTAAAGTCCCGCCTTCCTGCCCTTGGCCCAAAGCCCTCCAAACATTTCCTATTCTTGTACTTATCCGACTATCTTTTAAACATTATAACTGTAGCTGCATCCACCAGTTCCTCTGGAAGCTCATTCCACACACTAACCACAGGGTGCAAAAAGTTGTCCCTCATTTTCTTTTTAAAATCTTTCTCCTTTCACCTTAAAAAGATGCCCCCTAGGCTTGAAATGCCCTGCCAAATCACCTTCTATATACCCCTAATGGCATTATAAACCTCCTTAAGTTCACTCCTCAAGCTCTCATGCTCCAGCGAAAACAGTCCCAGCCTATTCAGTCTCTCCTTACAACTCAAAGCCTCCATTCCTGGCAACGTCCTGGTAAAAGAATTTTCAAAGAACATTGAAAGAATGGGAAAACTTTAGCAATCAAAAATATTGGATGGGTGTGGGGTGTTTTCCTTGCATCAGAGAAAGGGGAGGGTGGCTTAACTGAGGTGCATCAAAACATGAGGCATGTAGACAGAGGTAATCCACTTAGGTTTTCAGAACGGTCAGGACCATGGGGCACAGATTTGATACAATAGGTAGAAGGGAGAGGAGGAAGTGCTTTTTCCACGAAGATGAAGTGCAGCCTGAAAAAGGATGAAAGAGGCAGAAACCCCTCATTACTTGCAAAAAAAAAAATGTACTTGGATGTCTATTTGAAGAGACATGACCTGCAGGGCCAGGAAGGTGGGATTAGACTGGGTAGCCTTTTTCAATCAAAACCCAATGGGCTGAATGGCCTCTCTTGTCGGAAATCTTTTGGCATCTCAGTAAGGGGATACAAGGACTGCAGAGGCGGCTGGGGCCTTAAGGTCTTTCTTAAAGCAAATGGAGGGCGAGTGAGAGGTGGTGAGGTTTAGGAAGGGAACTCCTGAGCTTAGGCCCCAGGCAGCTGAAGGCACAGATAACAATAGCAAGGAATGGACAAAAGGCCAGAGTTGATGTAACAAATTGGCACCCTGATTGAGTGCTGGCTGTCCCAGCTGAAGAGCCTGTCTGCACGGCCCATCTATAATTCACCAGAAACCTGCACCTCCAGCTGAGAATCTCTGCTGTGTACAGCTAGCCAATGGGGTCACCAAACCAACCACCAGTAAGCGGAGTTCAAAGTTCACCTCAGTCATAACCATCACCTTTCTGTCTCTTTGAAACCTTGAGAGTTCCTCAGCCTTATACTGCCAGTAAACCTTGCTCTCGTTTAGGCCTCTGTGGTTGTCATGGCATCTCCACCACAATGCATTATGGGTAAACTCTACTTAAGAATTCCACACTTCTTGTTTTCGATCACCTCAGAGCATGGAGCCAATGAGCAAGGTTCCCATGGCAACTGTGAACTTATTTACTCAAAACATTATACCAAGCATAGCCTCCAGAGCAACTGGCCTGTCGCAGATAGCGAATGAAGACAAGGTAGCATCATCACTACAATGTTTCGACTAGGGCCCTCTACATCACTGGGGACCGCTCTCTCGCTGGGAGAATGTGAGCACAGTGGTCCAGTTACCCTAGGTGGCATTCTGGACTCTTGTGCTCCATCATTCCAAGCCAGCTGATACAGACTTCAAAATTTGACAGGCCAATCTACCCCTTCTCTCCAAACCCTTCCCTTCCAGTTCTCCTTGCTTTGTGATATCCTTACTAACTTACATGGCAAAACCCCACAACCAACTGTGTGATTGTTACAAGATAAATCTTATTTAAACGATGTCAACTTGGGAAGAAATATTGGTCAGCTGGGGCGAGTGAGTTGTGGGGGCAATCTCCCCTGCTTTTCTTCGATATTAACTTTCAGGATCTTTAATGGCCCCTTGAGACGCCAGATTTGCGATGTTTCGTCTGAAAGATGGCACTCCTGGTATTGCAGCTCCCCCTCAGCACTGCACTGGGAATACAAGTTGAGAATATGCACTCAGGTCTGTCTGGGGAGGGGCTTGAACTCTCAACCTTGTAACTCAAGAGATAAGAGCTGGAGAGAGAAGAGCAGCTTCTCTGCCAAGGTCTGACAGGGCATCCAATCAAACTGAGGAGACAGCAGGACAAATAGCAAGGCAAGGCTCCATTTCAGTTCTCCCCTGGCAATGTCACCTTCTCTCCACTACCTTATGTTGCAGCATCTGTCCCAGGGAAGAATGGAGAGATGGTAACGAATTGAACAATGGTCTTGTTCTTGGGGGCCGACTCCTGGTACTGCCCAATCAAAACCATCTGCAGAGAGGCGTGTTTCACCATCGTTTTTTAAAATCACCTTTTTCCCAGACTTGTAGGTGGATCTCCTCCAGCCACACCACCTAGACAGGAGGTTGGGAATGGCAGGAGTTGCCCTCATCCAGGCAAGTCGCATCCCTTATTGGGCAACAGTGGAGGTAATGCAATGACACTTGGCACCCAGAATAGTCAGCCACGCTTGGTCAGATCAGTCTTAAGAAAGACAAGGGGGATTTCAAAATGCTGAATCAACTTGATCTAAAACAAAATCAGGCAGCTGCCTGGGGTATCTGAGAAGGGAAATTTATCAGGCCTGCTCTTCGTTTTCTGAGTTAGGGTCTAGGCCTGAAAAGTCAGCTTTCCTGCTCTTCTGATGCTGCTTGGCCTGCTCCACACCTTGTTATCTGCTGTACATTGCAGCCTTTGTGTAGCCTTGAGCTAGGATATTAAGGGGCGGTATCTCAGAGATATTTCACATGATTAAAGATCGTGATGGAGGTAGAGCGAGAAAAAGTTTTGCCCGAGTTTGGAGAACGGGAGTTAGGTTTGGGTGGGTAACTGCTGTCCACACTAAGGGGATAGACCCGATAGGCGACAGCTAGTCTGTCGGGGGTGAGGGAAGAGATCTGGAAAGAGCTAACGAAGGATATTAAAGTTCAAGAGTTCAATAGAGTGAGGAATGATCGCAAAGAATCTTACAAAATCTGTAACAGAGTGCGAGAGAGGGTGGTTTAGAAAAGTCGTCTTCCTGGGCTGGGGGTTGGGACAACAACTCACTACAAACAGGGACAGCCTCTGAATAAGGAACAGGCGTTCGGAGACTGAGATGAGGAGCAATGTCTCCACTCGGGGCGGGCGGGGGTGTGAGTCTTTAGAGTTCTCTCAGTCAGAGGCCTGTGGAAGCACAGCCATGGAACTGGCTCAAAACCAAGATCAATAGTTCCCTGGAGACAAGTGACATTAAAAAGGACATGGAGATAATGTGGGAAAATGAGGTGACTAAAAGCGATAAGTTTAGAGGGCTACAAAGATTGGGCTGGAGGGTGGTACTGGCAGTGTAGCTCTTTTGGGAGCCTCCATAGACATGATGGGTCGAATGGACTCCTTCTGTACTGTAAAATGCCAAGATCCTATCAGCTGTGACCTAACTGAATGGTGCAGCAGGTTAGAGGGGCTGAAAGACTTGCCCCTGATCCTAAGTATCTTACAGATCCGAGATGGGTGGATCGGGTGAAGATAACTGAATGGTGGAGCATGCCTAAGGGTCAGTTCTGTCCAGCCTGGGAACCCAGAGAAACCCAGCCCCTGGACCCTGAGTAAAGGCAGGCACACGGGTTCCCATTATGTACTGCCCTCTGCTGGCTTCTTTAATGATTACCCCGTCTGCCCTCGGCCACTCCCACACCACTTACTCTAACATTGTTGCTGAGTGACCAAGATAGCATCAATAAGCTCATTCTGAGACACTGCAGAGGGCTCAAGTGCTGAGCGCATTGTACAGGCAAAGCAGCTTGGCACACCTTTAAGCGACAGTCCCTCCCCTGTCCCACCTCACACCCATCATCCCCCTCCACCATTACTCAGTGAAAGAGCGGAAGACCTAGGAAAAGGAGCCTCTACCCTAGCAGTTAGATTGATTTTTATTATGTGTACTCAAGTCCAAAAGTACGGGACTGCAGTGAAGAGTGTATAATGTCACCACACAAGGTGTTATCTTATGATTCTGTACCTAGGTACTTGAACCTAAGAAAAAAGTTAAAAGTTAAACATTACAGTAATTCTTAGGATTAAGTAGAAAACTGAAGAAATAAAGCTAAAAGTAAAGGTTAGTCTGTGGGATGCAACTGGAAAGGATACCCTGTTGATAGTGTGATGAGTGAGGGAGCAGAGACCCTCCACAGATACCAGGTACCAGGAACCTCTGCCTCTCATGAATCCTCAGTGATGAGCCTGGATTTGAAAGCAGAGGGGCTGCACCAAGTTCAGGAACATGAAAGACAGAATAAAGACCAGCAACGTTTTGTTCCTGGAAAAGCTCAGCAGGTCCGGCAGCATCTGTGAAGGAGAAAACAGAGTTAATGTTTCGGGTACAGTGACCCTTCCTCAGAACCGAGGAAGTGCCACTGGACCCAAAACGTTAACTGTTTTCTTCTTCACAGATGCTGCCGGACCTGCTGAGCTTTTCCAGCAACTTAGTTTTTGTTCCTGATTTATAGCAACCACAGTTCTTTTGGTTTTTATTATACAATAAAGATCAAGGTGGAAATGCTAACTCCCAGAAAGGGGGGGGGGGGGGGGCAGGGTACTAATCTCCTCGTTTAAGCCTCCATTAAAACCCATCTAACATCTACATCTCCTCTCTCATGGCATCTGTTGATCTCCAATTCTCTGTACACCTTGAGGTAGTTAAGTAGCTCCTTGATGTTTTCATTCTCACCTTTGTTTTCAAACTCCCCAAACCCCATCTGTCACCTCCTCCAGTCCCACAACGCTCTGAGATATCGGCTCTCCTCTAATTCTGGCCTCTTGAACCAACCTAATTATAATCCCACCAACATTTATGGCAGTTTTCTCTGTTGCCTAGGCTCCACTGTCTAAAATTCTCTTTTTAGACCTTGCCACCTCTCCCCCCGCCTTTAAAAATGCTCCTTAACACCTCTCTCACACTAAATCTTTGGTCACCTGATTAACTTTGGAGTCATGCTTCATCGTATGATGTGCCTGTGAAGAGATTGGGACGTTTTATTATGATACAAGGGTAATACGGGGTAGTACAAGATCACGTTAGAATTAACGTTAGGATAAGTGCAAGCGGCTGAATGCCAATCACTGATCAAGCTCTGATTGTGGCCACAGGTTTCGTGAGCTACAGAGGATAACAGCCTTGTGTTCCAGATGCAATTTGATCTGTCAAACTAACAGTTGAAGCAAACACACTTTATTCTTACACTATAGTTAAAGTCCAAACAATGGAAAAAGAGAATTGATAAAACCTAACTAACTATTTGAAAACTTAGTAATTAATAGGTTAAGTTAATTACTAAACAGCAATATAGTAACATTTCCCCCCCCCCCCCCCCCCCACCCCCCGCGCACATGCACCTCTTGGCAAAGGCAAATCCAGGAAAATAAATTGAGTCATGAGCGATTCTCCAGTCCTGGTTTCTGCCCTTTACAACACCTACTGAAAGTTAAACTGCACCCCTGGTTCTGAGAGAGCTTGACCCCACCCCTTCATGCCGCTGTTATCATTCCAACTTCAAACAAAATCAAAGTTCACTGCGTTGCTGACAGCTTGTTCCCAAGTTTCTAACACTTGGCTTCAAAAGAAAAGGAAGAGGAAAAAAATCCTTCTTAAAGGCACATCTTGTAACACACTGCTCTAGTCAGAATCATAGAATCCCGACAGTGCAGGACAGTAAAGTTGTGATAACCAGAATCATGCACAGTGCTAGGAATGAGAACTAGTAAAGGTTTAATACAATTCTATCACAACCTCTCTGCTTTTCAATTCTATTTCTCTAGAAATGAATTCCAAAGCTTGGTTTTCTAACCCTAACTCACCTTTGCTTTTTGTAAAGGAAATGGATGATCTCATATCGATCAAGCACAAGTCAGATTGGCTCTGGTTGCCGATTCCCATGGAATTATTTTAAGGAATAATCTGGGATCCAGCAGTCGCTCAGATGTGTGATCTAATTATCACCTTCCACAATCATGTCTGAATAATTCAGTTAGTTATTGGGACAGAGTTCTGCAAAGTCAGCTACAGGCTGATTCTGGTCACAAGGCAATTTATCAGACAATTTCTTGGGCATTATACCATGAGGTGATATAGGAATTGCAAAGCAGGGACCACGAACCAAATTACTTCTGGGAAAAGTTTTGGGCAAAGAAGTAATCACCAGGTGGGAGATTTTCTGCCGCTGGCTGACCAGACATTAGGCAAGCAATGTTGTATTTTGCAGTGTAGACCAGTTAGTTTTATACTGCACTGTCCTCCCCACCCCACATTTCCGAACCTCCATAGGGTTGGAGGTGTCTTTAGTGGGCAGGTCTCAGTCTTGAATTGGGATGCTGGTGGGGGGAGGGAGGGGTGGGTAGGTGCAGGAGTTACCACCTCAGAGAGCTGAGTATTTTTTAAATAAAGCTGACATTCCAGTGCCATTGAGGCTGCACGGTTGATGGGATGGGGAGGTCCAGGATTTTATCCCATGACCATGAAGGCACAGCTGATATCATTCATGATCCACGAGTGTAAAGCCATTTAGGACAGACAACGAGAAATGTCTTCACCCAGAGTGGTGAGCTTATGGAATTCTCTGCCACAGAAAGCAGTTGAGGCCAAAACATGGTTTCCAACAAGGAGTTAGAGCAAAAGGGATCAAAGGATATGAGGAGAAAGCAGGAACAGGGGATGAGTTGGGTGATCACCCATAAATGGCAAAGCAGATCCAACTGGCCAAATGGCCTGTTCCTGCTCCTATTTTCTATGTTTCTAAGTCAGGGTTGGAGAGAAATTTCCAGGAGGTTTCGTCGCTATTCTATCCTTGCCCTTCTTGGTGGCAGAGGGTACAAGCTCGGACGGTGCTATCAGAGGAGCCCGGGGTAGTTGGTGAACGCGCATCTCGTAGATAGTATACTCTGTGCATGAATAGTGGAACAAATGGACACTGAAGGGTGGTGGAGGGGAATGCTGATCAAGTGCGCTGCCTCTTTCCTGAATGATGTTGAGCTTACTGTGTGTTGTTTATCCTCCCTCATTGTTCCCCGAGGGCATTTAAGGTAGACCAATGGCCCACTGCCAGGCTGGAGTGCCATCCTGGGACACCAGCTTCTGCAGGTCAACAATTGGCTCACCTCACCTGTGACCCTATCTGGCAGGTAGAGCCAGCTCAGGTTGAGGGGTCATGTCAATCTAGATTAAAGTCTGATCAGGTGAAAATGCCGAGAGTCAAGTTGAGATCTTGTACGTGGACCTGGGAAGATGATAAAAGAAACTAAAATAAAATAATTAGTAGAAAGAACATTTGAAACAGACTGCCTTAATGTTCTTGAGAACAATTTGACTGGTCCATGATATCACATTAATGGCAAGAGCATGTCTACATTACTTTAATTGTCCCCCATTTGCTACTCACTCATTCTAATATCGAAGAGAGTGAGAAGGGACCATTTATTTCAGGAGAAAATGGGCAAAAATAATTGACAATGGAGCTCTGTGATGTTACTGACAAAATCTGACAAGAGACTCAGGTCATTACAGGAGTGGGACACATTGAAACAAAGAGGTCTCCACTCATTCTAACTCATTTTACAGATGCACCAAATCTGGATGCATTATGGCTTTGAACAGCAACAGCTTTGCCTAGGACCTTAAGAAACTGCAGAAGTTTGTTCACACAACCCAACCTCCCATCCACTGATTCTATCTACACGTCTCATTACTGTGGGAAGGCAGCCAACATTGTTAAAGACCCCGCCCACCTCAGCTATAATCTCTGCCAATCTTTTCCATCAGGTAGAAGACGCACAAGATTATACACACGCACCAATGGCTTCAAGAACAGCTTCATCCCTGTTATTAGACTTCTGAGTGGACCTCTCAAATTTCAAATCTAATGCTGATCTCACCTACACCCGCAGATAAGCCTCACTTGGTTCAATCACCCTATATCTGTATATCTTCGTGTGTCATGGTCTGCCTGTATTGCACACAAAACAAAACTTTTCACTGTATATAGGTAAATGTGTCAATAATAAATCAAATCAAATACTTGTTAGGGCAGAGATGGAAATTCAAGCAAACAAGATGGACTTGAAACAATTGAGTCAGTGTAAATGGTGAAGGACCAGGTCTGTTGAATAAATGGCCAGCAGCACCCTCTACAGGATACAATATTAAATAACCAGGTGAATCCCAACCGAGTATTTTCTGAGATAATAAAATGTGAGGCTGGATGAACACAGCAGGCCAAGCAGCATCCCAGGAGCACAAAAGCCGACGCCCCAGGCCCAGACCCTTCGTCAGAGAGCTATTATCTTGGATTCTCCAGCATCTGCAGTTCCCATTATCTCTGAGTATTTTCTGAAGTGTCTTAACCCGAAATGTCAACTTTCCTGCTCCTGATGCTGCCTTGCCTGCTGTGTTCCTCCAGCTCCACACTGTGTTATTCCTGGATATTTCTATGTCAGGAGCAAGTTTTGTGATGGCCATATCCTGAATTGGCCACATCCAGATACGGTGTACAATCGTGGCCACTAAACCCGAACAAACGTAGGGATACGGCATGATACAGGGTTTATCAGAATGTGACCAGGGCTCCTAGACCTGGTGGAGACTTTGAACATAATTGAGGGGATGTACAGAGTTGCAGACACTCCAACCTCCAAAAACAACATACTGAACATCTGAGATAGTAGAAACTGCAGATGCTGGAGAACCTGAGATAACAAGGTGTAGAGCTGGATGAACACAGCAGGCCCAGCAGTGAGCAGGAAGACTGCCGTTTTGGGCCTAAACCTTCTTCAGAAAGTAAGAAATTTTCTGAAGGCGGCTCTAGGCCTGAAATGTCAGCCTTCCTGCTCCTCTGATACTGCTTGGCCTGCTGTGTTCATCCAACTCTACACCTAGTTATAGCTGAGCATCTGGGCTGAGACAGACACCGCAAAAGCTCTTTGGAGGGCTTACTGTCTAAGGCTCTCCGGCTGCAATAAACTGAGAGACTGGAAACTGCATTAAAAAAAAACTGACTGTTCGTTTGACGTGCACACATGTTATAATGTAAAATTGCATTAGACATTCAGACCCTCTACTATTGATGCTCAGTAGTAGCAGTATGTACTGTCTACAAATGCACTGTACTAACTCACTAAGGCTCCTTCGACAGAGCCTTCCAAATTCATAACCCACTTCCACCTAGAAGGACAGCAGCAGACGACATATGGGAACACCAACACCTGCAAATCCCCCTCCAAGCCACTCGCCATCCTGACTTGGAAATGGATCACCATTCCTTCGGCGGTCGCTGGGTCAAAATCCTGGTCCTTCCTTCCCAAGGGTACTGAGAGTCACCCACAGCTCACTACCATCTTCAAGGTAGGGAGGGGCAATAAATGCTTGCCCCGTGGTGCACATATCCCATGAATGATTAAAAACAAACTTATTTGCATTTATGTGGTGCATATCTATAAATTTTAAACCAATAAATTGTGTTTGTTGAGGAAAAATAAATGACATGCATAATAAAGACAAAGGGTGATAACCTGAGAGCACGAACAACGTGGGTTAGGGTAAGAAATGTGGTAGAATGAGGTGTCTCTCTCAATGTGGGAGAAACAGTCTTTTTACTCAGCTGCAGGTGCTGAAGCATGGCCCTCACTAGGGAGTAAGGAGCTGCCTAATAAGATGGTTATTTCCTGCTAACGACCTTATTGTCAACAAATCTCACCGTAACGTGCAGCTTCCTATCCTACCACCCCCCGCCAACAAAATTCTCAACACTCAGCAGGAACCTGGGGTACTCAGCTTGCTGCTTACGCCAAAGGGCCTCTGTGTTGGACTCCAGGCACGTGTCAGGGCACACTGCATTGGCACAGGACACTCACACTCTACATCCCTGAGCATTGGCAGCCAGTACAGGCCCCATGTGGTATGTCTCCTGTCCCTTTACAGGACACACTGCCCTGGTGACTTATTGTAACGCTGCAGCAAGGACAGTGCGCTCAGAGACACACCTCCAGCACACAGGCTAGTCACTTGCTTTCACAGTCTGAGCCCACCCAGATGCTCCCATTGCCTTGCCTTGCTGCACCTTGTGCATTCAGCCAGAGAGATCAAGCTGTACTGCTGGATCGTTTAGCATAGACACAAAGCAGGAAGATTAGTCAAGTCAAGGGAGATACCTTCCATCGTTGAGTCTACAAGATGTGATTTAAAACCCACAGGCTTGTGAAAGTTACCAATCTGCTGTCTTTGCACTACAATTTCCAAGAATTAAAAATAAATTATCTTTGGGATGCTGGAGAAACTGAAAAGGGACATTAAAACAGAAACATGTTGGCCTATTGCCTGAGATAACATGGTGTAGAGTTGGATGGACACAGCAGGCCAAGCAGCATCAGAGAAGCAGGAAGGCTGACGTTCTGAAGGTGGGTCTAGGCCCAGAATGTCAGCCTTCCGACTCCTCTAATGCTGCTTGGCCTGCTGTGTTCATCCAGCTCCACATCTTGTTATCTCAGATTCTCCAGCATCTGCAGTTCCTACTAGCCCTAAAAATAGCTATTAATATACGAAAAAAGAGGAAATTAAAGGTTGTCTGACTGGGAGTCCTATTGATCAGAGACTGATCAATTGAGCAAAGCGTCTCCTTCAAATTATCAGCTTCAGGCATGCTTGGTGATTTCTTGGTGCTGCTTTGAAGAGGAGTGTTGGATATTAAGTACCACATCTACACAGCATCAGATAGTCTCCTGACCCCACACAGTGCAGACTGCAAGTTTTGTTAACATTACTAGGGAAAGCATCTCTTGCACGCTGTCTTACTGTGACTTATTGATGCTTTCCCAGTGAATGTAGCCCACAAGTCTGCTTCACAATCAATACACTTCTATCGTGTGTTATTTTATGTACACCAATTGTCTCAAAATTGCACCTCTTCCCCCACCCCCCCCCCCCCCCCAGGCAGGTTTAATCTAGCATTTGTGGGATAAAAAAATAAATTGATTTAATCCACAAAGCGCACTTCATCAATAGCAGTGTCTTCACTTATTGTGTTTGCAGACGTCCTGCGTGGACTGCGGAGGTTCAAGAGGCAACTCGCCATCACAGGAGCTAGTAAGGGTGAGCAACAAATGCTGGCTCAGCCAGTGACACCCACAAAATAAACTTCAAATACTAGATTAGAGGGTAATAAGTGTTCCTGGAATTCACTACTGAACTCCTGCGGCCAGCTCCGTTCATAGCCACTGGGTCGAAATCCTAGCACTCCCTCACGGATAACATTGTACGCGTCCCTACACACCCACGGACTGCAACGGTTCAAGGAAGCAGCTCAGAACCACCTTCCCGGGGCAGTTAGGGATGGGCAATAAAACCAACCATGCTCTTACTTGAGGAAGGAATATTACTGTTTAAAACAAATGGGTTAACGCTATACCGGAATAATGCTCAAAGGGAGTTCACATCAACACATTTGACAAAACACTCCAGGAAGAGATTTTTTCAAAAAATCTTTTAAATTATTAGCGTTGCTATGACGACAACCACGTAACCTAAATCTTGAAATAAGTGTGACGTTAATTTTACATTTGTTTTTAAAATAAAATCTCAAAATTAGCATCTTAATGTCTGCGCTTCTAAATTAGCAAACAGTAATTCCAGATTCTATCGAAGGTGCTAAATTCATTCTTACAGTTTAACAGCGTAATCTCTTTACTGAGAAAGCAGCAAGGTTTGGGGGGGGGGGGGGGGGGGGGGGGAAAGAGTTCTCAAACTACTTACTGTAGCGAACCAGCGGCTCCAAGTCAGCATTTAGGATCTCCTCCCTGACCTAGTTGTGAACGTGCTGACCTGGGGCCTGAAGTGGGCTCGGGAGTAGGGAGAGGGGGGTTGCATAACCTCACCTCGGGTCTCGGCGGAGAATTGGGCCGAATGCCTGGTCACGAAGAGCCGCAGCTGTTGGTCGAGGTTGAAAGATGTGAGGTCGACATCCCAGGATCGGAGTCCTGTTTTTTTTGGGGGGGGAGAGAAGAGACAAACAGACCGTCAGTTACTCGCTCCCGAGTTAGACACAGCAATGAAGCCAATCCACGGCCATTCTTTTTCACACAGAGAAAGGACAACTCTAACATTGTTGGACGACCACCCACCCATGATAATCATTGAGTTCCGGGGCGGGGCGCGAAGGACAGTCAGAGGCCCCCTGCAGAGCATCCTACACAGACCACTACACTTCCCTACCATTTCACCATCCCTGGACACCATGTGCAATTCCCACGGCCAATCCATCCAACCTGTAGATTTTTAGACTGTGGGAGGAAACCCGCACAGACACGGGGAGAACGTGCAGTCGGCCGAGGGTGGAACTGAAGCCGTGTCCCTGGCGCTAATTCCTAACCGCCGAATCACACAGCAGAGCCGGAGTGCTGGTGAAAAGGGCCTTCTGGGTCAGCCCCTATAATTGCAACCCCCAAGCTGGCTCGGACTTCTGTTGTGTGAGTGATAATGGGAACTGCAGATGCTGGAGAATCCGAGATAACAAAGTGTGAAGCTGGATGAACACAGCAGGCCAAGCAGCATCTCAGGAGCACAAAAGCTGACATTTTGGGCCTAGACTCTTCATCAGAAACGGGGGATAGGGAGAGGGTTCTGAAATAAATAGGAAGAGAGAGGGAGGCCATTTCCCGTGATAATAAAATGTGAGGCTGGATGAACACAGCAGGCCAAGCGGCATCTCAGGAGCACAAAAGCTGACGTTTCGGGCCTAGACCCTTCAATCAGAGGTCTAGGCCCGAAACGTCAGCTCTTGTGCTCCTGAGATGCTGCTGGGTAGACCCTTCATCAGAGGTCTAGGCCCGAAACGTCAGCTTTTGTGCTCCTGAGATGCTGCTGGGCCTGCTGTGTTCATCCAGCCTCACATTTCGGACTTCCGTTGTATTGGTTTTGTGGGATCTTGCTGTGCTTAAGTTACTGCCTACACAAGCACAATCCCAGAACCCTAGGATAATTCTACACCAAAACCTAACTCCCACCCCCTGTAGGTGCCCAATCCACCTACCACATCTGGCCAACTGGACATACACAATTTTACCCCGCTGTATCTCACGGCAGAAACAGCCTGACCTAGACCCCCACCCCAGGATGCAGATAGATGTCGTGAGTGAGAAAGGGGCTGTAGTTAGGTTTGGGGGTCTGGAGCTGGGACACAGCGAAAGGCGTTATCCTGTGACCAGGCTTTCCTTTTTAATTCAGCCGCGAGTGCCAGCAGGACCGGTCACTAATTGTATCAGAGATAATAGGAACTGCAGACGCTGGAGAATCCAAGATAACAAAGTCTGAAGCTGGATGAACACAGCAGGCCAAGCAGCATCTCAGGAGCACTCTGATGAAGGGTCTAGGCCCGAAACGTCAGCTTTTGTGCTCCTGAGATGCTGTTTGGCCTGCTGTGTTCATCCAGCCTCACACTTTGTTATCCGGTCACTAATTGCTCAGTTTACATAGCTCACTTGGCCATTTCTGAGCTGGTTAAGTATCATTCAGTGAGGCACAGGCAGGTAGCGAGACTAGACTTGCTCCCCCCGGTGAACCGAGCCTCTATAACAATCTAGTAAATATTCCTCACAAGACTATCATTAATTCCAGGCTTGTTAATTAACCAATTTTAAATTCGGAGAACTGCCGTGATGGGGGTTGAACTCTTGTTTACAAGGCACGAGGGCCTGGCTTTAGTTTATTGATCCAGTAACGTTGCCGTATGCTGTGGTGTTGAATGTCCTGGGCAAGTGACAGGCAGACAATAGGAACAATATACTGCAGAGGCTGGAGGTCACAGCGGTTCAGGCAGTGCCCATGGACAGAGGCCAAGCTAACGTTTGGATGCTGCTTGAACCACAAACGCACAGCATTTTTGTGCTTTCAGACAATTGACTGATGCCTTCAGTGCGCTAATAGCTTTGACCCCATTCCCTGTTTAGGTGCGGGTGTTTGTGGGGGGGAACTGGGGATGGGGATTATCCTCAAAACAGGAATAAGAGTATTGGTGGGGTGGGGGGGGGTGGTGTGGCATTAGCTCTCAGCTGACGTGGACCTGCTCTCTGCAGCTGTCAGGTTGCGAATCAGGAGAGTCCCAGGATCAGTTTCCCCATCGATCTAACATCCGCTTGATGGTGTCGCCTGTCACTATCAAGCAGCTTCTTGTGAGGTGGGACCTCCTTTTCTGTGCCAAATGCCCCCGACACTGGCATTGCTGCCTGGCCAGGGAAGAGACGCGCAGTCATACTACAGCAATGCCTCTGTTTAACTGACTACGTGTTTGCTCACAGAGCTGGCCAACAGCTTACCTCTGTAATATCACCCAGTGCCAAAAGCTGCATTCCTACTGCTATCAGTCAGGCTTCCTGTTTATTTTTGCTGAGTCACTGTTGGGCGCACAGGCAGATGCTCGCCAAACCTTCCTGAACCTTATCTCACAGCACGCTGCATACACAGAAGGGAAATGGCTTCAAATGTTACTCCAAAGACTCTAAAACAAAATCCCAGCACAGTAGTAAGGGAGTGCTGCTCTGCCAGACGTGCTATCTGTCGACTGGAACACCAAATTGAGGTTCTATGTATTTGCTTAGGGAGATTATTTGAAAAAAATCCCATGGTATTAATTTGATGGAGAGTTCTATTTGGTGTCCTAGCCAACATTAATACCTCAATTAACATCAGTATAAACCAGACTATTTGGTGTTAGTTGTGGGATCTTGATGTGCAGGTGTTGGCTGCCACGTTTCCTGTTTTTTTCCCCCCTCATACTTCAAAAGGCACACCATCAGCTGCAAAGCACTTGGGATGTCCTGCAGCTGGGAATGGTGCCATATATATCCAAGCCTTTCTTAGTTGGCACACTCCGGCGCCATGTGATAACTACTGTGTTTAAGGTGTACCTGAAGGGAGATGACAACATTGAGGAGACAGCGCGGGATGAAAATGTTTGATGATATAGGCAGCCAGCAGAAGGAGCCTAAACTGAATGCGGACGTTCAGTTGGTAGATTCAACAACAACCACTGCATTTAAATAGCAGCTTCAATGCAGTACAATAACACTGGGAGTGTTTTCAGACAAAACAGGCAGATAACCAAAAGTCTCGTCAAAGACATCGATTTAAGGAACACCTTAAAGGAGGGAGGGGCTGGAGAGAGCGAGAGAGATTTGGAATTCCAGGGATTGGGACCCCAGGCAGCTAAATGCTGCCATTAGTGGAATAATGGGAATTAGGGGGTTGTGAAGCTGGAGACCCAGCGAGGAGTCAGGGGCCATGAAAGGATTGGAAAACAAAGATGCGAAATTTAAAATTGAAGCACTACCAGACTGGGATGTAGTAAGTAGACCAGCGAACACGGTGCCTGGATGAGATTGTCAACATAATATATCACTGAAACGAAACAACCCTTTGCAAAGTCAGCTGATTCTCAACAATTACATTCTGATAATGTGAACAACAAAGAGGAATGTTAGAAACTGCAGCCCTCCTTACGATTACGGGCCCCTACAACTTGGGATTCTGTTGCCCACTGACCATTCATTGTCCTTCAATTTGCTGTGGCCTACTCTTGCGCCCACCTCGGGGGAAGGGTGGTCAGCTGACATCTTTTTGAGTCCTTATTTCAGAGACAGCAATGGGCACCGTGGGGCTAAATCTGAGTCATTTCAAGAGTGCATCCATTCTCAGAGTACACACCCCTTACTGTTATTTCGTGGGGGGTGGGCACTGGAATGGCTGGGCAGACTGGGCTTGTTTCTGCCAGAGTTTAGAGGAGTGAGGAGATTGAAGTACTTGAGATCCTGAATGGTCTGGATGAGGAGGATGTGGAAAGGATCCTTCATTTAATGGATAAATCCGGAAACAAAAGGCGGCATTTAATAATTAGGGAAGACTTTTTAGGACAGAGCTAGAAATCCCACTCCCACATGCTGCGCATCTTTGGAACTCCCTACCTCAGGAAATGGTGGAAGTTGGACCATTGGATATTTTTTAAGGTGGAGATGGATAGCTTCTCATTGGGCAGGGGAATCAAAGGTTATCATTGGATAGAAAGTGTAGTGATTGTAACAAGGTCAGCTGTGAGATCCCTGATTAGAGCTGATTGTTAGTCTCATCCAATCAGGGAGCCCTGGCTCACAGATATGAACAGGAGTGTCAGGGACTGCTCTCTCACTCAGATTGATCAGTGTCAAGGATGCTCCACGTGTACGTAAAGGGGCGATTGCTGACAGGCTCAATGGCCTTCTTCAGCATCTGCAGTTCCCATTATCACTGCCTCTGGAGTCGGTTCAGTGTGGGATTCGCAAATCGAAACACAAACACAAACGGCTCGAGGGACCACGTGGCATTTTCCTGTCCCTGATGTGTACCTTTCTATCAAAGAAAAGAATAGAGGTAGCTAGGTTATATTTATTGTTTCTCGTGTAGCTAGCTCCAGTTAATCTCACTTGAAAAGCTAATCCCAAAGATACGGATCTGGAGGCACGTGTCGGCCCAGACTGGCTAAGGATGGTAGTTTTCCTTCCTCGGGGGAACATTAAGCGAACCAATTGTATTTTTTAAAAAAACAATAATCCTTTATTGAATTGGATTCCGGGTATGTTTTGAGCCCAGGTCCTCTGGCTTAATGGCTCTGGAACATGAGGACTGCAGCAGCAGATGGGTATAAACGCTTGGTGTCGCTACAATTCTTAATTGCAGCAAAAATACGAAAGCTTTTTTTGTACAGTGGCTGCATCAAGCAGACAGAATGGGAGCAGCTGAAATCGATTGTTCCACTGCCTTCAGCATCTGCCCTTGCACTCGATAATCTCTCAGCACGGAATGATAATAATAAAAAAAACAAGGCGAGAGGGAGGGGATCTGACTGCAGAATGACATTGTACCACATCCAAGCTCAGTCTGGGGTTGGTGCAGACTTCCTTTTCCTCTGGAGTTTGGCAGACAGCACATGGTTACTGCGGAGAGAGGTGGGCAGACACACTGCACCAGCGGCTGGCTCGTTCTCCCTGTCCTGAGGGGACTGTCTCCTGCTGGGGGAAACGTGGTATTTCACTGATCTCACCTTCGCCCCCCCCCCCCCCGCCACCCAAAACTAAAACACACCAACCGCTCCCCTTCAGTACCACTGAAAATTATTTTTATAGTTTAAATTATTTTAATCCTAACTTTTGAAGGGCAGTTTAATTTTCTTCTCGCGGTTTTAGAGATAGTTACTAAACTCTACAAAGTCCAGTAGCTCGTTATTTTCTCTGCCCGCAGAACAAAGTATTTCATATGTGCATTGTACTAGTGCCATTAATGCTATTCAACTGTGAGAGGCATTGCAACCAACCTGGTATTCCAACGCGCCCACCCCCCACAAACCGCCAAATTAAAGCATGCACCTTTTCCAGCAGGGGTCACTAACCAGTAGCAAAAAAAATGAGACCTCTTCCCCCTCTAAGTCACTGGTTGTGAGGTTTACTCTAGTCCTTGCCTCAGAGTTAGTCACGGATCAGTGCACTGGGACAATAGACAATAGGTGCAGGAGTAGACCATTCGGCTCTTCAAGCCAGCCCACCATTCATTATGATCATGGCTGATCATCCACAATCAGTATAATAAAATGTGAGGCTGGATGAACACAGCAGGCCAAGCAGCATCTCAGGAGCACAAAAGCTGACGTTTCGGGCCTAGACCCTTCATCAGAGAGGGGGATGGGGGGAGGGAACTGGAATAAATAGGGAGAGAGGGAGAGGTGGACCGAAGATGGAGAGAAAAGAAGATAGGTGGAGAGAGTATAGGTGGGGAGGTAGGGAAGGGATAGGTCAGTCCAGGGAAGACGGACAGGTCAAGGAGGTGGGATGAGGTTAGTAGGTAGATGGGGGTGCGGCTTGGGGTGGGAGGAAGGGATGGGTGAGAGGAAGAACAGGTTAGGGAGGCAGAGACAGGTTGGACTGGTTTTGGGATGCAGTGGGTGGAGGGGAAGAGTTGGGCTGGTGTGTGGTGCAGTGGGGGGAGGGGACGAACTGGGCTGGTTTAGGGATGCAGTTGGGGAAGGGGAGATTTTGAAACTGGTGAAGTCCACATTGATACCATTAGGCTGCACAGTTCCCAGGCGGAATATGAGTTGCTGTTCCTGCAACCTACGGGTGGCATCATTGTGGCACTGCAGGAGGCCCATGCTGGACATGTCATCTAAAGAATGGGAGGGGGAGTGGAAATGGTTTGCGACTGGGAGGTGCAGTTGTTTGTTGCGAACTGAGCGGAGGTGTTCTGCAAAGCGGTCTCCAAGCCTCCGCTTGGTTTCCCCAATGTAGAGGAAGCCACACCGGGTACGGTGGATGCAGTATACCACATTGGCAGATGTGCAGGTGAACCTCTGCTTAATGTGAAATGTCATCTTGGGGCCTGGGATGGGGTGAGGGAGGAGGTGTGGGGGCAAGTGTAGCATTTCCTGCGGTTGCAGGGGAAGGTGCCGGGTGTGGTGGGGTTGGAGGGCAGTGTGGAGCGAACAAGGGAGTCACGGAGAGAGTGGTCTCTCCGGAAAGCAGACAGGGGGTGGCCATGGGCACCCGCATGGGCCCCAGCTATGCCTGCCTCTTTGTAGGTTACGTGGAACAGTCCCTCTTCCGCGCCTACACAGGCCCCAAACCCCACCTCTTCCTCCATTACATTGATGACTGTATCGGCGCCGCCTCTTGTTCCCCAGAGGAGCTCGAACAGTTCATCCACTTCACCAACACCTTCCACCCCAACCTTCAGTTCACCTGGGCCATCTCCAGCACATCCCTCACCTTCCTGGACCTCTCAGTCTCCATCTCAGGCAACCAGCTAGAAACTGATGTCCATTTCAAGCCCACCGACTCCCACAGCTACCTAGAATACACCTCCTCCCACCCACCCTCCTGCAAAAATTCCATCCCCTATTCCCAATTCCTCCGCCTCCGCCGCATCTGCTCCCACGATAAGACATTCCACTCCCGCACATCCCAGATGTCCTCGTTCTTCAAGGACCGCAACTTTCCCCCCCACAGTGATCTAGAACGCCCTTGACCACGTCTCCCGCATTTCCCGCAACACATCCCTCACACCCCGCCCCCGCCACAACCGCCCAAAGAGGATCTCCCTCGTTCTCACACACCACCCCACCAACCTCCGGATACAACGCATCATCCTCCGACACTTCCGCCATCTACAATCCGACCCCTCCACCCAAGAAACCATTATCTCTCATCCACAATCAGTAGCCTGTTCCTGCCTTATCCCCGTAACCCTGATTCCATTATCTTTAAGAGCTCAATCCATCTCTTTCTTGAAAGTATCCAGAGACTTGGCCTCCACTGCCTTCTGGGGCAGAGCATTCCATATATCCACCACTCTCTGGGTGAAGAAGTTTCTCCTCAACCCTGTTCTAAATGGTCTACCCCTTATTTTTAAACTGTGTCCTCTGGTTTTGGACTCACCCATCAGTGGAAACATGATTCCTGCCTCCAGACTGTCCAATCCCTTAATAATCTTATACGCCTCAATCAGATCCCCTCTCATCCTTCTAAACTCGTGTATACAAGGCCAGTCGCTCCAATCTTTCAACGTATGATAGTCCCGCCATTCCAGGAATTGACCTCATGAACCTACGCTGCACTCCCTCAATAGCCAGAATGTCCTTCCTCAAATTTGGAGACCAAAACTTCACACAATACTCCAGGTGCGATCTCACCAGGGACCTGTACAGCTGCAGAAGGACCTCTTTGCTCCTATACTCAATTTCTCTTGTTATGAAGGCCAGCATGCCATTAGCTTTCTTCACTGCCTGCTGTACCTGCATGCTTGCTTTCATTGGCTGATGTACAAGAACACCTAGATCTCATTTTACTTCCCCTTTACCTAACTTGGCTCCATTAGATAGTAATCTGCCTTCCTGCTCTTGCCACCAAAGTGGATAAACACACATTTATCCACATTAAGCTGCATCTGCCATGCATCCGTCCAATCACCTGTTCAAGTCACCCTGTATTCTCATAACATCTTCCTCACATTTCACCCTGCCACCCAGCTTTGTGTCATCGGCAAATTTGCTAATTTTACTTTTAATGCCTTCATCTACATCATTTATATATATCGTAAACAGCTATGGCCCCAGCACCAAACCTTGTGGTACCCCACTGGTCACTGCCTGCCATTCCAAAAGGGACCCGTTTATCACTAATCTTTGCTTCCTCTCAGACAGCCAATTTTCAATCCAAGTCAGTATTTTTCCCCCAGTATCATGTGCCCTAATTTTGCTCACTAATCTCCTATGTGGGACTTTATCAAAGTCTGAAAGTCCAGGTACACTACATCCACTGGCTCTCCCTTCATAGTTACATCCTCAAAAAATTTCAGAAGATTAGTCAAGCACGATTTTCCCTTCATAAATCCATGCTGACTCTGACCTATCCTGTCAACAGAGTGAGCAAGGTAGAGACAGCACCTCACCCCCACCCCCACAGGCAGAAACTGCTAGGTTGTTGTCTCTGGTATTGTGAAATTGGAAATTGCAGTGCAACACTGGCCAATCATTTCACTGGGGTGTCGTGGATAGCACACTAACAATGTAAGTGTTAAGT
This sequence comes from Stegostoma tigrinum, assembly GCF_030684315.1. Taxonomy (NCBI): domain Eukaryota; kingdom Metazoa; phylum Chordata; class Chondrichthyes; order Orectolobiformes; family Stegostomatidae; genus Stegostoma; species Stegostoma tigrinum. Next base: position 21,690,973 of record NC_081389.1, on the reverse strand, counting down.
TTTCAAAATGTAGTTGAGAGAATTGACTGAAATTCCAGAAAGGATGCAATGGAATGTGCACAGACGGATGTGTACATAGCGCCTGAGCAGAACAGCCAAGGAATTTTGTTTCTGAATGATGTTGCAATGTAGAAAATGCAGTGGCTAATTTGCTCATCAGAGAGGCAGCTTGAGATTAGTGATATTTCCACAAGATCTGTACTGGATCACAGCATTTCAAACAATGCATAATGTGAGTAGGCTGAAGGAAGACAGACCTGTGTATCAAAATCTGCTGACGACGCTAAGTGGCACGGTAAGTAATATGAATGGGAACAGAAAGTTGCTAAGGGGCATCGATAGATCAATCAAGTGGGCAAAACAATTGTAAATAGAGTCATGTGGAAAATGTGAGCTCATCCACTTTTGGACTCAAGAATGATGAGCCAGAATATATTTTGTTTAAACCGTTGGAAACCGCAGAAGCGCAGAGGTTTTGGGTTCACGGATAGATATTGTGGCAAATTAGCAGACAGATATCAAATCTAATAAAACAGGCGATTATATGAAGTTCTAGTTGACTTCACCTGGAGTAATCGTGCTCAGTTTGGAGCACCCCAGGGAGGCTGTATTGGTCTGTGAGGCACAAATTCTCTAGAATTATTCCAAAGCTGGAAAATCTAGTTGTGATGTTTAAAATGCTGAATGGATATGTTAGAGCTTAAGATAGTTAATTACATGTAGATTTGAACTTGTCTAAGTATTGAATACTGACAATACTGGGACAAAGGAAACAGGAAGGAAATTGAAACTGGAGTATGGCAACCACAAACAGAATAAAACCATTCCTGTGGATACCATCTTGATAACATCAGAAATATTAGTCAGACATAAAATGGACATTGAGCTAAAGACATTAGACAAAACCGTAGCATTGGAGGTTAAGAATAATGGAGAGAATTGTAGAGGGTTGTAAGTTAGGGGAACATATTCAACATGGGACTGAAATCAAGAGGTTCATTACCAATAACTATTTGAATGGTTACTTTAAATAAATGATGCTAATAAAGTGCTTCAATTAAATTATGCTAATGATGCGTAATGAATTTATGCTAATAAGCATATGACAATGAAATTATGCAAATGGTTGCAGGAGGACATCATTAACCCACCAATTATTGTACCACTTTCCAGCGATTACTCCATTTCTTAGCTATGCGCCATCAGGGAAGTGCTAAAGCTGACAAACACTTCAGAACAATATTACCTACATTTGCTTAAAATCTGTTGACGTAATTCTGAGCAATGGGGCTCCCCAGTTATCTTTTCTTCCCTCACAGGTCCCTCTTATAGAGTCAAGTTTTGCAGTTCACTAACTTTCACTGTTGTTTTCTTCACAAGGGTGACACCACATGCCCACTGTGACTTGGTGTTTGCATGATGTAGACCAGATCCACAGGCTAAGGTTCAAATCCATCTTACCATCTGTCCTCAGTTAGAATCAAAGAATAGAACAGCACAGGAGAAGGCTATTTGGCTATTTTGAACAATTACTTCCAGTTCCTCATGCTTCTCACTACATCTTTGCATTTCTTTTGGAAAACTGCTGTTGAATTTGAATGCATCAGCCTATCAGGCAATGCATTGTACTACTTATTGAACAAACTAATTCCACCTTTGGTCTTTATTTGCCAGTCACCTTAAACTAAACATTTTGATTCTCAACCACATAGCCATTGGAAATTCTGCCATAGTTGTTAGTCTCATTTGGATGTTTTGGTTCAGAATTGCTGTGACACTCTTTACCCTCCTGGCTTTGTGGTGCATTAACATTCATCCCAGTTCATCTAATGTTTACAGAGTTCCAAACTCAAGTTAAGATGAACAAGGTTAATTTAACTGAAAGGGTTTATCCCTTATGGCCTTTCCATTAACCCATCCCATTGTCCAGAGTCTGAACTTCTGTAATATCTCATCCAACAGATTATTTCCACACAGTCACTGTCTTTCAGTGAGAATAATCTTCAAGGATCCACTTTAAGTTGACTTCTGAGTCTGATGTAAATTTTCATGCTCTCCTTTTGAGCCATCACTGTTGCTATGCCCTGTTATGCTTAGGATTTTCTTTTTGGTTGATGAATTGGGTGTTATGTAAGTATTATTTGTTCTTTCAATTGCCTATTTATTTATAAATGCACTGATCAGTGCAAAGCAATATCTTGGTGTGGTGCCGAATCTAAAGATGACAGGGTTTTGTTTCAATGTACCACGCTTCTGAATGTGTTACTTGTGACTTCAGGGCTTTGATCGAACTCTTTCCCAGAGGCTGTGCTTATGTATCGAGTTTCCTCTCTAAATCTCATTTGCCTGCAATGCAGGATAATTGGATCCCTATTAAAAGGACCAAGAACGTACAGCCAAGTTCTAAAAAAAGACAGACGCTATGAAGTGATACACTTTATTTCTCTCCTTCACCTCCAGTCCATTAAATTAGTCAGGGTTGAATAACATGCGCAAAATATTGAGTCACTCTGACATTCTGCTGAAGTGGACACAACTTTGCCAAAGGGTGAAATGGACAGTCAAAATCACATTTTATCATGTCAGGGTAATTCTAATTAGACCCAATTTAATGCAATGCTCCTGGGATTAGCTTTCTATTTTTACGCCATTCATTCTACATAACACTTGTTCATGTGAAGTGTTTGTGCTGTACGGGACAGTCAGATTCATTGTGAACATTGTCCATCTGGGAGGTGACATCAGGGAGAATTCTTGTACCCTACGTTGAACTAGAGCAATGAATTATCTATGTCACAATTGAGAAGGCAACATCTCAGCTGGAAGATGGCATTCCCTCGGTACTACCTTTCTGTTAACTTTGATCTTTTGCTCAAGCCTCTGGAGTGGGAACCTCTGACTAAGAGTCAAGTGCCTTGGCTGACTCAATGTGCACTGAGGATTGAGCCTGCCTGGTCTGTTTAGCTAAATGTCACAGGGTTATTGTCCATTCCAAGAGGGACAAATCATGGCTCAATGTCTTAATAGTGCTACTCATTACTAGTTCCTCCCTAATAGTTCCAGACACAAAGATCACAGTTGCAATATAGAACTAAACTGGTGCACAATTCAATGCACACAAAATGCACCTCACGGGGCTGCACTGAATTTTTAAATTATTGATAGAAATTTCAGTGAGGGACCAATGTCCCTTAAAGAAGGTTACAAAAATAATTCTGAATAAGAGGAAAAATGGTGGTTAGGTAAGTTTTGAACTAATGCAATAAGGCTGCTGCCTCCAATAATCAGCCGTTGTTACTCATATGAATCAGACTTTAAAACGTCAGTTCAAATCCAACCCCAGAGACTTTCTTCAGTTCATGCAGGCTGATTCACCTGGTATAAAAGAAAAACACTGCAGATGCTGGAAATCTAAAATGAAGTAAAAACAGGGAATGTTGGAGAAACCCAACAAGTCTGACAGCATCTGTGGAGAGAAAAAAAGTTACCATTTCAGTCCAGTTCTGTAGAAAGGTCATCCTGGACTTGAAACATTAACTATTTCTCTCCACAGACACAACCACACCTGCTGAGTTTCTCCAGCATTCTCTGATTTTCCTGGTGCTGCCTCTCAGATGAGATGTTAATTTTTTAGGCCCCCATTTGATGTCTCATGGGGATGTCAAAGATACCATGGTCATGGTTTGAGGACAAACAGGAGCTCACCATAATACATCAACTAATACTCATCCTTAACCAAACGTCATTCAAACTGATGATCTGGTTGTTATCATATCATTGTTCGCACATGTTGGCAGCCAAATTTCCTACGTTACGACAGGGACTGCACCTCAAAAGGACTTTACTACTCAGGTGAATTTGACGCATTGAGGAAGGCACTACATAAATGCATTCTTCTCTTTTCTTTAGTAATAGCCACAAATATTAAATGTTGGAAAAAGGGTGTCTCTGTCAGAACGCCACTGTTCTTTTTGGAAGTAAGGATTAATCACTGGCAGCAACCCCCGAACGTGTGGTGGGGTGGCACTGAGTGTACATCAGTTTCAGGAGTCAGCAAACCCCACTTTCCTGACTGGGTTTGGACAATGCAGCAGGAAGCAGCCTGGCCTGCCAAGTAGCAAACACTGACAAAACCAAGTCAGGGATGGTGCAGACCAACTGGCCCAAGTGGGGAGTTATTGGCCTCGTTGTGTTATCACTGAACTACTCCAGGGAACCAAGCAATGGTTTGGGGAAATCTGGGTTCAAATCTTGCCACAGCAGATGGTGGGAGTTCAATTCAATATATTTTTTAAAATCTGGAATTAAGAGTCTAATGAACAGGACTCCATTGTCAATTGTATGAAAAACCCATCTGGTTTGCTAATGACCTTTAGGGAAGGAAACTGTTGTCCTCATCTGATCTGGCCAACATGTAACTCCAGATTTATATCTGTGGTTGACTTTTAACTGCCCTCTAGAAAACTAGGGATGGGCAATAAATGTTGGCCCAGCAAGTGATGTCCTCATTTTGTGAATTTTTTTTAAAAAAAGCCTGGATTCTTATGGGGAATGTTGCAAATTCCGTGGGTGAAATGCCATGTTGGTTGATTGAAGACAAGATGATTGTAACCCCATATCATCTCGATCTTTGACTTTCAGTGTTTCACACTGGATTTTTAAGATGCCTTGATGTTTATCCTCACACAAATGCTGCAGAAAGCTCTGTGAGCCAGTCACAATGTAGCTCTTGTCTTCTGCTCAACATTGTTCTTTAACTGGTCAGTGTTCTCTGATAAGCCCAACACAGATAAAACTGTATTTTTTGGAAGTGCAGTTGAGACAAGTTATTCAATGTTTTGTTACAGATCTCCCACAACACAATTACTGACTCAGACTGACAGATGGAGCTGCAGATATGTTCAAGAGATTGTGCCCCTCCTGCAATGGATAAGGGAATGAGAGAACTCAGTATTTTCATATCAGGCTTGTGCCAGTGGTATTAAAGTGCAGCTTGCACAGTTTGCTGGGCCCCAAACTCTGGAATTCTCCCACTCTGATAGAACAGATTTAAAGGGGCTGAATAGACTCCTCCTTCTCCCCACCTTGGCTGCAGTTGGCAGGTCTGGTGTACAAGGGTTGTCCTGATGACACCACAAAGAATTCACAGCCCTGAATGCCAAGAAACGCAGTTTCTATCAACACTGACATATTCCTTCCTTAAGCCCTCTTATAGAGGCTGGGTCAGATTGTTCATTACCTTGGCATCTACATGCACTTAAATTTTCACATGTGAATGGATTGTTACCTTGTATGATTTCTTCCATTATGGAGAAGGTGCTTGTGCTCTGCACAGCATACAACAGGTTGCTGCATGAGCTGCAATTCCATGCAGCTTAGAGGGGTCACTGACATCCTAATTAACTCTGAGCTAATCATCTGACTCAATATCCTATCCATCACCATGCTCATTTCTACCTCTGTGGCATTGCTCAGACATCTGCCAACAAGTCTTGTTAAACCAGCAGCCTTGTGCTTACCGACCTGCACTGACTCAATTTTTGAGCCTTTTCTGGTCCCTTTCTCAATAATTCCCTCCAGCTCTATAACCCAGGATCCTCTAGTTCTGGCCTCTTGCAAGCTTGGAGGGCTGAACAGCCTATTCTTGCTTGTTAATCCCGGAGACTCCCTACTTTTATGCTCATTTAAGATATACCTCTTTAATTGAGCTTTAGGGCACCTCCCTAATATGTCCTTAAATGACACCATGTCAAATTATGTGTGATGAAGCATAGGGGAAATTTTATCCCTAGGATTTGGAACATGGGTTATGTCTCTCTCTTCAAATCCCAGAATATTAACACAGCCCCATGTGGGCCCTGCACGTATTAACCTGCTCCCGGGAGAGCCTGCCAATACTGACAGACTCCCACGTGAATACAGAGGTATTCTCTGGGACCTCTTGAAATACCAACATATTGCAGCAAATAGCAACATACACCCTGGGACCCTTGAAAATAGTGCTGCACATATTCTGACTCCTTCCCCAACTTGCAAAAGTCAGCGACCAAGGCCCAGAGGGAAAGCAGTTGAAATAAGATTATAAACAAGTTTGAGAACAGGATGAACACAGCAGGCCAGGCAGCAGCGGAGGAGCAGGGAAGCTGACGTTTCCGGTCTAGACCCTTCTTCAGATCTATCACTATCTCAGTTGAAATAAGTTTTTTTTATTAATTAGGAAACAGCTGTTAGAAGGTTCTGGTGACCAACACATCCAGGAACCTTATGGTAAATGGTGAGATATGTTGTGATTTAGCGTGCACAATATTCAAATCCTAAAGCCACGTGTAGCAGGACTGGAGTTACGGTTCTTGTGGTGCAGTGGTAGGGTCGCTACCTGGGTGGCCAGAAACTCCGGGTTCAAGTCCCATCTACTCCAGAGATGTTCAGTTGTATCATAATACATGTTGATTAAAAATAGCGGGGGTACCTTCATACTTTGAAACGCTTCAGTGATTTCAAGAGAGTTAGCAAACCTCCGCAACATTTCTCCAGAAAATGTCGCTCAAAGACAATGCTGGAAGGAGGAACAGGCGGCTGAAAAAGAGGAAGGGACGGAAGCTGCACCGCCTTCAACATCGTGGTGATGGGGAAAAAGAAGTTGAACTGTCACCAAAAAGTGAAAAATAATCTTATTTCAGCAAAACTTTCTATTTGCAACACGCTGGGATTAAGTGGCTGCCATTTAAATTGCATTGAAATAGCTTACAGGCAATAGAAATATTTTGATCTTCGAAACAAAATAGAATGCAGTTCGCCCAGTTCCAGACAGGTTCCGGTTGGAGCATTATCTTAATCATTTAATCCTTTCTTATTTTATTACTTGGGCGGTCTCCTCACCTTGTTCAACGTGGAGAATTGCTGATCTCAGTTGACTATCTGTGGCGATTTCTCCAACGACAATCAGAACGGAGTAAGTGTGCAGGTTGCACGGCGCTGGGGACTGCGGTCGCTGTCCGTGGTGCTGAACCTGATCCGGGGACTGCTCGGCCGCCGCCGCTCGCTGCTCCGGGGCAGCGGGGAGCATCGCTTCCCCGGCCGCCGTCGCCATCGCAACCACGCCAATCAAATCGCCAACACAACTACACCCTCTCCATCCACTCACACCTCCCAGAGCCTTCTTAAACAAGCTGAGACCCCGCTGGATTGGCTTGGGATCTTGACTGACATTCGGATGATGTCAACTGGGGCCAATCCCGAACGTCAGGAGCAGACGAAAGGTGGGATTTTAGGGAAGGGGTAGGCGAACTTACTAGAGAGAGAAGAGCACAACGCTTTTTTCAAAAAAAATTCTGCGACAGTGCAAGACTGGGCTGAAAATGGTGCAGTGTACGCGTGTATGGTGTTTTGCAACCATTCTATTCTACATCTTCGCATTAAAATCTATTGCAAATAAAACATTGTCAGTACAACAAAAAGCCTGGGTTGGATTGCAAGTTTTGGAGGTGATTAGGTCCCACATCCAATGTGCAGAGACAGTTAGTGTAGGATACATCAGATAGAGTGGCAAACCTGCATCATTTTATACCACTGAACGCTGTCCATTCCTTCATGCAGCAAACTACAAGGCATGGTGCATAGACCCCTCGCCCACGATAGAGGCTGAAGGGACCAAAAGGCTGAAATTGAAATAGATAATGCTGCAAATTGTAATGGCCAAGAGAGGAGTTCACAGATTCACACTATGTTTTAATCGGAATTAATAGAGGAGCATCGTTCACGTTGAGGATGTTAACCTGTGTCTACTTCAGAAGATACCTAACCAGCCATTCATTTCCAGAACCTCTGCTTTTGACAAATTGCAACACCCTGCAATTGTCCAATGCTCATTTCATGTATGTATTAGATTGAGGGGGAAAATCAGTGTTTTGAGAACAGCAGCAAAAGATGTTAAGCATCTTAAAGGTTAATGGGAGAGCTTGTTGACTTTGAAGTTAGGAGGGTAGTTTCCAATAACCAAAGCAATTGCCTTTTCAGAACCACATATATGATTGTCTATGGCAGATGCAAGTATAAAATTTACCCCAACAAAATTCATCCACCCATCCCAACTTCTCCCCATGAAATTCCTCAATCCACATCTGAACTCCTTCCCACACTCATGACATTGCTTCACCCATTTCAGATTCTCCCCGTTCCCCCCGTTACGGAAGACGTGTCAATAGCAGCATAAAGCTGGGAATTCATGTTAGCCTTCACTCTGAAATCTGGCTCTGGCTGGTGTTGGCACTGAATCGCAGCGTCTGCTGGTCACTAATCAAAGCATCATCAATCAGATCACATTGCCCCAGCTTTCTGCTGACACAATGTGAATCACTGTTGCATTTAATAATGCACTGTAGTTCTGGCTGAAGTGATAACAACTCACGGTTAGTAATAATTGTGCCTCTTATTCCCTTCGCTACGAACATTCTAGGAAACAAAAATTTGGAAAGTGGTCTTTGAGGATTTCCAGACATTGTGTTCATGACAAATTGACTGCTGTGGAATTGGACAGTGGCATTACAGAGTGCAATCCAGTAGATTTTGTACAGTGCTAGCCAAGTCTGAAGCAAGTGGTAGGAATAAGAGCACAGAATATTCCAGATCATTGGCTGTCGGTTCTCTCTATGATTCAGCATAAGTAGCTATTTCATTGACACATATTTAATTTTGCAGAGAATTCAGTTTCTTTCAGCACTTTCCCCTCCCCCTCTTTTTTCTTCTCATCTCCAAGTAACATAAGGTTTGTTGGATCTCCCTGTCCACATTTCCTCTCCCAATATCACTGGCCCATCCCCTTCAGATCCCTAAGGTTCCCATCCCCCCAGTGATCAGTCAGAATCAGTGGCAGCTGGGGAGGGAAATCACAGTAAAATCATGCAGCACTTACAGCAGAGATTAGTGGGTATCTCAAAATTCTTGGGGACCAACACACTGTCCCTTTCAATGTTTCCTATTCTGAAAATGTGATCAGACAAGTTGAGGCTGACATCCCAATGTGGCACTGATGGAGTGCTGCACTGTTGAAAATGCTATTTTTCAGATCAGATGTTAAGGAAGGGTCTAGGCCCGAAACGTCAGCCTTACTGCTCCTCTGATGCTACTTGGCCTGCTGTGTTCATCCAGTTCTACACCTTGTTATCTCAAAGTCTGCTCTCTCAGGCGGATGTGAAACTTTTAGAATAATGAGGCCTGGATAGAGTGGACATGGAGAAGATATTTCCACCAGTAGGAGAGGCTAGAACACAAGGACACAGCCTCAGAGTGAAGGTGCTGAGGGACATCCCTTGAGAAATGAGATGAGGGGGACTTTCTTCAGCCAGAAGGTACTCAATCTGTGGAACTCATTGCTACAGAAGGCTGGGAAGGCCAAATCATTGAATGTATTTAAGACACAGATCAATATGTTCGTGATTAATATAGAATTAAAAGTAATGGGGTGATAAAGATATTAGCCAAGATTGAATGGCAGAGCAGACTTGATGGGCCAAATGGCCCCATTCTGTTACTACATCTTATGGTCTTTGTGTAAGATCTGAAGGTGATTTTGGGAATAGGGCAGGAGAGGTCTCCCTGGGTTCCTTACCAATATTTGTTCTGCAGCCAACATTAAAAACAGATTTCCATGTTAATAATCCCATTGCTTTTTGTGGGGCCTTGCTGTGTACAAGTTAGATACCACTGACCTTCCCTCTTGGCAGTGCTACCTCGAGGCAATCTAAACATTTTTGAACAGGCTAAGTCTCACTTGATATTACAACACACGCCTTCAAAAGTGCTTGATTGACTGTGAAACACTTTGGGGACTCAGATTGTGAAAGTGATAGATAAATGCAATTCTCTCTTGCCAGCTACCTCAGTTAATACACAAATTCAATGGATACAGAGACCAATCCCACCAGCAACAGCAAATGGCCATCAACAAGATCAACCCATGGTAAGAGACTAAATGGGAGGTTGTGGCATGGTAGTAATGTCATTGGCTTAGAAATCCAGAAGCCCAGGCTAATCTTCTGGGGGCATGGTTTCAAATCCCACCATGGTTTGATCTAGAATCCTGGAATTAAAGAGATGGTTTAATGGTGACCCTGTTGCCACAGTCATTTTATAAAAAAAACTGGTTCATCAATGCCTTTTAGGGAAAGAATTCTGCTGGTCTGGCCTCCGTGACTCCAGGTCCACAGCAAGGCAGTTGACTCTTAGTTGCCCTCTGGGCAACAAGGGATTAGTAATTAATACAAGCCCAGTATGTGACAACCAGATCCTGTGAATGAATTAAAATATATATCAACTGCGGCAAGTAAAAGATTACACCAAGCCATGCACTTAGTGATGGAAACATTGAGGGAATTGCTTGAATCTTTTAAGTTAGAGGACTTAACACTAGTACTTAATTCCAACTGAATCATCAAGGATCAATTACATCTGGTCAGCCTATAGCAATATTAGGTTTCACTAAGCAATCCATTAACGCAAGGACAGCATTCATAAACTCCATATGTCTGCAATACCCTGCACTTCTGAGCATCTGATATCACTACTGCACTCTGATCCACTTCCCTCCTCCCCGAGGGGAATGTCACCTTCAGCACAAAGGTCAAGAGGAGAGGGCGAAATGACTTTGAGATGGATCAATCCATTGAGTGCCCCTATGATTTGTTAGAGGTTATTTAAGGCTCCTAAGAAGTTTGAGATGGCTGACTTAGGGAATATGTTCTTAGAAAAGGTGGGGTGGGGGGTGGGGCGGTCATAAATATACACAGTCACAACAAATCCGATAGGGAATTCAGCAGAAATTTCCTTACTCAGGGTGGTAAGAATGTGCTGATAGATAAATTTAAAGGGAAGTGGGACAAACAAGAGAAGGCGAGGAATCAAAGGATTTGTTGATAAAATAAGGTGGAAAAAGCCTGGTGTGGAACATATAAGCAAGCATAAATATGTTGTTAAGTAGCCTGTTTCTTGCTGTAAATATTGTCAAACAAACTTCAAGGATTTTGTTCACTCTGCAGCTGGGAGTGCTGCACTGTCAGATGCACAATCCTTCAGGAGAGATGTTAAGCCACATCTGTCCACTCATCTGGATGGGGCCACTCCAAAGAAAAGGGGCCTTCTCTCAGATGCCTTGCTCAATATTTAAACAAAATCACTGTAGCAGATTTTCTGGTCATCCACATGTCAGTATGTCCAACAGCATCACACTCCCACAGTAGTGCACTAGAGGACAGGCCTGGCTCATTCTCAAGTTGTTGAGGTGGAACTTGAGCTGTCACAAGATAAATTCATCAGCTTTCATATCAGTTACCTTCTGAGAAAGCAGCTTGTAATTAATAACACTGATTAAATAAAACTAGTGGATCTTTAGCCAGACTAATGTTGATCTCCATTGGTAGTTATGGTATAATAACTAGGAACTGATAAGGAGTAAAATTATAAGATCCATTGAATTCTTCTTCCACTGCCCTGAGTAATTTGATACAAATGATAATGGGAGTTATTGAAATAATCACAGTGATCAATCTCTATCAATAAGTCTACAACAGACACAGGCAGGAGGCAAGAAATGTTGGGGAGATTCAGGAACAATTGGCCCAAAGTCACCTACTTTTCCTGATCCTACTGCACCAACCAAATACTAATAGCTGCAACCCAAATTATAATTGCCTAAAGAATTTTTATTAATTCCATTTGAAACACTCAATCAATGCAATATGCTTCCACCATCTCCCCAGGGAACCTGTTTATAGATTGACCACTGACTCACTGAGATATTATTTCTGCAGCAAGGCTAAATTATGAAGAGAACTAACACAGAGGGTTGATTCCACAAGGAGAAACAGGTGCCTACATTTTGTTCAGCTTTCCGTTATCACCCCTGATCCCCCCACCCTTGCTGCTGGGGTACAGTTCTCAAGATGCTAAATGGTTAGAGAAGCAGGCATGGCAAAGGTTTAACATCTCATCTGATGAATGGCACTTCTGACAATGCAGCACACCCTCCATGCTGCTCAGATTCCTTGGGTGGGACTTGAACGCACACACACACTTCTGATTCAGCACATGATAGTCTTGTATACTACAACAGCACACTTTGCCTATCCTAACCTGGCAGCTGGGTGAAAGCTTTATTGAAGTTGAAGTCTATCACCTTGGCAGAAGATTAACTGATACTAATTCATCCAAGTAGCAGCAGTTTTAATTCAATGTAACGTAGTTACATCATGGAATGGGGGGAAAACATGGGGCAGGAATAAGGGGAGAAGCTAAAAACTTAGTTGCAGGGCCTCCAAATGCTGAGAAAGGGAGGTAGAGATTTCTTGGGCCAATATTTACTCTTGAAGGAACACCATGAAAAGAAAATGTTATTATCACATTACTCATTTACAATTTGTTCATGGGATGTGGGTGCTGCTAGGTCAGCATGAATTTTCATTCATAATTGCCCTGGAGAAGATGGTGAGCTACCTGCTCACTGAAGTCCTTGGGTTATAGGGACACCCGCAATGCTGTTAGGAGGGGAGTACTAGGACATGACCCAGCAACAGCAAAGGAACAGGGATATAATTTCAAGTCAGGATGGTGTGTGACTTGGAGGGGAATTTATAGGATGTGATGTTCCCATGTATCTGCTGCCCTTGTCCTTTTGGGTTTGAAGGTCATGGGTTTGATTTTGCTGTCAGACAGCCTTGGTGACTGATGTAGATGATACAAAAAACAAATTGCTGGAGAAACTTAGCACATTTGCCAGCATCTGTGGAGAGAAAGCAGAGTCAACATTTCAGGTTCAGTGACTCTGCATTAGAACAACAGTAGTGAGGAAAAGGTGGTATGTATGCTGAAGATGAGGGAAGGGTGGTCAGTATAAAGGAGTGAGAGGACAAGTAGAGAGAGCCCAGACAAAAGATAAAGACAGTTAGACAAACAAAGGGATGGATAATGGTGAGCTAATGAAGGAGAAAAGCTGTTAATGGGGACCATCACTAGAGGAAAGTGGTTTGGCTGTGCTTAGAATAGCTCACATGACGACAAGATCTGGGATTTAGCAGTGGGCAAAGGACATGGAAGGTGGTGCTCAGTCCTAAAATTATTGAACTGGATATGGAGTCCTGAAGGCAGCAGAGACCTCAAGCAGAAAATGAAATGTTCTTCCAGCTTGAGCCCCACTGAAGCACTGCAGCAAGCCTGAGAGACAGAAATGTATTGTTTCTGTAATTTTTGAAATTTGTTAATACATTAGTTAACTCAGCCACATTAGGGGCATTTAAACAGTCCTTGGATAAGCACATGGATGATGATGGGATAGTGTAGGGGGAGGGGCTTAGATTAGTTCACAGGTCGGCGCAACATCGAGGGCTGAAGGGCCTGTTCTGCGCTGTATTGTTCTATGTTCTATAGGTCATAGAGATGCAACAGATAGCACACACTGCTACTACTAAGCATTTGTGGCAAAGAGAGTAAATGTAATAGGTGGATGAAGTGCCAATTAAGTGGGTTGTTTTTGTCTTAGATGATGTCAACTTTTGGTTCAAATTTTTCTTGGAGCTGTACCCATCCAGACAAGTGGAGAGAGTCTTTCATCACATGCCTGACTTTGCTTTATAGGTGATAGACAGATTTTGGGGGCAGACCCACAGGAAGCGAGCTACTGTCCTCAGTTCTGTCTCTGGTCTGCTCTTGTAGCTGCAGTATTTATATGGCTGGTTCAGTTCAGTTTCTGATTAACAGTTATTGGATTGATTTCTACTTGTAAATTCTTCCATTATGCACAGATTATCCTGAAAATCAACTTTCGCTGCATTTCAAAAGTACTTAATTGGGTGCATGTCACTCTGGGTTATCCAATGATAGTGATGGGTACTGTACAAGTGCAAACTCATTCCTTAGAACATAGAACAGGGCAATACAGGAACAGGCTCTTCAGCCCACTATGTTAGTACTGACAATGATGCAATTCTGAACTAATCCCATCCGCCCACACATGGCCCACATCTACTTATTCCCTGCCAGTTTATGCATCAGTCTAAATGCCTCTTAAAAGCTGCTAATGCATCTACTTCGACCACCTCCCTTGAAAGCACAGTCCAAGCACCCAACACCTCAAAAAAAATCTGGTCTTGTACGTCTCCCTTGAACTTTTAACCCCCCCACCCCCCACATATGTTGCCTAATATTTGACACATCCATTCTGGGAGCAAGTCTCTGACTATCCATCTTATCCATGCACCCCAACTGTATACACTATCAATCTCCAATCTCTGCCACTCTAGCAGAAACTATCTAAGTTTGTCCAACCTCTCCTTATGGCTAATACACTCCAATCCAAGTTTCTTGGAATGCGTATGGGGGTCAATGTTGCCAGTTTCCCAACAGTATTGGATTGAACAGATTTTAAAGCTAACTGTTCAACTCCAGTGTGAAGTTTACGGTACACTCAGGCGTGTGCAATATTGATGTGTGTAATTTCTCTTCCACGTCCAGCAGCGCCCCCGCTGGTACAGCGCTGCAGTGCAGTCTCGGAGCTGGGGAAGGACTGCAGCGAACACCATCTGATTTTTCAATCACCCAGCCTCACATCAAACAGGTAAACAAAAAACTGTATTTACATCCCTTTCGTTTTATACATGCGTCTTTGCTAAAAGAAAACATGCGCTTGTCTTTTGCATTGCGCCCTTTTCGTTTTTTTGTTTTAAAAAAGGATGATTTAATCTGCAGATTGATTTCAATAACTAAGGCAATATCTGATTTATTAAAACGTTGCTGGAATTATCTTACAGTCAATGTTAAAAAGACGTCTCTGCCTGCGCAGCTTCATTGCAACAGTGCTTATCCATTGCATGTTTGCCAGATGTTTGAAATTTACGAGGATTTGTAAATATACTTTGGATATTTTAAGATCTAAAATCCAACATTTTAAATGTGATACCGACTCGTATCATGACGTTGGATAAAGCACCAGGCCATATTATCGAGAGCAAAATCGACCTTGCTTTTTAAAAAAAAATTTACAGTTTAGGCAGATGTTGGAAAAATGCACGCATCTGGAAATGCCAGACCATGACAGATGTGCAGTATTTCAAAAATGCATCTCAAATATAGCAATGCGAATCAAGGGGTTTGCTTTCATTTTATAAATAAAATTTTATTTCTGAACTTGTACGTTTTATTAAAATGCATACCGTATTTTTTTAAAGGCAGGCAGTGAATTTGATGGAAATGGCTTTGCGTTTTGAGGGGAGAGGTGTTGTTAATGTTTTCGAAGTGAGTGTGGGGCTTTTGGGGGAGGGCGAAGGTTGGAAGTTGGAAAGGTCTCCTTCAGAAAAAAAATCTATCGCATCAGGAACCACAATGAATGGTACTCTAATATCAGTAACCCCACCCACTGCAGAGAAAACACCTGGAAACACTAGGGGCTGGGGGATTGTGTTGGAGAGGAGGCTGAGGCACAAGTTGTTCCTTTGACAGGCTTCCTGACCCACCCAGGTTTCTCATTGAAGTCAGCACACCCACAGGTTAGAGATGTCACTTGAGTAGGTCAAGGTAAAGTCACAATAAACTTACCAGACCATTGGGGCTGCACTCTCATGAGCGAGAGAGACTACTGGCTTAACCCGAGGATCACCACACCTCAGATTGTTGGGTGAGGGGAGGTGGGGGGGGGAGCATGGTGGGAGGCAATGGTTGAGACGGTGGGACCTTTGTGGTAACCTCAGCTGGTATGGGAATTAACCATTGTTGGCGTCACACTTCATGGTCACCTAGCCAATTGGGGTGGACCACACCTTGGTGCTCCTGCATTGTGTCAGCTTGGAATTTTGATTCTCAAATCAGGCAAATGGAGTGAGATAGAAGGTGGGCTGCAATTAAGAGAGAAGCTTATCTTTTGTTAAAGATTTTAAATTTGCAAGAACTAAAAACGCATTCAGATTTGGAGGAGAGATGAAGCAAATAGTACATATTTATCTCTGCTCACTGTCTTCAAAGCGTAGAGTTGGATGGGCGTTTGGTTTCAAAGACATCAGTAGCTTTCAGTGAACCCAACAGCACACTAGTCAACCTTTGGAGCAGGGCCACGGGTAGTTAAACACAAGATTCTAAAGCACGGCTCCCCATTCCCCCCAGTAGAGGAGTAATGTAGCAGTGAAGATGGTCGCTTGCTCAGGGGTGCTAAACTCTCTGCCTGACATCAAAGCAACCCACCACAGGCTTGGGATCAATCATTCTCAATGGGGTGGAGGGTAGGGCCAATTTGTGCTCAATATCCATATGTCAACATTTCCTACTATTAATCTCACCAAAGCCCCCCACCCCTTGACCCACCAAAGCCACACCCTGTCCAACTTGATTTTGCTTGTCACAAATACAATAGCATTGAGGCTTTGATCTGAAGAGTGTTGACTCATATTTCTGAGATGAATCCAGTTTGTGTTTTGATTGTGTTTGTAGGGGAGCCCAAAACCAGAAGACAAAGGTGTAAGGTAACGACTTAAAAAGGACATGAGGGCAGCCTGTTCACACGCAAGGTGGTGATGTTTCCATGCTGTTTGACTTTGTGACTATTTAACTGCAGCAGGATTCATAACTAAATCTGTTGCTGCCATTACTGACTACCTATTGTTAGTCACTAACAGTCTCCATTAACAGCTATTCACCCTCCTAACCAGATCGTTATGAATTCCTTTGTCTATCCATCTTCGATCCGCCTCCCCCCCTCTCCCTATTTATTTCAGAACCCTCTCCCCATCCCCCTCTCTGATGAAGGGTCTAGGCCCGAAACTTCAGCTTTTGTGCTCCTGAGATGCTGCTTGGCCTGCTGTGTTCATCCAGCCTCACATTTTATTATCTTGGATTCTCCAGCATCTGCAGCTCCCATTATCTCTGATCTCTATCAAACTGCTGTTCGCTCTCTTTGGACTCTATTCCCACCTATCATTTACTCCTTACCACCTCCCCTCACTCTGTCTACAATATAAACTGACATTTTCCTAGCTACCATCAGTTCTTAGGAAGGGTCACTGGACCTGAAATGTTAACTCTGACTTTTCTTCACAGATGCTGAGCTTTTCCAGCAACTTCCATTTTTGTTACTGATATACAGCGTCCACAGATCTTTCAGTTTTTTTTCTCCTGTCCTTTCTTGGTGTGTCCAGCAGAGGTCAGCAGACACCAGTCTGGAGTGGCGATTGTGTCTTAGCCTTGAGATAACGACTTTCCCTGTTGCTGCCTCGAATGACTAAACTGCCTGTGGTCATGCCGACGGCTGCAATGGACTTTCAACTAAAACTCTCTGCCTCTCTCTTTCTTTTCTCCTTTTAAGTTGCTTCTTAAAAACTAACCTCTCTGCCTAAGCTTTTGCTCGCTGTTCTAATAGTTCACCTGCAGCCTGGAGTCAAATATAGTTTGATAATATTCCTAGGTTGAGGGTGCTTTGTAAATGCAACTTATTGTTGATGTTAGCAATGAGTTTAGTTGATGGAAAGTTCTTTCTATATGGATATGTTCATTCTGATAATTCCACTGTTTGATACCAAGGCATTTCAAACAGCTTGGCCTAGGGATGGGAGTGTGCATTTTTCTGCAGGGACATTTTCTGGGGGAAAGGAGTGGGGGGCGAGAAAGGTGATGAGGGGGAATTCGTAGCCAAGGAAAAGTCATTTCCCCTCTCTCTGGCAAAAGCGCTGTGTTAAATATTTGTGCTTTCTTTATCTTACTTAAGTGGTGACATCTATACAGGGGAAAATTACTCACTTGGGCAAGGAACTACAGGATTGCCAGCTGTCACCCCTCCTATCCCCCCCACACTGGTAAATAACTGCAGCGAGGCACACTGGGGTTGGGGAATATGGGAGCAGGGGAATGAAAAACCAAGGAGAAAGAAGAATAAAGGAATGGAGGAGGAGGAGGACAGGGAGGATAAAGGGGAAGATAGGAAGAGAAGAAAAAAGAATAAGGGGCAGTGAAGGAGGAAAGAAGGGAAGGTTGAGAGAGGGGGGGAATGGAGAAGATGAAGGAGGTAGGTGAAAGGTGGGGCAGGGATTAGGAAAGGGGGAAATTGGCAGGGATTGAGGGATGGGGTGGGGAGTGATGGGGAATGGGCTTTAGGGGGTGGAAGTTTGTGGGGGAATGGGTGGTGGTTGTGGAGGGGGGAAATGGGGCAACAGAGGGTTGAGGGGGGGAATAGGGAGGAGGAGTGGGAATAAGGAAGGAGTGGGAAAGGAATAGTATCCGGAAGGATGACCAGTGAAGATGGTTGAGATTGTGCAGGAGGGAAGGAGACTGGAAATGGGGGTGGGGGTGTGTGTGAGAGGAGGGCAATGGATGGGGGTTGAGGGAGAGGGAGTGGTGGGGCGTGAGAGGGTAATGAGGGGATAGGGGATGAAGGGAATTGAAGATGGGGAAAGCAATAAGGGCAGGGCATAAGTAGGGAATAGAGATGAGAGGGGAATGTGAGTGAGGAAGGCAATGGGGATTGAAATGTGGGAGATGAGACGTTGAGTAGGCAGGTAGAGTTTGAGGGGACAACAGAGGATGAAGGGGGAATGGGTTTCAGGGGTATGAGGGGGGCAATAAGGAGAAGGGGGTGTGGACCTGATCACCAGTCTGTGCTAGAACCGGGATTTCCTGCTGGTGATTGGCCAGTGTGTGCCTTTTAGTGACGCACATCCGGCTGGCTAGCCAATAGGGAGGGCGGGAAGCTGCGGATTGGATACAGTAACAGTTTGGGAATCCCGCAGAGAGCGGCGCAGCGGCCGGGCCTGGGACCCGGGAGCGCAGGTAGAGAGCTCCCCGGAGCTGGGGAAACATTTGCCCCATGTTCCCGGGGCTCGGGCTAACAGCCAGCCCCCTGAGAATAAAAGCCGCAGCTTTCCGATCGGGAAACGTGGGGGGAGGCGGGCCGCATTGATCGTCTCGATCAGTTGGACTGTAATGTGGGTGCTTGGCCTGCGTACACAGACTGTGGGAATAAGGGGCCAGCGAGGTGTAGAGAGAGTGCGGCTGCACACAGCTATTTAGCAGCCCTGCAACGTAGAGGGTAGTGTAGGCTGATGGAGGGGGAAATAATAGTGTATCGCTCGCCTCACAGTAACTCCAACATGAGATCCGGCTGTAATACCGCCCATTGGGAATGTGATGTCGACAGTTTGACTGATGAGATATGGCCTGTATGGCACAAGCAGGCAAGATGTTTATGATAGGGGTATGGTATGGCCTGTAACAGCTATGTAATAAATGTGATAAGAGACTGGCAAGTGTGGGATATTGGTTGTAACATGGGAATTTGACAGGATGCATGGTTTTCATTAACATACGACTATGTATGACGTGGGTGAGAGATATTGATTGACTGGATTATGATAGTTTTGTGTGATATTCACTAATGCAAGATATTGACTGACATGGGATTATGGCACCTGTGTGTTATGGTCAATATTGCAGAAGTGCACAGGGGTACAATGTTGACTGTTACAAGCAGGACCAGCAGCTCTCTGATATGGACTGACACAGGAGCATTGTACAGCATGTTTGTCTTATCAGGTGTTAGTACTTGTTTGAATATTAGACATGGTAACAGTTTGTCCTACTGGTTTACATTTTAATGATTTTGTATTTTTGGCCTTTGACTTTGTATCTTTCCCAGTGGTGGAAGTTTGGGATCCAGGAAGATTTGTAATCTCTACTTGGAGTTTCATTGATGTCTGGATCCAGAGTATAATCTGAGATGGTCATAGTTTTTTAATCACATGACCCTGAGTTGCATTCCTTGTGTTTTGTGAAAGAATTGCCTCCCAGAGGTTATCCTTTGGATCAACAGTTTGAAACTCTGCTGGAACAGCACATGATGTTCTTGAGTTGCATGGTGTTTGCAAGGGAGAGTCTTGGCCAGTAAAATGAGAGAAAAAATATCTCTTTTGCAGCACCCTTTGTGAGCATGGGGTGTCCCAAAGTCCCTCCCAGACAATTAAACACATTTAAATTGCAGTTACTTACTGTGAAGTAAAGACAGTATTCAAACAGCAATATAATAATAACCTGTTTGTATATTTGTTTTTTTTTGGCCAAGGGATGATCATTGGCGCAGGGAGAACTCTGGTCTTCATAATAATGCCAGACAATTTCTCATGCATATGTTTGGGTGTGAGCTGCAGCTGAGGGAGTGCTGCACTGCCTAGGGTTAAAGTAATGCACCTCACAGGTCGCACTTAAAAAAGAGCAGCAGCTGTCTGTACTGTATCCCTCACTCTAATCCAACATTGACCCTTCAACTGATATCACAGGGACAGATGATCCGGTCATTATCACATTGCTGTCGGGGATCTTGCTGTGCCCAAATTGGCGATCTATATTGCAATAGTACGAGAAGCAGAACCTGCGTAATATTTTGGAAGTATTTAGATGTACGCTTACAATACCAAGGCATACACAGCTAGGGGCCAAGTGCTGGTAAATGGAATCAGAATAGTTAGAACAAATTTTTGGGGTGGCACGGTGGCTCAGTGATTAGCCCTACTGCCTCATATTGTCAGGGATCTGGGTTTGATTCCAGCCTCGGGCGACTGTGTGGAGTTTGCACATTCTCCCCATGTCTGTGTGGGTTTCCTCCAGTTTCCTCCCACAGTCCAAAGATGTGCAGGCTAGGTGCTAAATTGTCCATAGTGTTCAGGGATGGGTTATAGAGGGACGGGTCTGGGTGGGATGTCTGAGGGTTGGTGTGGACTCATTGGGCCGAAGGGCCTGTTTCCACACTACAGGGATTCTATGATCTATTCTTAATTCTCTATGTTGTGTGAAGAATTCCTCCTCATCTGTCACCGCATGTCTGACCCCTTATTCTGAGATGATGCCCTCTGGCCCTAGATTCTCTGTATCCTGTTGAGTCCCCTAAGAGGCTTGTATAACTTAGTAAGGTTGGAACCCCCCCCCCCCCCCCCCCCCCCGGCCCTTTCCATTCTCCTGTCTTCCAATGAGGATAGACCCAATCTACTCCTCTTCTCCTCTATAAGACAGTCCCTTCATACCTGGTGTCATCTGAATGAACCTTCTTTAGACTGTCTGCAATGCCATATCTCTCTCTTTACATGAGGGGTGCTGCATTTCATGAATATTTCACTGCAGAGCACTTTGGGAGTTACGTAATTGTGATTGGTGCTATATAAATGGAAATTTAAAACATTTTGTCCTGCGTGATGAATTAAGTGATAACCTCTTGAGTCAGTTAAGATGGGGGAGGGGGGGAGCGGTGCTACTTGATATGAAGTAAACACTGGAATCAAATAATTATAGAGCATGGAAACAGGCCCTTCGGCCCAACCATGCCGACCAGATTTCCTAAACTGAACTAGCCCCATTTGCCTGTGCTTGACCCATTTCCTTCTAAGCCTTTCCTATCCCTATACTTGTCCAGATGTCTTCTGAGTCTTATAATTATGCCACCCTGTACCACCACTTCCTCTGGCAGCTCATTGCATATGCACACCACCCTCTGTGCGAAAATGTTGCCCCTCAGGGCACTTTTAAATCTTTCCTCTCTTGCCATAAACCTTTGACCTCTAGTTTTGAACTCCCCTGGCCTGGGGAAAAGACCTTTGCCACTCATCTGATCTATGCTTGTCATGATTTTATAAACCTGTTAGCCTCCTACATTCTTGGGGGGCAGAGAGCTGGGGGGAAGCCCCTGTCTATTCAGCTTCTCCTTATAACTCAAAACCTCCAGCCTTTTTTTTTTAAAGGGCTGTCCTCCTCTCCTGTCTCCAGCTAGATGTTTACAATATTTTGTCTATTCAGAAACGAGCATTATCAGCTCAGTTAATACACAGAGGAGGAATTGGAAAATCATTCCTGGCAGGTAATGTCACTCATTTCCCATCAATTGGGTTGGGATTGTTCCAAGCATCTTCACTAGAGACACTTACTGACCGTGGAGGGAAGTCGATGGTTTGTTCAACAGAGGCTGATTTGTCTTTGAATGGGCCTTAGGCCACGAATGAATACCAGTTTCCGACGCGATAAAATGTCTCCAAATCTTGGAACAGCAAAGCCTCACTGTGCTGCCCTCCCACATTTATGTGCCTTCATTGGTCAGAGCGTTAAGTGCAGGAGTTGGATCATGGTATTGCGGTTGTACAAAACAATAGTGAGGCCACTTTTGGAGTACTGTATACAGTTCTGGTCGCCCTGCTATAGAAAGGATAGTAATAAATTAGAAAGGGTACCGAAAAGTTTTACAAGGATGTTAGAGGGACTGGAGGGTCTGAGTTATAAGGAGAGGCTGCATAAGGAGGGATGTTTTTCCCTGGAGTGTAGGAGGTTGAGGGGTGACCTTGGAGATTTATAAAATCACAAGAGGCACAGATAAGGTGAATAGCCCGTGTCATTTCCCTAAGGGAGGAGAGTCCAAAACTAGAGGGCATAGGTTTAAGGTGAGAGGAGAAAGATGTAAAAGGGAGCTGACCGAAGCGTCTGTTTCTGCGCTGTGACACTCTCTATCATTTTACTTACTCATGATATTGCACCTCGACTGTCTTCCTGGCGCATTGCCAACTTGGAAATGCCACTAACAATCAACAATTTGGTTGAACCATTGAAAAGAAACAACAAAGAGATTTTGAAGAGACAAAGAACAGGTCAGTTGTTGATGCAGAGGGGTGATGTGTAGATTGATTCAACATTTGTAAAGCAGGCCTGAAATTATTGGGTGTCTTTTTTTAAAAAAAAAGACCAGATTGTGCTTGTTATGTACCATTCTTGATAATTGCATGATACATTGGGATTGATCAATAACAGCGTTACTCAGCTTCAAGCTCTACCAATGAGACTGTACCAGACTCTGATGCTAGCGAGGAAAACCCCTACTGAACACATTCTATTCCTATGTATTATAGGAAGGATATTATTAAACTAGAGAGGGTTCAGAAAAGATTTACCCAGGATGTTGCTGGGTTTGGAAGGTTTGAGTCATAGTGATAGGTTGGGACCTTCCTCGCTGCAGTGTTGGTTGAGGGGTGAACTTATAAAACTTTATACTGCCATGAGGGGTATAGATAAGGTGAATGGTGGGGGGGATTTCAAGTCGAGGGGTTTTTGAGGCAAGAGGAGAAAAATTGAGAAAGGACATGAGCGGCAATAGTTTTTACACCTGGAGTGGTTCGTGTATGGAATGAGCTTCCCAGAGGAAGTGGTGGATGTGGGTACAGTTACAATGTTTAAAAGGACATTTGGATAAGTACGTGAATAGGAGCAGTTCGGTAGAGTATGGGCCAGGAGCAGCATGTGGGACGAGTTTAGCTTGAGATTATGGTCAGCGTGGACTGGTTAAATGGAAAGATCTGTTTCTGTGCTCTGTGAATTTATTTGCTCTGGTTCAAATGACCCATGCACTGGACCTCAATACATTATTTTCTGTTTTTAAAAAAAAAATTCCTAAAGCACACTTTAATGACTGCTCAATCACCCTTGTTTCCTTACCTGTCCCCGAAGGGGAACCTGGCCTATAGATTTATCACTCTCAGACTGAAATAATGTTTTATTTTCCAGTTTACCCCTCCTTCAGGCAGAGTCTGTGTCCTTGTGATCTGCTGACCTGGAGGAGAGGAAATAAAACGTCACGGTCTGCGTTGTCTGGAATCCTAAAAAAAGCAAGAATGTCGCTTTGCAGCTCCCTGCTTTCCAGTGAGAAAATGCCCAGTTTACAACATTGCTCCTTTAAATACAATCTCTCCAGCCCCTTGAGGCATTTCTCATACTCCAACCTTTTTTAGTACCTGCTATGAACTGTCTGTACTGTGGGGATCAGAATTTTACACAGCTTCCTGAGTGTGGTTGCACCACAGATTCATAAAGTTACAGGATTATCTTACATTTTTGGCTCAAATTTCCATAGAATTCCTACAGTGTGGAAAGAGGCCATTTGGCCCATCTCGTCTGCATTGACCCTCTAAAGGCCATCCCGTCCATATCCACTCCTATTCCTGTAATGCCCACATTTCCTGTGGCTAACTCACTGAGCCTGTACATCTCTGAACACAGTGGGCAATTTAGTTCGGCCAATCCACCTAACTGGCACATTTTTGGACTGTGGGAGGAAACTCGCACAGACACGGGGAGAATATGCAAACTCCACACAATCTAACTGACTGAAACGGCCAGTTTAATCAATGTCCTTGCTCTGATGCAGTCTGGTTAATCCTGCCAGACCCTCCATGCTGTTGCAGTGCAGATAAAGGGGCTGCAACCCCTCTTCTAACTGGCTATGGGACCTCTTACACATCTTTAACTTCAGGCGATTAGGAGTTGATCGGCTTTTGAAAATCGCACACTAATTGCATGCAATTACTGCACGTCACCTCCCCTGGCGGTGATGGTGTGGTTCAGATGTGGCTCTTACAGCATGTGGCCAAAGTTCAATTCCTGGTCAGGGATGACAACTTATAATTAGCTGTGATATCCTGTTGAATGGTGGAGTAGGCTTCAATGTCTGAATGGCTTATATCCGCTCCTAGTAGACTGAGAAACAGTCTGAGCTCGAATAAGGACAGGTACAGGGTCATGGTTTTGGCTTTTACTGACATTTAATCAGAATGCCCAGTAATTGTGGATAAAGGTCAAACACACACCTGTGTTTATTGTAGGGATCATGCCATCTACTCTAATCTGCAGATGAGGTGTTAACTCGATCCTGCTCCTGCCCCCGACTTGAAAACATTAAAATCATAGAAAAAATATAGATTATTATTCCCACTACAGTCCTGAGGGAGTGCTGCACTGCTGAAGATGCTGACTTTCAGAGGACTCGTTAATCTGATGACTGTCTCCTCTCTAGGGTGAAAGATTCGTGGCCACAAACAGGAGGGCTGTTACCCCCACCAACAGTGTCCTGCCCGATATTTATCCGTCCAACCAACAACCCACCCCCCCCACAAAAAAATCCTGGTCATTATCCCGTTGTACAAGGAGCAATACAGCACAGGAACACACCCTTCAGCCTCCAAGTTTGTGCCGACACATTTTGCCCTTCCAGACTAAAACTCTCTTCACTTACAGGATCCATATTCTATTTCCTTCCTATTCGTGTATT
Source organism: Stegostoma tigrinum (assembly GCF_030684315.1). Classification (NCBI taxonomy): domain Eukaryota; kingdom Metazoa; phylum Chordata; class Chondrichthyes; order Orectolobiformes; family Stegostomatidae; genus Stegostoma; species Stegostoma tigrinum. The sequence continues at coordinate 21,665,883 of NC_081389.1, read as the reverse complement.
CATCCTGGTGCTTTGTGAATGCTGTTTTATGGGGGAGCATGCTGTGCGCAAACTGGCTGCCACATTTCGAAAGTAACTGAGATACAAGGGATGTCCATGAGTTGTGAAAGGTGCTATATAATTTCGAAGTCGGTGATAATAGGATAATGCTATTGGATTCAGAATGTGATTAAACATAACCAGCTGATTTTCGAGACTTGCATTTCAATAAGTTTGCACATGCATGTGTCTGTCCTTGGTGTTTGGAGGTAGTTAGTGTGTATTACATAATATTCATATTACTTTAAGCAGCGTCTGCTTCTTGCTGACATTTTTTCATACAGGTGAGTCACCTTCTCTTGTTTATAAATTCCTTGGCCCTTATCTTCCCTTGTAACTGCCCGTGTCAACATCTTATGCATAAAGGCCCATATAAGAACATATCGTGTTCTAGCAGGAGTAGGCCATCTGGCCTGTCGAGCCTACTCTGCCATTCAATAAGATTCACGGCTGATCTTCCTGTGGACTGAGTTCCACTTGCCTGCCTGCTGACCATAACCCTTCATTCCTTTACTGTTCATCAGTCACAATCTTTGCCTTAGAAACATTCCATGAAATAGCCTCAACTGCTTCACTGGGCAGAGAATTCCACAGATTCACAACCCCTTGGGTGAAGAAGTTCCTCCTCAACTCAGTCCTAATTCTGCTCCCCCCTGTTTTGAGGCTATGCCCCCCCCCCAGCTCTAGTTCCACCCGCCTGTGGAAACTGCCCTTTAGCTATTTCCTTCGTAGCTATATATGTTTCTATAAGATTCCACCCCCCCCCCATTCTTCTAAATTCCAATGAGCATAGTCCCAGTCCTCATAAGCCAACCCCCTCAACTCTGCAGTCAGTCTAGTGAACCTCCTCTGCATTTAAAAGCCGAGAGAGACAGACTTTTACTCAAGAAGGGAATGGAAGGTTATGGGGAAGAGGCAGGAAAGTGGAGCTGAGGATTATCAGATTAGCCACGAATGCATTGCAAGACCGAGCAGACTGGATGGACTGACTACCTCCTGCAAATTGTTAGGATATTCTTAGGGCTGGAATCGATTAGCCTTCGGTCTTTCAGAATTGAGGGAAATCGGGATTGGGCAGAACGGTGGAGTTGAATCCCAAGACAAGCCACGATCGTATTGAATGTTCGAGCAGGTACACTGGGCCAGATGGGCTCCTGTTTCATGTCTATTTCTGCCTGTGACAGTCTGTTGTTTCTCAGTCTAGTTCAGCACATGGACCCTAACGGTACACAGTTGGAATCCGAGCTGTCGCAGCAAGATACCCCGTGCCTGATTGTAGAGGACTCGCAGGCTGAGAGTGTGCTGTCGGAGGATGACCCTGACCAGAGCTACCGGAATCTGCAAGCCAGGTGCCTGTCGAACCTGCAGACCCGCACACGGAGCCCCGTGCTGGTGAGTACACCCAGACTGTTCAACAAAGCTGCAGGATCACTGAAAAACAGGTTCTGGCCCAGGGTGTGTATTCTCAGGGGCAAAATGGTTAAACATCAAATTTCTTTACTCTGTATCCAACCCCGTGCTGTCCCTGTTCTGAGGGTGCTTGATGGGGGACAGTGCAGAGGGAGCATTACTTGCTATCTAACCCAGTGCTGTAGCTGTCCTGGAAGTGTTTGCTGAGTGCAGGAGGCTTTACTTTGAGTTTAGAAGTGTAGAATATTCTGAAGTCTGTTGGTCTTGTTGTCTTATGAATGTGGTCAAGTCACTAACCGTGCATAGTTGTCTAGTGTATTGGCAGACGCAGCTTGCTCAGGAAATGCAAGCGTGAGAAGTTTTTACAGTAACTCTTCCAGAACAACACTTGGGTCTCATCTTGAATTCATCACACAAGGGCTTCACAAAAGGAGACGTGTGCTGGGCAGCTTGCTCTTAGCAGGCGTTCTCCAGCTAACGCCAGAATGGAAATTCCAAGCCTGTGGAGACTCCCGCAACCAAACAGCCACAAATCGTAGCAGTGAAACAGCCACGTTCCCTTCCTGCAATGTTTTAGGCAGCCAAGAGCAGCGATTATCACAAATCACCCAATTTCTAAGGAGTCTTGTTTTAAATAGAAGTTTTGATATCTTTTCCCTGACTATATTTTTTTGGAAAGTGAAAGCATCAGGGGGGCATGTTTTTAAGGTGAGAAGGGAAAGATTTAAGAAGTGCAACTCTTTTCAGAGAGTGGTTTCTGTATGGAATGAAGCGCTGGATAGAATACAGTTATAACATTAAAAAGACATTTGGACAAGTACATGAATAGGAAATGTTTTGGAGGGATATGGGCCAAGTGCAGGCAGGTGGGGCTGGTTTAGTTTGGGATTATGCTTGGTATGGACATGTTGGACCAAAGGGTCTGTTTCCAGCTGTATGACTGTATTGGATGTGATGTGGTTTGTATGATGGCTCAGGCTGTAAGGTGGCCCTGTGTGTTGGATGTTGCAGGAGCTGATTGCTGGCCCACAGGCAGCCAAGACTTCAGCAGGAGGTGACAAGGCGCCTGTTGCCCGGAAGGAGATGCACCACAAAGGTAAGGGATGGTGGGACTGAAGTCCCAGTTCCTCCAGTAGCCTTGCTGGGACCTGATTGGTAACTTGTCAGGTTGCTGAGTAAGTATCCCTCCCAGCCGTCAGTCAGCAAGTTAAGGGTTCAAATCCCAATTCAGATGCACAACCAGAAAAGCTGGCGCTAAGCGGTACCAACTGAGTGCAGCACTACTGCGGGTGAAGCCGCCTTAGACGAGGTGTTGAAATGAGGCCACTGCTGCCCCAAAAGTTAGATGTAAAACAACACTATTCCTTTGAAGAGCAGGGCTGTTCTCCCTGGTCAGTATTTACCCCTCAACCAACATCACTCATACGGACTACCCAGTCACTGTCACCTTTATAAGTTGTGGGAGCTAGCTGTGAGCAAATTCAGAAAGTGTGTCATTTGTTGAGAAAGGTGCTATATCAATGCGGGTTTAGGAAAGAAAAACACTTGGTGTTCTTGTAGTGCAGGTGTGGCAGCATTGTCTTTGTTTTGCCATGGAGCGGGGTGGGGAAGGGTGTGGTAGTGGTGTAGATTGAGGGAATAGGCAGATTGGACTGGAGAACAAAGAACAAAGAACAAAGAAACCTACAGCACAGGAACAGGCCCTTCGGCCCTCCAAGCCTGCGCCGATCAAGATCCTCTGTCTAACCTGTCATCTATTTTCTAACGGTCTGTGTCCATTTGCTCCCCGCCCGTCAGATAGTGTGCTGTTCGCAGTGTAGAGGAACAACAGTCAGGAGGCTGTGTTTATTGGGGAAGTGGGAGAGGAGAAAAATCACTAAAACCACTTGAAGAGATGCACAGGTAATTTAGAAAGTTGATTGGAACGTTAGCCTTTAACCTGGGCTGTGTGCTCAGTCATAGGGACCTTACCCTGAAGGGGTGAATGGGCTTTGGACTGGTGCTTATGGGGTTAAGTAATTAGGACTGGTTGTGTGGGCTTGTAATGCTTGAACCAAAGGAGGTTAAAAGATAATCTAATTAGGCTTTTTTAAGAAAAATAAAGGATTTGCTGAGATGGAGAGGGGATCTTTCTCGTGTGGAAAGAGAGAGGTGGGGTCAGATCTGGGATGAGAAAGCAGTAGACACACAGAGCAGGCCCTTCAGCGGTGATGGCTGAGGTCGGTGGGGGTGACAGGGTGTGAAACCTGTAGCCTGCAACCACCCCCCTCCCCAGCCCTCAACAAGCTGCTGAGACTGGAGGTGGGGATGGGTGAGGTCAATTGAAAATGTCAAAGCTGAGATGGTTAGCTTTTTATTTGTGTTAAAGGTTATAGGAGCAAGATGGACAGTTAGGACAGAGGTCTACAAAGAATGGGCTTGAGAGGCAGAACGATCTCCCCATGGCTGTCATGTCAGCTCTTCAAAATCAGTAACCGCTTTCCCCACTGGGCGCGTCATCCAGGGCTGACGGTCCGGGGGCCTACTGCAGCAGCTGGTGGAATTTAATCCTCAATCAGTATCCGCTGCACTGAGGTCTCTTGTGGCAGTGATAGTGTCCCTGTGTCTGATCTGGGAGGCTGGGGTTCAAGTCCTGTGTGCTCCAGAGATGGGTAATAACAGCTGTGAATGGGCGGATTAGAAAATAACTGTATACTGGGATTGAAAACTAGCCTCAGTGTCAGTGACTGTGAAAGTATCTCTGTTGTTGTAAAAACCCATTTGCTTCACTAATGTCCTTCAGGGAGGGAAATCTGCCACGCTTACCGGGTCTGGCCTTCAGACCCACAGCAGTGTGGGTGACTTTTAACTGCCCTTGCGAGCCATTCTGCTCTTGGGCATCTAGCTACTGCCAACAGTGCAGTGACACCTACATCCAATGAATGAATAAAGGGAAATAAAAGAGGATGGGTTGCAGTATATCAGGGCTCTGGTGGGACCAGACTTGCTGTGGCCTGTGCCTGCTCTTTTCTTCCAAATACCTTTTTAACCTGGCAAATCCTTGACTAGTCACCCTATCCATGCCCCTCATTGACTTTATAAACCTCTATAAAATCATGAGGGGCATGGATAGGGTGAATATCAAAGTCTTTTCCCCAGGGTTGGGAGTCTCAAACTGGAGGGGCATCGGTTTAAGGTGAGAGGGGAAAAGAGATCTAAGGGGCAACTTTTTCATGCAGAGGGTGGTGTGTGCATGGAATGAGCTGCCAGAGGAAGTGGTGGAGGCTGGTACAATTGCACCATTTAGAAGTTGTCTGGATGGGTATGTGAATAAGAGAGGCTCAGTAGGATACTGGCCAAATGTTTGCAAATGGAACTAGGTTAATATAAAATTCCTGGTCAGCATGGACAAGTTGGACCATAGGGTCTGTTTCCATGCTGTGTATCTCTTTGACTCTAATTCTATCATGTAACCATTTGGTGCAGATGGTGGAAGGGGGTGTGTGCTGTGTTGGCAAATCAAACCCAGTCCCAGTTGCTAAGCATGAAAGCTATGTCAGCACACCCAACCACACTGTCATTCTGCCAAATACTGAAGCAGAGGTGAAGCTGCCTCCCCAGGGGCTGAGATAATATGGGGCAATCAGAGCTTTTTGGTGATGGGCACGTGGAAAGTGCTGCCGGCAGTGGTAGAGGAGTCAGATACTTTAGAAACTTCTAAGCGACTCTTGGATAGGCACGTGGAGGATAGTAAAATGTAGGGTATGCAGGGTAGAATGATCTTAGTAGGAACATTGTGGGCTGAAGAACATAGGGCCTGTGCAGTGCTGTACTGTTCTATGTTCTTCGGGCGTTGGAGGCTGAAGGGTGACCTTGGAGAAGTTTATACAACCACGAGGGGCGTGGCTAGGGTGAATAACAAAGGTCTGTTCCCTCAGAGCTGGGAGGGGCACTGAGGTCCACAATTAGAAGTCATATTTTAAGGTCAGAAAAGAAAGATTTGAAAAGGACATGAGGGGCAGCTTTTTTTTTTACACGTAGTGGTTTGTGTGTAGAGGAAGTGATGGATGCAGGTATAGTTAGAACATGTAAAGGACTTTGGATAAGTACACAATAAGAAATGTTTGGAGGGATATGGGCCAAGAACAGGCGGGTGGGACTAGTTTAGGGTTATGTTCGGTATCGACTGGTTGGGCTGAAGGGCCTGTTTCTGTGTTGTATGACTCAATGACAATGTTCTACCCTTCAGAGCTGAAACATTGCACCAGAGCCTCTCGCCACTGTTGAATAACCTTTCAACTCTGCCCCTTAGCCCACATTCACTACATTTCTGTTTCTTTTTCCTTTCAGTTCTGGGCGCTATGGAAACAGTGGTATGTCAGAAGCCTGGTGAACCGTCCATTCCTTCGATGGGGCCTCTGTCGCGGCCAAAGGGGCAAAGCCAGTGAGTGGCTTTAACATTTCGTGCGAGCGCTTGCGTGTGTGTGCGGTGGGGTGGGGGGGGGGCACTGCTTGGTGAAGTGTATCTTACTGAGGGAGAGAGGGGAGCCACTGCCCTGTGTCTGTTTGCAGTCACTGAACTGTCAGCAAGTTGCCTGAAGGTACCAGCTGGGCCGTAGTGGGGAGCAAAGACTCACGTCTGTGTCGACTCTTGCCCTCAATTGTTCAGCAATTGTCGCATTGAGGAAGTGCAGCAGTGTCTGAGGTGCAGTCTCTCGCCATGATGTTAGACTAACATCTTATCTATAGTAAGATCCCAGGACAGTGTTTGAAAGGCGAACAGCAGGGTGATTCTCCCCTGGTGTCCTGGTCAGAGTTTATATCTGAAACAACATCATGGAGATGCGATCATGACAGTGTTCCTGTCAGTGGGACCTTGCTGTGCACAGTTTAGCTGCCGCTTTTCTGACATTACAACAGTGCCTAGACTTGGACCGGACTTTATTAGCTAAAGAGCAGCTCGGGACATCCTGAGACAAAACAAAGAACTGTGGATGCTGGAAAGTTGAAACAGAAACTGGGGGAAACTCAACAAGTAGGGCAGTATCTGTGCAGAGGCAGAGACGGAGAAAGCTTTTCAAGTCCAGTTCTGAAGAACCAAATTTGAACCATTAACTTTATCTCCCTCTCTCTCCACAGATGCTGCCAGACCTGCTGAGTTTCTCCAGCACTTCCTGTTTTTGTTTCGGACATCCTGAGGTTGCAACAGGTTCTACGTAAATGTAAGAAATGATTTGTACCTCAGTGAAGACTTGCCAGGACCTGGTTGTGCAGGAGAAGATAACAAAGTGTGGAGCTGGATGAACACAGCAGGCCAAGCAGCATCTCAGGAGCACAAAAGCTGATGTTTCGGGCCGAGACCCTTCATCAGAGAGGGGGATGGGGTGAGGGTTCTGGAATAAATAGGGAGAGAGGGGGAGGCGGACTGAAGATGGATAGAGAAGATGATAGGTGGAGAGGAGAGTATAGGTGGGGAGGGGATAGGTCAGACCGGGGAGGACGGACAGGTCAAGGAGGCGGCTAGAGGTAGTAGGTAGGAAATGGAGGTGCGGCTCGAGGTGGGAGGAAGGGATAGGTGAAAGGAAGAACAAGTTAGGGAGGTGGGGATGAGCTGGGCTGGTTTTGGGATGCAGTGGTGGGAGGGGAGATTTTGAAGCTGGTGAAGTCCACATTGATACCATTGGGCTGCAGGGTTCCCAAGTGGAATATGAGTTGCTGTTCCTGCAACCTTCGGGTGGCATCAGTGTGGCACTGCAGGAGGCCCACGATGGACATTCCATCTAAGGAATGGGAGGGGGAGTTAAAATGGTTCGCGACTGGGAGGTGCAGTTGTTTATTGTGAACCGAGCGGAAGTGTTCTGCAAAGCGGTCCCCAAGCCTCCGCTTGGTTTCCCCGATGTAGAGGAAGCCACACCGTGGATACAGTATACTACATTGGCGGATGTGCAGGTGAACATCTGCTTAATATGGAAAGTCATCTTGGGATGGGGGTGAGGGAGGAGGTGTGGGGGCAAGTGTAACACTTCCTGCGGTTGCAGGGGAAGGTGCTGGGTGTGGTGGGGTTGGAGGGCAGTGTGGAGCGGACAAGGGAGTCACGGAGAGAGTGGTCTCTCCGGAAGGGAGACAAGGTTGGGGATGGAAAAATGTCTTGGGTGGTGGGGTCGGTTTGTAGATGGCGGAAGTGTCGGAGGATGATGCGTTGTATCCGGAGGTCGGTGGGGTGAAATGTGAGGACGAGGGGGATTCTCTTCGGGGCGGGGTGTGAGGGATGTGGTGTGGGAAATGCGGAGACACAGTCGAGGGCGTTCTTGACCACTGCGTGGGGCGGGGGAGAGGATGTTGCAGTCCTCGAAGAACGCGGCCATCTGGGATGTGCGGGAGTGCAATGCCTCATCCTGGCAGCAGATGCGGTGGAGGCGAAGGAATTGGGAATAGGGGATGGAATTTTTGCAGGAGGGTGGGTGCAAGGAGGTGTATTCTAGGTAGCTGTGGGAGGCAGTGGGCTTGAAATGGCCATCAGTTTCTAGCTAGTTGCCTGAGATGGAGACTGAGGTCCAGGAAGGTGTTGGAGATGGCCCACGTGAACTTGAGGCTGGGGTGGAAGGTGTTGGTGAAGTGGATGAACTGTTCGAGCTCCTCTTGGGAGCAAGAGGCGGTGCTGGTACAGTCATCGATGTAACGGAGGAAGATGTGGGGTTTGGGGCCTGTGTAGGTGCAGAAGAGGGACTGTTCCACGTAACCTACAAAGAGGCAGGCATAGCTGGGGCCCATGCGGGTACCCATGGCCACCCCCTTAGTCTGTAGGAAGTGGGAGGAATCGAAAGAGAAGTTGTTGAGGGTGAGGACGAGTTCGGCTCGGCGGATGAGGGTGTCGGTGGAGGGGGACTGGCCGGGCCTGCGCGACAGGAAGAAGCGGAGGGCCTTGAGGCCATCTGCATGAGGAATGCAGGTGTATAGGGACTGGACGTCCATGGTGAAAATGAGGTGTTGGGGGCCTGTGAATTGGAAGTCCTGGAGGAGATGGAGGGCATGGGTGGTGTCACGGATGTAGATGGGGAGTTCCTGGCCCAAGGGGGAGAAAATGGAGTCCAGATAGGTGGAGATGAGTTCGGTGGAGCAGGAACGGGCTGAGACAATGGGTGGACTTGACAAGTTTCAAAATCTCCCCTTGCCCCACTGCATCCCAAAACCAGCCCAGCTCGTGCCCACCTCCCTAACCTGTTCTTCCTCTCACCTATCCCCCCCTCCCACCTCAAGCTGCATCTCCATTTCCCACCCACTAACCTCATCCCGCCTCCTTGACCTGTCCGTCCTCCCCGGACTGAACTGTCCCCTCCCCACTTCCCCACCTATACTCTCCTCTCCACCCATCTTCTCCTCTATCCATCTTCGGTCCGCCTCCCCCTCTCTCCCTATTTACTCCAGAACCCTCGCCCCATCCCCCTCTCTGAAGGCTCTAGGCCCGAAACGTCAGCTTTTGAGCTCCTGAGATGCTGCTTGGCCTGCTGTGTTCATACAGCTTCACGCTTTGTTATCTTGGATTTTCCAGCATCTGCATTTCCCATTATCCCTGGTTGTGCAGTAGTTCTTGTGTTACTGAGATGGCCTTAATCCCTGCTCACGCCAGCCCTGTTTACCCCACTCCAACTATTGCCTCCTAGTGGCACAGGCTCATGGGGATTTCGTCACCTGCAGGTTCCCCACCGAACCTCTGCCCATCCTAACTTGCAAATCAGTCACCAGTCCTTCAGCGTCCTGAGTAAAAGTCCTGGAACTAACTACTCCCTACTCCCCAGGGACAGCCGTGATCCAAGTAGGCAGCTCACCGCCACTTTCAGGGGGCAGTTAGGGATGGGCAATAAATGGTGCCCTGGCCAATGATGCCCTGTGAAAGAACAAATAATTAAAAAAAAAGCCTTGAGATTGCTGGATGGTGGTCCCGAGCAGTTGGTGGGGCAGGGAACTTGCTGAGGGGTTTGGTTGTGTCAGAAGTGATGGAGGACTATCTGACAAAGTGGGCTGTGTTTACCCTGCATCCAACATTGCCCGTCACCCCCCCCCCCCCCCCCCCCCCCCCCACCAACCGTCCTTTTGTCCCTGTCCCCAGGAAAAGTGCTTGAAGAGCTCCAAATGAAAGCGGTGATGTGATGGATTTATTTCCTCTTTTCCTGGCAGCCCTATCTGTGTCCGGCCAAGCGCGCAGGAGGGAGAAGCTGAAGACACTCGTGTTGCGGATTCCACCACCAACTCGGTCCCTGCTGAAGGTAAGCTTCGGTCTGTTCCTGCAGGAGCTGGACTGATCTCTGATCTGTTGTTGGCCGTGGCTGCTGTGTCGTGTGTCGTGTCGTGTGTGTGCATGTGCGTGTGCGTGTCTTAAGCGTCTCGAGAGGGGAGCACTTTCTGTTTGCAGCTTTCGCCAGACAGCAGATAAAGTATCGTTTATCTCAGCAGCCATGCAACTTGGGTACAGAGCACTGGGGTCTGCCCTCTCCTCTCCCCTTACAGTAAAATGGGCTGTTGACCAGACTGGAGTGTGGGGAAGGACCCATGGGGTGAAGCGTCAGCGTCTTACTTACAGTCATACAGCACAGAAACAGACCCTTTGGCCCGACCAGTCCCATGCTGAACATAACTCCAACCTAAACTAGTTCCAGCTGCCTGCTCCTGGCCCATATCCCACCCCACCTTTCCTATTCACATACTTATCTGAATATTGTTTAATCATTAACCCACCACTTCTTCTGGAGGTTCATTCCGCACATGAACCTCTCTCTGTTTTTTAAAGAACGTTGCCCCTCAAGTCTTATTAAAAACATCTTCCTCCTCTGATTACACCTGTCCACCTGATCTCACTGGCCTGGGGTCTCACCAGCATTGCTGGGGGGAGTGGTCACAATGATAGTGAATGTTTGGAAAGTATTGATTGAGAAGGCCAAGGGCAGCAGACAGATGGGAACCCCACCTCTTGCAAGTTCTCCTCCAAGCCCCTCACCATCCTGACTTGGAAATATATCGCCGTTTCTTCAGTGTCACTGGGTCAGAATCCTGGAGCTCCCTCCCTGTCCGCACTCCGTGGGTATTGGTAGGCAAAAATGGCTCAGTGCCACCTTCTCCGAGCAATTAGAGATGGGCTTGAAATCCCGGCCCAGCCATATCCCAAAGTCAGTGATTAAAATGAATCTTGTGAGGGAATTTTACATCCTTTTTTAGGTGAGACAGCATAGACTGTTTTGAATGGCCTCCCTCATCCATGAAGACCCTGGGGATTTGTTTTGCTTTTTTTTTCAGGTTTGTCACAAGCTGGTCTGGGACTGCTTGAATTGCCCGAAAGCCAAGGGAGCGATCCCGAGGCGAGTGCCAACAAGACGGGTGGGAGCACTCATGGATCTGAGGAGATCAATGTGGACGTCTGCAGTGAGGAGCAAGAGCCCGGTAGGAGGTGCTTGGTCATTGGCTGAAGGCGACTGATTCTGGTGAAACTTGTTGCTGTGTGAGGGGAAGGGTTTGTCCAGTGGGTAACTGTGTTGGGGGAGTGGGGGTGGGGAGAGGGGTGTGGTGATGTTGCTGGGTGACCACTGGACTTGGGATGCTTACCCATCTACATTATGTGCTGCCAGGTAACTTATATGGGCACGGAATGGGGCCTGTGACTGTGGTGGAACCCTGTAGGATGATGCTTCTTCCCAGAGGAACCTTTAGTACAACAGACTATTGTGCATTGGGCTCGAGGATCAAGTCACCAAGTTACAAAGAAACAGGAGGAGGCCATTCAGCCCCCCTGAGCCTGTTCCACCATTCACTGGCTGATCTGTGGCCTAATTCCATATATTTGACTTTGGCCGGTATTCTGTAATAACTTGACAAAACTTTATCCATCTCAGAAGTAAAATTAACAATGATCCAGCCATATTGGACTGTTAAGAGCAGGGTTCTGCCACAGGCTCAGTGTTATCTAGATGAAGAAAAACAACTTTTTTTTTAAACAATGCCATGTCCTGATTCCTCATAGACACCATGGCTGGGTCAGCTGGGCTAACAGTGAGTGAAAAGCCTTTAACTGGGACTGGAAGCAGTCACCGGATTGAGAGGTATGTTGCAGGTTCAGTGTTTTACATGTGACCATGTGGGGAGGTGTCTTTTTGAAATTCTTTACTCACTGAATTTGGGCCACCATGTACTTCCATTTCTCTTTGCCCCTGGAAAAAGTGCCTCTTTGAACCACTGCAGGCCTGGGGTTTACATGAACCCACAATGCCCTTAGGGAGGGAATTCCAGGATTTTGATCCAGTGACATTGAAGGAACAGCGATAGATTTCCAAGTCAGGATGGTGAGGGGAACTTTCAGGGAGCGCTGTTCCCAGGTGTCTGCTGCCCTTGTCCTCCTGGATAGACGTTGTCATGGTTTTAGAAGGAGCTGTCTGAGGATCTTTGGTGAATTTCTGCAGTGCATCTTGTAGATAGTACACGCTGCTGCGACTGAGCGTTGGTGGAGGGAGTGTATGCTGAAGGTGGTGTATGGGTGTCTTTGGGGAAAGGGACCTGAGGGGCAGCTTTTTCTCACAGAGGCCGGTGCATGTATGGAACAGGCTGCCAGAGAAAGTGGAGGAGGCTGGTACAGTTACGACATTTTGGACAGGTATGTGAATTGGAAAAGTTTAGAAGCATATGGGCTGAATGCCACTAAGTGGGACTAGTTCAGTCTGGGAAGCCTGGCCAACATGGATTAGTTGGGCCGAAGGGCCTGCCGCTGTGCTGTATGACTCTGCTCATCAAGTGAGTGATTTTGTCTTGGGTGATTGGTGCTGATGTAGTTGCTTGTGAACTGCTCCAGCTGCTGGCGGAGTCAAAGCAGAACTGACGCTGAGGAAAGGATTGCTTTTGTTTCTTGGGATGTGAGTGTTGCGCGGCTAGTATGGTTGGTGTGGCTGTTTCAGAGGGCACTTCGGTTTCACGCACATTGCTGTGTGTCTGGAGTCATCTGTAGGCCAGAACAGGTTAAGATGGCAGATTTCCTTCCATAAAGGACATCGGTGAAACCGACTGAGTTTTTAAAATATTAACTTTTTTTATTTTTCTAGTGCTGTACCGCTTTATTTCTTGTACATGTAAGTTTTGACCGGAGACACCTTTGAGTTTTGCCATGTGTTTCATATACAAATGCTGACTTTTCGGAAGACCATTACAGCTATCTGCTGCCCTTTGTGTGAAAGAAGAAATCTTCATTTTGTCTGTGATCAAACTGGCTCTAGTTTTAGTTCTGAGCCCTAGCTCTAATCTCGGCTCTTCCTAGAGAAACTTGTCACTGTCCATCCTGTCATGTCCTTTTTTTAAACATTTAAACACTTCAGTACGTGCCCTGAAATGTCCCAAACTCCAGGGAATGTGAGCCAAGTTGATGCGACCTATTTAATCCTCAGTCCTGTCCTGATACCACGGATGCAACCATTCTATCCCAAAACCAGGGCACCTTCCTGAAGGTGTGGTACCCAGAACCAGTCTGATCCTGGGCTTGAGTGAGGGCAAAGCCAGCGAGCTGCGCAGACGTGATTCCCGTCGGAAAATCATGGAGGATGCAAAATCGATCCTGGCTTTTGCAAGGAGCCTGTGAAATAGTTGAGAGGGACCCGAGTGAAGGGCTATTGAGGATTCAGAACAGGCACAATAGAAACACAGAAATCCTGACAGGCTGGATGTAGAGAAGCTGTTTCTGTTTATGGGATGGCCAAGAGTAAGGGTCATGGTTTTAAGAATAAGGCATTGCTCATTTCAGACAGAGATGAGGAGAGCTATTTTTCTCATAGAGGGTCATGAGTCTAGGAACTCTGTTCCTCAAGAGATGTTGGAAGCAGAGTCTTTGAATATTTTGAAGAGTGAGGTGGATAGATGCTTAATTAATAAGGAGGGTCAAAGATTAAAAACCGAATGAACTGCCGATGCTGTAAATCAGAAACAAAAGGCAGAAATTGCTGAAAAGCTCAGCAGGTCTGGCAGCATCTGTGCAGAGAAATTAAGAGTTAACGTTTCGGGTCCAGTGATCCTTCCTCAGAACTGAGGACCCTTTTGAGGACTGGTCACAGGATCAGAAACGTTAACTCTAATTTTTCTCCACAGATGCTGCTAGACCTGCTGCGCCTTTCCAGCGAGGGTGTCGAGGTCGTGGGAATGTGCAGATATCGGATCAGCCATCGTGCGTTGAATGGGAGAGCAGGTTTGAGGGGCTGAATGGCCTGTCCATTTTGTGTGTTTGCTCTTTGTCCTCCTCCTCCTCCGAAACATTCTGTGGTTCAACTGTGACTCGTAGGTGAAGTGATTGTTGATCCATAATCTTCCTCTGAAACCATGGAAACTAGACCAACAACACTGTGACTTGTGTCACAGAGACACAGTTCAGTCCCATCAGGTACTTGTGGATCGATGACCACGACCCAAAATGTAGGTTCAATGAAAGACTCAGCAGCCCAGTGTTGGGGGTGTGTTGGGATTTTTTGTACCAGGGTTACAGGCTGAGTCTCAGTTGGGGTAACAGCTGTGGTAACCTCGTCCCATCCCTGCCCCCTTCCTTCAAATACTTCCAGTTTCCTCCTTTTGGAGGTGGAGTGTCCTTCCTTGCTGTGTCTCCTGGGACATCCTCCCACTGTCCCTTTCCGTAAACACACCGCCGCTGCTCGGCAGTGAGGTAATAAACTCTCCCCTTGAAGTTCACGGCCCCACTCCAGAACCATGAGGACACAGGCCTGGCTGACACTCCCAGGGGAGCGCCGTGCCGTTGGTGGGTCGGTGCCGAGGGAGTGCCGTGTTGTCGGATCTGCTGTCCTTTTAGATGGCATTAAAGTGAGGCCCTGCCTCGCGGGGGTGTAATGGATCCCATGGTTACCATTCTGAAAAGGTGGTGGAGGATTCGCTGGTGTCCTGGGCCAATGTCAACCTCATCAAACAGCAGCTTTTTAATTAAACACTCTATTCATGAGCTCTCTCGTTGATCATTGTGGGAGATAGCTGTGCACTAATTGGATTCTGTATTTGCTACATTACAAAAATCGTGACACTCAAAAGAAAGCCGTTCACTGACTGAAGCATTTTTGATATCCTGAGGATGGGGAAGGTACTATATAAATTCAAATAAGCAACAAAGCTAATGGAGTGCTGGCCTTTGTATCTGGAGTACAAGGATGCTGAGGTTATGCTGCAGTTTTACAAAACCCTGGTTAGAGCCCCCCTTGGAGCCCTGTGTGCAGATCTAGATACCACACCTTAAGAAAAAATAGACTGGCCTTAGAGGGAGGACCATGTAGGTTAGCAGGGATGATGGCTGGACTGCAGGGGTTACGTTATGAGAAGAGACGGTACAAATTGGACCTGTTTTCTCTCAAATTTAGAAGGTCAAGGGCGTGATCTGTTTGAAGTCTTCAAAATGTTAACTGAAAAAGACAAGATCGATAAACTATATTACCTCTGGTTGTATAGAGCTAGGGGCACAGTCTGAGAATGAAGGCCAAACCGTTCAAGAGAGATTTCTACCCCCAAAGGGTTAGGAGAGGTTTGGAACTCTCTCCCACAAACGGCAGTAGATGCTGGATCATTTTGTTATATCTAAATCTGAATAAAATAATTTTTTTGTTGAGCAGAGGTATTAAGGGATATGGGCCAAAGGCAGGGATATGGATGGCGATTAATCCTGACTGTATCAATTCAACATTAAGCCCAGGTGAAATGTTGCAGGTCGGAGATTACCTCAAGTGTATCCACGTGGCAAGTGGAGCTGGCAGCTGACCAAGAGGCCCATTTCCTGATGCCGTCTGGACTGCGGATTGAGGGGCCTCCATCCAAAGCAGGCCCGGAACGTTCCAAGACCGTCCTGTCAGAGGAGGATGCTGTGGAGCCCAGTCTGTCAGGTAGGTTCGACATGTGCTGCGTTCACTGACTCACACTCTCTGCCTTTAGACAGTCGGTGTGGCTGGGGCTGGGAGGTTGGCTGTGTGGTTCGAGTCCCGCGACAAAATCTTGACAGACATGCCCCAGCGTGCGACTGCAGCGTCAGTGTCCGTGCAACAAGATGGCTAGCCTAATCCCTTGTTTGTCCCCTTGAATGGCAGTAAATGGTGCTATTTGAAGACAAGGAGGCCTGAAAAAATATTTGTCCATCAGTTGACATTGCAAAAGCAGATTATGTGGTTTGTATCAAATTGTTGTTTGTGAGATCTTGCTGTGCACAAGTTGACCACTGCATTTCTCAGTGCATGTACTTTAAAAGCAATTCATTTGCTGTTTGGGGACCTGCTGATATTGTGAAAGGTGCTATGTAAATAGAGGATCTTCTTGGGATATATTGTAACTCCTTGTCTAATTGAGCTTGTGGGATAGTTCTCCCAGAGAATTGTGTCAGAGCGGACTTGATACCCCTGTCAGAAAAGACTAGACAGACCACGTGGCTCAGTGGTTAGCACTGCTGCCTCACTGTGCTGATGACCCAGGTTCAACTGTTGGGGTGACTGTCTGTGTGAAGTTTGCATGTTCTCCCTGTGTCTGCGTGAGTTTCCTCCGGGTGCTCCGGTTTCCTTTCACAGTCCAGTGATGTGCAGGTTAAGGTGCATTGGCCATGGAAAACGCAGGATTACAGGAATAGGGTCAGGTGTAGACTGAAAGGACAGAATGACCTGCTTCCACACTAGGGATTCTCTGATTCTACAGGCTGGAGCTGTCTGTTTCAGGAAAGCTCAGTCAGTGACTTGGTAAAGATCAGTAAGAATCTGAAAGGATTTGCCAAGCAGGTATCAGAAAACATTCACACCTGTGGGAGAGACTATTACAAAGCTTGTGAAATGCAAATGAATTTCTTCTTTTGGGAGGGTGACAAATCTATGGAATTCTCTACTTTTCCCCCCAAGAGAGTTGTGGAGCCTAGACCACACAGTATTGAAAGAGGAGACAAGTATTTTGAAAGACCGAGCCGATAAGGGCTATGAGGAGCTGGCACAAGAGAAGAACTGAGGCCTGGGGCAGTTCACTCACGATGGTTGAGAAGGCAGGGACTGTTGGCCTGTATCGACCCTCTGCCTTGGAGCACCCGTTCTGCTTTATAGCTGATTGGCAGGATCTCCGTGTTACTGACAAGGCCTTATCTAGTGACAACAATAATGGCTAGTTGCATTTATGTGGCACCTTTTGAAATCATGAAATGCCTCGAGGTGCCTTTGCAGGAATACTCTCAAACCAAATATGACACTAACGCACCGACATACAGCACCATATAGAATGGCATTGCAGGATTGAGGGTCTTAAACGGCCTACTCCCTTTTTTCTGTGATAACAAAGTGTGGAGCTGGATGAACACAGCAGGCCAAGCAGCACCTTAGGAGCACAAAAGCTGATGTTTTGAGCCTAGACCCTCCTTCAGAAAAGGGGAATAGGGAGAGGATTCTGAAATAAATAGGGAGAGAGGAGGAGGCGGACTGACGATGGATAGAGGAGAAGCCAGGTGGAGAGGAAAGTATGGGTGGGAAGGTAGGGAGGGGATAGGTCAGTCCGGGGAGGACGGACAGGTCAAGGGGGCGGGATGAGGTTAGGTGGTGGGAAATGGAGGTGCGGTTTGAGGTGAGAGGAGGGGATAGGTGAGAGGAAGAACAGGTTAGGGAGGCGGGGACGAGCTGGGCTGGCTTTGGGATGCAGTGGTTTTTCTGTGTTCTTTTATAAATATGAATCCAATAGTGTGTCCAGGAGACACCTCTGTATGAAGGGAGTGGTGAGAATGTAGGGCTTGCTCCCAAGGGGAGTGGTTGAGGAGCCTCAGAATGACATTGAGGGGAAGCAGGATAAATATGAGGGACTGAGGAGAAGGAAGGTATCCCATGCAGCGTGAACTGTCCCACGTATTGCATTAGCACAGACATGGATTGATTCAGTAAAGTGCCCTGTTTGTGGGTGAGGAACCTCAGTGCGAATATGTTGAGCTGTTACTGTCCTGGACACTGCCCTCTGTGTTTCTTTTCCACCACAAAGACATATGAATTGAACCATCAATGAATTAAGTCCCTTGGGTTCTGCGTGCCGAGGGATCAGTTGCTTGTCTCTTTAACATCTTCTTGCTGTTCTCTCTCTCTTTTTCTCTCTCTTTTTTTCTCTCTCTCGCGCGCTCTCTTGCTTTTTCTCGGGCTCGCGCGCTCGCTCTCGCTTTCTGTCACTCTTTTTCTGTCTCTCAGGTGCCAGTGCAGGAACTCCTCCAAGAAATGAAAGTCTTTTGGCTGCTCGTGTAGATCGCCTGCAGGTCCTTCATCTTTCAGGGCAACAGACGCTGGTGCAGGACAGTCTCTCAGAGTAAGTGCATAATGTAGTGGAGTTCACGCGTACACTGTGTTGCTCAATATTTGTCTAAAACCTAGATCTGGCAATGCCTTGCAATCAAAAATTCCCATCCTCATGACCAGATTCCTGATTGGCATTGCCTTTCCCAATCTGTGTCATGTCCTACTGCTCAGGAAACCTCTCTAGCACGATGGCTGAGGAGTTAGCACTGCTGCCTCACATCACCGAGGCCCTGGGTTTGATTCCAGCCTTGGGTTACTGTCTGTGTGTAGTTTGCTTGTTCTCTCAATGTCTGCGTGGGTTCGCTCTGGTTTCCTTCCACAGTCCAGAGATGTGCAGGTTAGGTGGATTGGCTGCGGGAAGCACAGGTTGCAGGGATAAGGGTAGGGTGTTGGGTCCGGCTGAAATGCGCTTTGGAGGGTTGGTCCGGACTCGAGGGGCTGAATGGCCTGCTTCTACACTGTAGGAACTTGATTCGATTCTAATCTAACTTCAGACCTGGCCATTTGCGTATTTCCGTTGGCACACCATCGGCAGTCACGATTTCAACTGTCCAAGCCCAAAACTATGGCTTTCATTTCCTGAACCTATCCATTTTCCAGGCATGTTTTATGGAGGGCCTCCAGTACAGCAGGTAGTGTCCCTCTGCCTTTGAGCCTGAAGCCCCAGTTGGAGTCCCACTCCGAGACTTGATGGGGTCAAGGCAAGTCTGTTATAACAATGTCTTCCAGCAGCCCAGTAGAAAATACATCGAGAAAAATCTGAGTGTGTGTAGCAGCTGGGAGAGTTACAGCAGCTTCCAATCCTGCTGAGTCCCTTGCAATAACTGCTGCAATTAATGAAACCAAACTGGAAATCCTGGTTCTGAGAGCTTGATCACGCCCAGCCATGCTGCTTCCGTTGTTCCCAAAAAAAGCCAAGGCCTCACAAGCTGTTTACTGAAGTGGCTTGGATAGACTGCTTGTCACCTCTGCCTTAAAACCTCTCTTTTCAAAAAAAAATCAGAAAGTACACCTTTTTAAGGCCACAGTGTTGTCGCAGCCCTTAGCCATCTCCACTCTCTAAGGAAAACATTCCCAGCCTATGGGTTTCCCTCTCCATTGCTGAGTCCCTCCAGCACAGATAACACCCCGATGCCTCTCCTCTGCACCATCTCCAGTGTTGGTGAGTCAAATCCCACTGTGCAGTACCCCTCAGGGTTACCTGCCCAGGAGCGCTTGGTTGTTGAATGATTAACATCTCCCTAACAATGCACTGATTCTTTTACAGAAGTTCCAACGATGTGATCGATCCATCCCAGGAATCCTTTGGACCAACCCCCATCATTGTTCCCAGCAGCCCGACCAATCAAGACGAAGATTTGGGTAATGGTGACGGGAGGGGTGGGGGGGGGGGGTGTGGTGGTTGTTTTGGTGGAGGAGGAATGGTTGAGAAGGCAGGGATTGTTGGCCTGTATCGACCCTCTGCCTTGGAGCACCCGTTCTGCTTTTATAGCTGATTGGCAGGATCTCCGTGTTACTGACAAGGCCTTATCTAGTGACAACAATAATGGCTAGTTACATTTATGTGGCACCTTTTGAAATCATGAAATGCCTCGAGGTGCCTTGCAGGAATACTCTCAAACCAAATATGACACTAACGCACCAACAGGGCCAGGTGACCAAAAGCTTGGTCAAAGAGGTCTTTAAGAAGTGTCTTAAAGGAGCAAGGTGGAGGTTGAATGTTGCAGCTTTGGGCCATAGCCTCCATTAGTAAAAAGACAAAAGTTGGGGATGGCTCAGAGGTCAGAGTTACAGGAGTACAGAGGAATATGGAGCTGGGGAAAGATTACAGACAGACAGGCTGGAGGCTGTGAAGGGATTTGAACGTGAGAATGAGAATCTACTGGCTCTTGGGAAGGTGGTGGTGAGCTGCTATCTTGTATCACTACAGCCCGTTTATTGTCTGTAGCACTTTGACGCAAAGGAGTGGTTTGTCAGAGGGGTATTGAGAACAGATTGTTGATTCGGATCCCACTCCAGCTCTCTGCCCACAGGGCCCATAGCCCTTCACCTTGAGTTTTGTCTCCAATTTCCCAACCACTCCCCATTTCCCTCGATTACCTAAGAGACCAAAATCTGTTGGCTGCAGCGTTAAATATAGTCTCTGGCTGCAGCGTTAAATATAGTCACCGGTAGATCATCCATAGCTTTGTGGCGGAGAAAATTCCAAAGATTCACAGTCCTCTGAGTGAAGGACTGTCTCCTCATCTCAATCCCGAATGATCAGTCCCTTCTCCTGAGCCTGTGTCCCGATCTGTGTCTGTCCTGTGATACTCCTTTCAGAATCGCATATGTTTCACTGTCTGTTCTCTGCGCTAAAGACAAATAACAGACCTGACCAGCTCAGAACGACAATCCCCTCATGCCAGGACCAGTTTGTACAATACCTTGGCTGCACCACCTTAAACACACCACCTTAAATATGATGATCAGAACTGCACTCAGTATTCCAGAGTTGGCAACATCCTGGAAGGAAACCTTGCTGGGTTCAGGTCCACAGAACCTAGTAGTTCCCAGTCTGCACCTCCATTTACTTTGGCTGGAAATGTTTGAGGTGTATCTGATGCTGGGAGTCCCAGCTGAGCTCAGTGCTTTCACATAGTTAGTCTGTGGCTAGACACTGGTAGACAGGGTGGTTAGGAAGGCAATTAGCACGCTCCCTTCATTGCTCAGACTTCTGAGTGTCGGAGTTGGGATGTCATGTTGAGGTCACCAGGACGTTGGTGAAGCCTGTTCTGGCATATTGTGCCCATGTCTGGTCGCCCTGTTTTCGGAAGGATATTATTAAGCTGGAGAGGGTTCAGGAAACATTTACCAGATGGTTAAGAAATAATAAGATGTAGAGCTTCACACTTTGTTGTCTTGGATTTTCTAACATCTGCAGTTCCTACTATCTCTGAAACAATTTTAACCTTTTACCAGGATGTTGCTGGGGATGACAAGTTTTGAGATGTTGTAAAGATTAGAAAGGCTGGAATTTTTTTTCATTGGAATGTAGGAAGTTGAGGGGTGATCTTTATAGAATTTTAGAAAATAAAGAGGGGAATAGATGGAGTTAATGGCGGGTGTCCTTGCCCTAGAGTGGGGGATTTCAAGATTGGGATGCATATTTTTATGGTGAGAGGAGAAAGATTTTTAAAAAGAAAATGAGGGGCAGTTTTCTTACATAGAGAGTGGTTTGTGAGTGGAATGAACTGCCAGAGAAATTGACAGCTGCAGATAGTTACAATATCTAAAAGTTTTTTAGACAAAGTTCATGAATAGGAAAGGTTTAGAGGGGGAAATGCCAAATACAGGCAAGTGGGGTTAGTTTAGTTTGGGACCGTGGTCAGCACGAATCAGTTGGACTGAAGGGTCTGTTTCCATGCTGTATTATTCCATGATTCTGTAGTCCTCTAGAAAATGAACCGTAAACAAAAAAAGTTGCTGGAAAAGCTCAGCAGGTCTGGCGGCAGCATCTGTGGAGGAGAAAGCAGAGTTAACGTTTCAGGTCCGGTGACCCTTCCTCAGTTCTGAGGAAGACTCAACTTTGAACTGAGGTTCAGAAGTGAGGAAGGGTTGACGGACCCGAAATGTTAACTGTTTTCTCCTCCACTGATGCTGCCAGACGTGCTGAGCTTTTCCAGCAACTTTGTTTTTGTTCCTGATGTACAGCATCTGCAGTTCTTTTCTGGTTTTTAGAAAGGAACCCAGACTGACTTGAAACCTACATGGTCTTGGGTATATGATAACCATGGCTCATTAAGACCTAAGTAACTGCATGGACTGGGGGACTGCTATGTTCCTACAGCCCCCAGAGCCACACTGGGCACCAGATCTTCATTAACATGGTCATCGGGGACAGCAGTTTTAATTCCATTTGTTTTGTAGCTGTATTTAAGATATGAGAGTGGGAGAATTGTAATCTGAGGGGATGGTGTAGAAATTCAGAAGGCCAGAGAAAATTTGGTAGAGTGGGTGGATAGGAGGCAGATAAAATGAAATATGGAGAAGTGTGAGATGATGCAGTTTGTTATAAAGGACACAGACGCAGCTCCCTTGACTCTTTTAAATTGAAAGTAAAGCTCTCTCTACACTGTCCCCCATCAAACACTCCCAGGACAGGAACAGCACGGGGTTAGCTAGATGCTGGATCAGATGAAATGGTTACCGTGGCGAGCTGTGTTCCTGAGAGTGATCTAAAATAAAATCTACCTTTTGTTACAAATTCCGAGGAGGAAATAGAAACAAACAGAGTCCAACAAATATTTTGTTCCAGCAGAGGAGCCGATGGATACCTCGGTGCCAGCTGCCAGCCAGTCGGGAAAAGCTCCCTGTGAGGAGGAGGAGGAGCCAATGGAAATGGACCGGCCGGTGGAGCAGACGGAGCGTGCTCCAGTCCGAGCTCCGCAGTCTTCGACCCCAGTGTCCGAGAGCGTTCCTGTTTTCACAGCGGGACAGCTGCTCCCTGTGCCATCACTGCCCGACCTGTCCCATGTAAGTGCCCGGGGCTTACCGAAGGTTTACAAAGCTCTGTGTCTCTTCCGCCGCCCCCACCCCCTAAAGTATAGCTGGGGAGAGGTTGGTGATACTACAGGGTCAGAACTCTTGTCTGTAAAAAGCACCTTCACTTGACTCAATAACTATGCACTTCCTGTGATGTGTTTAAAGATGAATCTGTGCCCAAAATGCAGTGACCGCCTGATTTTTGTTTTGATCGTGGCTGATTATCCAATTCTGTCCCCTGTTCCTGCTTTCTTCTCCCCATACCCTCTGATCCCTTGAAACTGAACTATATCTAACTTTTTTCTTTTTGAAAATGTTCAATATTTTAGTCTCCACTGATCTCTACGGCAGTGAATTCCACAGGCTCCCCTTTCTCTGGCTGAAGGTCTTTCTCCTCGTCTCAGTCTGAAATGGCCTATCCCCTCCTTAATGTAGTCTTACCCCCTCCTCTTCTTCGCCCAGTCCCCTCCTTCCCTTCGTCTTATTCCAGTCCTGAGACTGACCCCCTGGTTCTGGGGTCCTCTTTAGTGTTTACCCTGTTTAGTCCTGTTAGAGTTTTGTAGGTTTCAATGAGATGCCCCCTCGTTCTTGTAAGGTCCAGTGAATATAATCCTAACTGATCCAGCCACTCTTTGAATGTTATTTACAGGCCATTAACGGTGAGTGACTCGTGGATAATTTGATTCTAGGTTCTGCTGGAGCTTTCAAAACTTGGAATGATAAGATTTTTGTCAGATTGCAGAGCAAAGGGAAGTAAATGGGCTTGAGGTGGAGGTCAGCCATGATCTAAATGGTGCAACGTTATTTGATGGGCTGAATGTCCCTCAGTGGATGCAATTTTTAAGAAATAAAAATGTAGCTCCTGTTGTTACATGGCAACAAAATTGCACGGGGATCTCCGTCCACGTTGGGGGAATTTAATCTTCGCCATTGACATGAACTGCTGCCCACGTGGGCTAGCACAGACTCAGTGGGCTGAATAGCCTTTGTACTGTAATGATTCAGTGGTTATTTGTATAGTCTTGCTTTCGAAATGAAATGAGGGATAAATATTTGTCATGATGTGGGTTAAAACTCCCTGCTGTTCTTTGGATTAGAGATTTTTTATCCCCCCCAGCTGGGGCAATTCCAATGTTGGTGCATCTTATCTGAAAGGTGGTCTTTCTGCCAGGGCAGCGATCCCTCTGCCAGGCATTGCTGTGTTAACCCGAGATTTCCAAACTCCAATCCCACACATCCTCTTGCCTCAGAGACAAAATGCTGTCCCCTGCTCTCTTCCCTCCTATTCATTTTATGCATTATTTGTACGTCAAGCGAGATATTTTATCCGAGTTAAGCACTGAACTTAAAAAAAACAAAATCAACAGAACCTCAGATGCTGGAAATTGGAAACAAAAATGGAAATTATTGGAGGAACTCGGCAGCATCTTTGGAGAGAGAAAAACAGAGTTATCGTTTCGGGTCCAGTGACCCTCCTTCAGAACAGTTTTGTTTTTGTTTCTGTATTTTATCTGAGTTACTGCTTGCTTCAGCTGGTGAAATAACAGCGGCATGTTTGTTTTTGAAGGATATCTTTGTGCCCACACCCAGCTTGAGAGAAGGAAGTGGCTGTGATGAAGGCGTCAGGTCAACTGCAGCTTTGATGGGAAGTCTCTCCAGGATGCCCAAGGACAGACAGGAGGAGGAGGGAGAGAGGCAAGACCGGGGGCAGACTGGGAGCTCAGACTTCGCGGTTGTCAAGAAGCGCAACAATGGAGCCGGGGAGCCTTTCGAGCTGAAATTGTCGGCCAGTGGGCGCTTGCAGCCAATGGAGACGGACGACAGTGAGATCCTGACTGAGGAAGACAGCCAGGCTACACAGATTGAAGGAGGATCGGGTACGAACCCTACCGAGGAAGGCGAGCTGGAGGGGAGTCACAGCATTCACCTCCGATTGACAGGAGAGAGCCAGGCGCTGAGCCTTCAAGCTTCCGAGGCCTCAGTTACAGACGCTCTGGAAGGCGAGAGAGCGGAGGCTGAGTGTGGCACAGGTGAGATGCCTGGCAGACCCCGGCAAACGAGCCAACTGTCGCCCCCCTGCCTCAGGCCCTCACGCCTCCTCCGCCCCAGCTCTCCCTATGGTGACCTGCCCAAAGGCTCGCTCGCGGAGAGAGGAAGAACAGCGAACGAGGCACTGACGGAAGACTCGGAGGCTGGACCCGGGGCTCCAACTCTGGAGGAGCATGAGGTGAGGCAAACTCCCCAAGGGGAGGGGAGCGAAAGTGCCCAGAGAGTGACCCTCCCTCTTGAAGCTTCACCATCTGCGACACTCCGCAAAGAAATGCAACTGAAGGAAGATGAGGAGCCGATGGAGCAGGAGCCCATTACACCATCTGACTCGGAAAGTCCTGGTGAAACAAGGGCCCCTGCAAAACCAGAGTGTTCCAAGCCCCCGGACCCTCCAGTTACAAGTTCCGAATGTTCCCGAGACAAAGGCTTGCGCACTGAGGGTGAGGCAGTGGGTGCTGTTTTCCAGAGCCATGAGGTGCCCGGTGAGAGCGCACGTGAAGGTGGTCAGCTGGTTCCTACTGAGCGGCAAAAACCGGTGGAGATGTTCCCTCCATCATCAGAGAAAATCCACGGAGCGCCCTCGGGACACCAGGATAGTTCTTTGATCGACGCAGAGCTGCCGCCTTCACCAGCTGCCGGCGACGCCGAGCCTGGGAAGGATCTCCAGGCGGAGCTGGTCATCAAGATGCAAGCTGGAGATCCGGGCACTTTGAAGGAGCCAAAGAATGTGAGCATCCGGAGCCCAGGGCACGAAGTGAGAATCCCAGAGGGGCAGAACCACCAGCTGGAGGCTGAGGAATTCCCAAAACCCTGCAGCGTTGGCCTGATGATGGGATCTCCAAAGCCGGAGGTGGAAGCTGATGAGCAGGCTCCGAGTGTGGGTGTTACAGATGTTCAGCAATTGGAACAGTCTGCAAAGAGCCTGCTGGACAGTTCTGGAGGTGGGTACACTGTAGGGATTACTGTAGATGCTGACGTTTTAGATTAGAGGCTGGCGGAGTGAGGGTGGCATGGCGGTAATGCCACTGATCAGTAATCCTTACACCCCAGCTTGATTCCTCCAAGGATCTGGACTTGAATCCCACCAATTGCAGCTGGTTTAAAACCCCACTGGGCTCACTAATGCCCCTTTAGGGAGGGAGATCTGCAATCCTTACCCAGTCTAGCCCACATTTTTCTTTATTCAATCGTGGGATGAGGGTGTAGCTGACCAGTTATTGCTCATCCCTAATTGCCCTCTGGGTCAACTACATTGCTGTGGGTCTGGAGTCACATGTAGCCCAGACCAGGTAAGGATGGCAGTTTCCATCCCTGAAGGACATTAGTGAACCAGATGGGTTTTTGCCCACAAACGACAGTGGATTCACAGTCATCGTTAGGCTCATAATTCCAGGTATTTTTATTGAATTCAAATTCCACCATCTGCCATGGCTGGATTCGAACCCAGGTCCCCGCAATGTCATCTGGGTCTCTGGATTAACAGTCCAGCGATAATACCACTTGATCATTACTGCCTCCCCTCCAGATGCGTTAATGGGGCTGACTCTGAAATAACCGAGCAAGCCAGTCAGTTCAAGGGCAGGTGCGTGGGGGAAAGGAGACAGGACATTTACGACCCTCTCTCTGTTCTTTCTCCCATCTTCACGTGCCCTCACAGACTGTCTACCTTTGATGATGTTGGCTGCCAAACAGGAGGCTGGAAGAACACAACAGCAGCATCTGGAGGAAAGGAGCAGCCAATGTTTCGGGTATTACCCATCTTTAGGACTGAGTGCTGAAGAAGAGTTATACCTGAAACATTGACTGCTCCTCTCCTCCAGATGCTGCCTGGCCTGCTGTGTTCTTCCGGCCTCCTGTTTGTCTACCTTAGATTCCAGCATCCGCAGCAAATTTGTCTCTAACATCATCTAAGACCTCTCCCATCCTGGTTATGATCTCTGAGCCTTTCCGTCAGACAGTAGATGTAAAAGATTAAACACACATACCAACAAGCTCAAGAATGGCTTCTTTCCTTTTGTTATTGGACTTCTGAATGGACCCACTCAAATTTTGTGATCTCTTGCGCTCTGTGCACCTTCTCTGCAGCCGTAACTTTGTATACCTCGCTCTGGTCTATTACCCTAATGCACTTTGTATGGTATGATCTGCCAGTACCGCACACAAAACAGAACTTTTCACTGTACCCAGGTACACGTGGCAATAATAAACCAAATCACACACGTACAGACACACGCGTAGACACAGCCACGCGCATGTGTAGACACAGACACACAGGCACACGCATAGACACAGGCACGCGCATGCACGTACACACGCAGACACAGACACACATGCATGTAGACACAGACACACATGAGCTGTGCAATGAGCAAAGTGAGTGGATAGGGTTTGGAATACACTGTCTGGAAATGTGGTGGAAGCAGGTACAGTCAAGGCATCCAAGAGGGCATGGGATTTATTTTGGATAGCGATAAGAATATGGGGAAACGGGTGGAGATTGACACGAGACAGTGGAGCCAGGGAACTGGGAACAGCTGGTGCTGGGGCAGCAGTCATTTTATTTATTTTAGAGGTCATCCACCCCCCTGGCTGGTGCACCAGCTGTAGATCCCAATTTGATCCTGCACTGCAGGAGGCGGCCATTGGGCCCGTTGTCTCTATACTAGCCGTGTCTGTGAGAAACATGTGATTCTGAGTCGAGTCAATGCTCGCCTCCCCCAGTTGCAGACACGTGAGGAGAGGGGCCGAGTGAGGAGTTTTGCACCGAGGCAGTGACTTTCAGGATGGTGGTCAGAAACTTCCAAAATTAGGAGTAGGGCATTGTGTTTGCATGACCCTTCAATCAGGAGGAGCGATGGGAAAACTCCCGGTGTTGGAGGCAGTGATTGGGTTCTGATGGCTGTCAGCAGCTTCGGTTCTGGCTGTGGGTGGCGCGGTTCTCCCTGTTTACCATGAGCCATGAATTGTTTGCCCCGTCTTTCTTCCCTACTCCCAGAAATTCCGTTCCACTTCACGCTACCAAAGGAGGGCGATGTTATTCAGCCGATAGTCAGCGGTACCCCGCCTCTTGTTGGTTCATTGAAGCAAGGCCCCCGACACAGCACTCCCATTGGTAAGTTCCCTCAGATGGAGGGTCCTGCGCAGTGTGTTTACAGCCCAGAAACAGGCCATTTGGCCCATCCTGGTCAATGACATTCCACCCCAGCCTCCTTGATTCGCCTGATTAGCAACACCCTACTTAATGCCTCGACCTCCCTCCTAAGTTTATCTGTCCTCCCCACTTCTACCTATTGATACATTTCACTCCCGACCCACCCCCACCCCCACCCCCTTCACTCATGTTTCTCCTGTATTCCTGATTGGATTCATTGGCGATCTATCTTCTAATAGATGGTGCCCAAGTTCATAGATCAGAGAGGCCATTTGGCCCATCAAGCCCACACCCACTCTCTGAAGATCAACCCCCTACCTTATCCCTGTAACCCCACATTAACCGTGGCTTGTATGTCCCTGGACGACCTGGGGAATTTAGCGCAGCCAATGCACCCTAACCTGCACATCTTTGGACCGTGGGAGGAAACCCTCACAGATGCGGGGAGAACTAGCAAACTCCATGCAGACAGGCACCCGAGGCCGGAATTGAACCGGGGTCCCTGGCGCTGTGAGCTAGCACTGCTAACCAATTGAGCCACTGACCTGGTGCCTTTTGCGTGAGGAAGTAAGGCAGGGCACCGGGGAGAACTGCTGCGCTTCAAAAAAGTAGCGACAGCATCTGTGATGTCTGGCCGAGAGGGCGCAGCAAGATGATCTGACATCTTGCCACCTCCAACTGTGTGGCACTCCCTCACCACTGCACTGGGAGAGTTTGGGTGCTGAGCTCGAACCTGGGGGTGAGGGAGTGTTACTGAGGCTGTGTGTTTTTATCTCCGAGTTTTGTTGGGAAGCTCAGGCACAGGGTCAGCTAAGGTATAGCTTGAGATCCAGTGAGCATCGTGTTCAGTAAAGACCGGGTCACTGTTGTAAAGGGTAAGGAGAGACCTTGATCCATTTCTGTGCTAAAAACCCAGTAGATTTACTCCCTTTTTCTCCTCTGTCTCTTGTTCAGAGCTTGAAGGCCGCGCCATAGCAACGACTGACGTCACTCCTGACAACGCCATGGCAACCAGTGATGTAGCAGCCGAGGGGAGTGTGCGAGGGACCTCAAATTCCGAATCCCCCTCAGTGGCAACAGCCAATAGCAAGCTGTGCCTGAAGATGCAGCTGGAAACCCCAGTCCAGGAAGATGGGACCCACTCGGCTGTCTTCAGCCTTGAGAGTAAGACGGTGGGGACAAAGGGCCCAAGATGTTCATCTGTGTTCGTCTTTTTAACGAGCCCGCTCCAACCCAGCCCTCGTCCTGACCCCCCCCCACCCCCAACAAACCAATTCCTCCTCCAGTGAGCGCAGGTACCTCGCCGGTCAGCAAGTGAGAAACTGCAGACCGCTCGACTACGGTGGGCACCACTGACTTCCCAACCCTGTCCTCGAACCCAAACACTTTGCACAAAATTTGAGCACGCCACAATGTGGATATGTGTGTGTGTGTGTGTGTGTGTGTGTGTGTGTGAGAGAATACATGGAAATCAGGGGAGGATCTGAACTGCCCCCTCCTAAAGTAAAGCCTGCCCTCCATTCAGCGATGAACAGCCATTTTAACAGACCTGTGGCTGTTTAGTGTGATGTGCAAGGTCTGGTGTTAACCGCTGAGAGAGGTTAGTGTGGTAATAGCTATGGTTTTGAGGTTTGTTTATGAGGATGTGAGCACGTGGCACTCGGACTGAATGGTCTCCAGAAAGAGCACATGGTGACCTGGAAATCGGCAGTGTGCCGTTTTCAGAGCCACCCCTCACCACCACCACCAGTCTGCTGTTTGACACATGGGATTAGATGAGATTAGATTCAATTCCCTACAGTGTGGAACCAGGCCCTTTGGCCCAACAAGTCCACACCGCCCCTTGGAGCAACCCACCCAGACCCGTTCCCCCTATAACCCACACACCCCCTGAACACTATGGGCAATTTAGCATGGCCAATCCACCTAACCTGCACATCTTTGGACTGTGGGAGGAAACCCACGCAGACATGGGAAGAATGTGCAAACTCCACAAAGACAGTTACCCGAGGGGGGAATTGAACCCAGGTCCCTGATGCTGTGAGGCTGCAGTGCTAACCACTGAGCCACTGTGCTGGATGAGCTGGACCAGTATGTCTCGACCACCAGTTTTACTGGTTTCTCCTCTTCAGATATTTGATGTGTAACCTGTGTTTACGCACTTCTTCTATGCACTCTCTTTCCTCTCTTTCCTCTCTCTCCCTCTCTCTCTCTTTTCTCTCTCTCTCTCTCTCTCTTTTTCTCTCTCTCTCTCTCTTTTTCTCTCTCTCTCTCTTTTTCTCTCTCTCTCTCTCTCTCTCTCTCTCTCTCTCTCTCTCTCTCTCTCCTCTCCTCTCTCGCTGCCCGCTCTCGCTGCCCGCTCTCGCTGCCCGCTCTCGCTGCCCGCTCTCGCTGCCCGCTCTCGCTGCCCTCTTTCCTCTCTCGCTGCCCTCTTTCCTCTCTCGCTCTCTCTTTCCTCTCTCGCTCTCTCTTTCCTCTCTCGCTCTCTCTTTCCTCTCTCGCTCTCTCTTTCCTCTCTCGCTCTCTCTTTCCTCTCTCGCTCTCTCTTTCCTCTCTCGCTCTCTCTTTCCTCTCTCGCTCTCTCTTTCCTCTCTCGCTCTCTCTTTCCTCTCTCGCTCTCTCTTTCCTCTCTCGCTCTCTCTTTCCTCTCTCGCTCTCTCTTTCCTCTCTCGCTCTCTCTTTCCTCTCTCGCTCTCTCTTTCCTCTCTCGCTCTCTCTTTCCTCTCTCGCTCTCTCTTTCCTCTCTCGCTCTCTCTTTCCTCTCTTTTTTCCTGATCCCCCCATTTTTTTTTCCCTGTTCCCCATCCCCCCACTCTTTCCTCTACTCCTCGCCTGTCCTTCCCTCTCCCTCCCACCACCCCTCTGTTAATTGTGTTTAATTCCTGACGGACCGATTGGAGCTTCTGTTCTGAACAATGTTGGCTCTTTTACCTCTTTGCAGAACCTCCTCTGGCAGGAGCACCAACATCTGCTGCTGAAGCCGTTGCCAGGTAACAACAGCTCTTATTCAATATTGCGCTGCGCTCCTGTGGAAGCACATTTTGGTTGTTTTCTCTCTGCTCATCGTTTCAGCTCTGTTTGCACAAAACCAGTGCGCTCTCTGCTTCTGCACTTATGGACACAAATGCTTCTAGTTTGTGACGTTTTTTTTTTCAGCTTTTTACGGATTTCCCCGTCATCGTCCAGGACATGGGAACAGGCTACTCTGTCCATCAAATCCCTGCTCCAGCCTCTAGCCTCAGCTGATTCTTCTGATCCTGTCTTCCCCTGTGTGATTATCCAGCTCCCGCCACTCCCCACCTCAATGTATCGATGCCGTGCCCCTCGAGCACTCCCTGGGAGAGTGAGTTCTGCACTCATTCCCCCCCATTTCTCTGGGTGATGTCCTCCTCCTCCGTTCCCAATTTGGGTTTATTATTTAGCAATCACAAAAAGTTGGCTTGCAGATGCAGCAAGTGGCAGCAAATGGAATATTGTCCTTCATTGCTAGAGGGATTGAGTTTAAAAGCAGAGAGGCTATGTTGCAGCTGTACAAGGCGCTGGTGAGGCCACACCTGGAGTACTGCATGCACTTTTAGTCTCCTTACTGGAGAAAGGATGTCCTGGCACTGGACAGGATGAGAGGAGATTCACTAGGTTGATTCCGGAGTTTGAGGGGGTTGGCTTATGAGGAGAGATTGAGTAGACTGTGGCTAAACTTGTTGGTATTTAGAAGAATGAGGGGGGATTTTGTAGAAACATACAAATTTCTGAAGGGGATAGATGAGCTAGAAGCAGGGAAGTAGTTTCCACTGGCAGGTGAAACTAGAACTAAGGGCATAGTCACAAAATAAAGGGGGAGCAGATTTAGGACAGATTTGAGGAGGAACCTCTTCAACCAAAGGGTTGTGAATCTGTGGAATTCCCTGCCCTCTGAAGCGGTTGAGGCTTCCTCATTAATTGTTTCTAAGGCAAAGATAGATTTTTGAACAGTAAAAGAATTAAGGGTTATGGTGAGTGGATGGGCAAGTGAAGCTGAGATCTTGATCATGAAAAGATCAGCCATGATCTTATTAAATGGCGGCGCAGGCTCATGGAACCTAGTCCTGCTCCTGGTTCTTATGTAGACAGATATTTACAGAGCCAGGTTTTATTATTTCCCACAAGTGGAACCATCCTATCTACGTCTGCCCTGTTGAACGCTTTTCCATGATGTTAAAGTGTTGTTTGGTAAATCCTCTCCATTCTCTGTAGTGCCCTCGTAGCTGCGTTTCGGATGTTCACCAGTCTCTGACTATACTTTGAATAATTCAGAGACTGGAATTGTCTTCCGTCATTCGAGCATGGCTTAACCAAGCCTCCAAACCCTTACGATCTGTCTGGTCCCAGTATTCTGGAAGAGAACTCTGGTGCCTGCTTAATGGCCTCAATCATTGCTCCTTTCTCTTGTGGGGGTCGCTGTCTGGGCCAGCATTTTTTTTTGCTTATCCCTGATAGCCCCTGGAATGATTGGCTGTTGAGGCCATTCCAAAGGGCAATTAGGAATTGCCCCTGTTGCTAAGAGTCTGGCTCTCTCACACAGGCCAAACCAGATTTCCTTCGCTGAGGGGCATTACTAAGCCAGATGGGTTTTTACAACAATTGACAGCAGTGACACGGTCAATCTTTGACCTAGTATTGTTTTAATTTTATTCCAGATTTAACCAAGTTCAGATTTTACCATCTGTCATGGTGGGATTTGAACCCAGAGCATTAGGAAGCAGGCACATGCCTGCTGTCACTTCTATCATTTATCACTAAGTCACCAGTGAGCACACCTCTCGTATAGTAAAGTTTTTTACTTTCTCTTTAGCTGTAACACTCTGTTCTGCTCTAATAGAATAAAAGAATCCCTGCAGTGTGGAAGCAGTCCATTTGGCCCATCAACTCACATACTGACCGTCTTGAAGAGCATCCCCCCAACAGCCCCCGACAAGCCTAACCCTGTAACCTTGCTTTTTCCAGTGGCTAACCCACCTAATCCACAGTCAAAAACTGTGGAGCTGGAAAAGCACAGCTGGTCAGTCCTGATGAAGGGTCTTGGCCCAAAACTTTGACTTCCCTGCTCCTCGAATGTTGTCTGACCAGCTGTGCTTTTCCAGCTCCACATTTATTGACTCTAGCGTCCAGCACCTGCATCCTTACTGTCTCCAAGCCACACAGCCTGCGTACCCATGGACACTGTGGGTAATTTAGCACGGCCAATCCACCCTAACTTATTACATATAATATGTAAGTATTGGAAGTGTGCACACTGGGGTAGAGCGCCTTCTGCCTGAGGTTACCGTACATGATTTGTGGGAATTACCCTGATGTGTTCGTTGGTGGGAAATTGATGCCCTGTATAGAGGATGGCTGTCCCCTTCTCCCAGGACTGGCACAAGAGACTACAATATCAGTATTAACCAAAGTTGCCATGGCACGTCTCTGGAAGATGACTCAGCGATACAGGACAAAGATCAATCAGAGCATCCCTATAGTGTGGAAGCAGGCCATTAGGCCCATCGAGTTTACACTGACCCTCGAAGGAGCATCTCAACCAAACCCATCCCACTGCCCCTATAACCCTGCATTTCCCATGGCTAACCCACCCAGCCCGTAGGTCCCCGGACACTGTGAGAAATTGAGCATGGCCAATCCACCCTAACCTGCACATCTTTGGACTGTGGGAGGAAACCGGAGGAAACCCATGCAGACACAGGGAGAATGTGCGTACTCCACACAGATGGCCACCTGAGGGTGGGATCAAACCTGGGTTCCTGGCACTGTGAGGCAGCAGTGCGAACCACTGAGCCACCGTGCCACCGTGAACGACTGGGCCCCTGCTGCCTGCTGCTTCTGAGATTGTAGCTCAACCAAGATCGACTGCCTGGGAATGACTCAGATGGTCCCCTCCCTCTCCCGCCCACCCCGCCCCCAGCCCCCTCCCGACCCCCTCCCAACGTCTTGCTGTTTCTGGAGCACAGTGTGTTTGCAAATTGGGACAGTTGCCGGAAGCACTCTGTCGCTGACAGTGGGTCAGTATTGATTGGCAGGGACTAACTGATGCCCATTTCTCTCCCTGCAGCGTGGCGAAGAGCCAGTCAGTGTTCAGTCGGGTCTGTGAGGTGAGGAGGGAAACAGAGGCACGGGAGCGGGAGGAGGTCACCAGCCTGTTTAGGTAATTTTGCTTTTCGCTTTGGAGGGGGGTGGAGCGGGGGAAGGCGCGGGATGTTGGGAGAAGGAAGGATGCATCTGTTCTCAACGTTCTTCCGGTCGAGACACAGAGTGAAGGAACATTGCGGCATGTGCAGCCCAGCTCCGAATTGTTATGGCTGACATTCTGGCTGGGGAGGTGCAGTTGGTGTTTGTCAACGGTGAGGGGTGGGGTCAGGTTTAGGGTTTGTGAACGGCGGGGTCAGGCTTAGGTTTTGTGAACGGCGGGGTCAGGCTTAGGTTTTGTGAACGGCGGGGTCGGGTTTATGGTTTGTGAACGGCGGGGTCGGGTTTATGGTTTGTGAACGGCGGGGTCGGGTTTATGGTTTATGAACGTGAACGGCGGGGTCGGGGTTAGGGTTTGTGAGCGTGAACGGTCAGGGTCGGGGTTTGTGAACGGTGGGATCAGGGTCAGGGTTTGTGAACGGTGGGATCAGGGTCAGGGTTTGTGAACGTGAACGGTGGGGTCAGGGTGTGTGAACGGTGGGATCAGGGTTAGGTTTTGTGAACGTGAACGGTGGGGTTAGGGTCTGTGAACGGTGGGGTCAGGGTTAGGGTTTGTGAACGTGAACGGTGGGGTTAGGGTCTGTGAACGGTGGGGCCAGGGTTAGGGTTTGTGAACGTGAACGGTGGGGTTAGGGTTTGTGAACGGTGGGGCCAGGTATAGATTTCGTGAATGTGAACGGTGGGGTCAGGGTTAGGGTTTGTGGACGGTGGGGTCAGGGTTAGGGTTTGTGGACGGTGGGGTCAGGGTTAGGGTTTGTGGACGGTGGGGTCAGGGTTAGGGTTTGTGAACGGTGGGGTCAGGTTTAGGGTTTGTGAACGTGAATGGTGGGGTTAGGGTTTGTGAACGGTGGGGTCAGGTTTAGGGTTTGTGAACGTGAATGGTGGGGTTAGGGTTTGTGAACGGTGGGGTCAGGGTCAGGGTTTGTGAACGGTGGGGTCAGGGTCAGGGTTTGTGAACGGTGGGGCCAGGGTATTGGTTTGTCAACGGTGGGGCCAGGGTATTGGTTTGTCAACGGTGGGGCCAGGGTATTGGTTTGTCAACGGTGGGGCCAGGGTTATGGTTTGTCAACGGTGGGGCCAGGCTTATGGTTTGTCAACGGTGGGGCCAGGCTTATGGTTTGTCAACGGTGGGGCCAGGGTATTAGTTTGTCAACGGTGGGGCCAGGGTTATGGTTTGTCAACGGTGGGGCCAGGCTTATGGTTTGTCAACGGTGGGGCCAGGCTTATGGTTTGTCAACGGTGGGGCCAGGGTATTAGTTTGTCAACGGTGGGGCCAGGGTATTGGTTTGTCAACGGTGGGGCCAGGGTATTGGTTTGTCAACGGTGGGGCCAGGGTATTGGTTTGTCAACGGTGGGGCCAGGGTATTGGTTTGTCAACGGTGGGGCCAGGGTATTGGTTTGTCAACGGTGGGGCCAGGGTATTGGTTTGTCAACGGTGGGGCCAGGGTATTGGTTTGTCAACGGTGGGGCCAGGGTATTGGTTTGTCAACGGTGGGGCCAGGGTATTGGTTTGTCAACGGTGGGGCCAGGGTATTGGTTTGTCAACGGTGGGGCCAGGGTATTGGTTTGTCAACGGTGGGGCCAGGGTATTGGTTTGTCAACGGTGGGGCCAGGGTCAGGGGTTGTCAACGGTGGGGCCAGGGTATTGGTTTGTCAACGGTGGGGCCAGGGTATTGGTTTGTCAACGGTGGGGCCAGGGTATTGGTTTGTCAACGGTGGGGTCAGGGTATTGGTTTGTCAACGGTGGGGCCAGGCTTATGGTTTGTCAACGGTGAGGTCAGGGTATTGGTTTGTCAACGGTGGGGTCAGGGTATTGGTTTGTCAACGGTGGGGCCAGGCTTATGGTTTGTCAACGGTGGGGCCAGGGTATTGGTTTGTCAACGGTGGGGCCAGGGTATTGGTTTGTCAACGGTGGGGCCAGGGTATTGGTTTGTCAACGGTGGGGCCAGGGTATTGGTTTGTCAACGGTGGGGCCAGGGTATTGGTTTGTCAACGGTGGGGCCAGGGTATTGGTTTGTCAACGGTGGGGCCAGGGTATTGGTTTGTCAACGGTGGGGCCAGGGTATTGGTTTGTCAACGGTGGGGCCAGGCTTATGGTTTGTCAACGGTGGGGTCAGGGTATTGGTTTGTCAACGGTGGGGCCAGGGTCAGGGTTTGTCAACGGTGGGGCCAGGGTCAGGGTTTGTCAACGGTGGGGCCAGGGTATTGGTTTGTCAACGGTGGATCCAGGGTATTGGTTTGTCAACGGTGGGGCCAGGGTATTGGTTTGTCAACGGTGGGGCCAGGGTATTGGTTTGTCAACGGTGGGGCCAGGGTATTGGTTTGTCAACGGTGGGGCCAGGGTATTGGTTTGTCAACGGTGGGGCCAGGGTATTGGTTTGTCAACGGTGGGGCCAGGCTTATGGTTTGTCAACGGTGGGGCCAGGGTATTGGTTTGTCAACGGTGGGGCCGGGCTTATGGTTTGTCAACGGTGGGGCCGGGGTCAGGGTTTGTCAACGGTGGGGTCGGGGTATTGGTTTGTCAACGGTGGGGCCGGGGTATTGGTTTGTCAACGGTGGGGCCGGGGTATTGGTTTGTCAACGGTGGGGCCGGGTTTATGGTTTGTCAACGGTGGGGCCAGGGTATTGGTTTGTCAACGGTGGGGCCAGGCTTATGGTTTGTCAACGGTGGGATCAGGGTATTGGTTTGTCAACGGTGGGGCCAGGCTTATGGTTTGTCAACGGTGGGGCCAGGCTTATGGTTTGTCAACGGTGGGGCCAGGCTTATGGTTTGTCAACGGTGGGGCCAGGGTATTGGTTTGTCAACGGTGGGGTCAGGGTATTGGTTTGTCAACGGTGGGGCCAGGCTTATGGTTTGTCAACGGTGGGGTCAGGGTCAGGGTTTGTCAACGGTGGGGCCAGGGTCAGGGTTTGTCAACGGTGGGGCCAGGGTCAGGGTTTGTCAACGGTGGGGTCAGGGTATTGGTTTGTCAACGGTGGGGCCAGGCTTATGGTTTGTCAACGGTGGGGTCAGGGAATTGGTTTGTCAACGGTGGGGTCAGGGTATTGGTTTGTCAACGGTGGGGCCAGGCTTATGGTTTGTCAACGGTGGGGCCAGGGTATTGGTTTGTCAACGGTGGGCCCAGGCTTATGGTTTGTCAACGGTGGGGCCAGGGTATTGGTTTGTCAACGGTGGGGCCAGGCTTATGGTTTGTCAACGGTGGGGTCAGGGTATTGGTTTGTCAACGGTGGGGTCAGGCTATTGGTTTGTCAACGGTGGGGTCAGGGTATTGGTTTGTCAACGGTGGGGCCAGGCTTATGGTTTGTCAACGGTGGGATCAGGGTATTGGTTTGTCAACGGTGGGGCCAGGCTTATGGTTTGTCAACGGTGGGGCCAGGCTTATGGTTTGTCAACGGTGGGGCCAGGGTATTGGTTTGTCAACGGTGGGGCCAGGGTATTGGTTTGTCAACGGTGGGGCCAGGCTTATGGTTTGTCAACGGTGGGGTCAGGGTATTGGTTTGTCAACGGTGGGGCCAGGGTCAGGGTTTGTCAACGGTGGGGCCAGGGTCAGGGTTTGTCAACGGTGGGGCCAGGGTCAGGGTTTGTCAACGGTGGGGACAGGGTATTGGTTTGTCAACGGTGGGGCCAGGCTTATGGTTTGTCAACGGTGGGGTCAGGGAATTGGTTTGTCAACGGTGGGGTCAGGGTATTGGTTTGTCAACGGTGGGGCCAGGCTTATGGTTTGTCAACGGTGGGGCCAGGGTATTGGTTTGTCAACGGTGGGCCCAGGCTTATGGTTTGTCAACGGTGGGGCCAGGGTATTGGTTTGTCAACGGTGGGGCCAGGCTTATGGTTTGTCAACGGTGGGGCCAGGGTATTGGTTTGTCAACGGTGGGGTCAGGGTATTGGTTTGTCAACGGTGGGGTCAGGGTATTGGTTTGTCAACGGTGGGGCCAGGGTATTGGTTTGTCAACGGTGGGGCCAGGGTATTGGTTTGTCAACGGTGGGGCCAGGGTATTGGTTTGTCAACGGTGGGGCCAGGGTATTGGTTTGTCAACGGTGGGGCCAGGGTATTGGTTTGTCAACGGTGGGGCCAGGGTATTGGTTTGTCAACGGTGGGGCCAGGGTATTGGTTTGTCAACGGTGGGGCCAGGGTATTGGTTTGTCAACGGTGGGGCCAGGGTATTCGTTTGTCAACGGTGGGGTCAGGGTATTGGTTTGTGAACGGTGGGGCCAGGGTATTGGTTTGTCAACGGTGGGGCCACGGTATTGGTTTGTCAACGGTGGGGCCAGGCTTATGGTTTGTCAACGGTGGGGCCAGGGTATTGGTTTGTCAACGGTGGGCCCAGGCTTATGGTTTGTCAACGGTGGGGCCAGGGTATTGGTTTGTCAACGGTGGGGCCAGGCTTATGGTTTGTCAACGGTGGGGCCAGGGTATTGGTTTGTCAACGGTGGGGCCAGGGTATTGGTTTGTCAACGGTGGGGTCAGGGTATTGGTTTGTCAACGGTGGGGCCAGGGTATTGGTTTGTCAACGGTGGGGCCAGGGTATTGGTTTGTCAACGGTGGGGCCAGGGTATTGGTTTGTCAACGGTGGGGCCAGGGTATTGGTTTGTCAACGGTGGGGCCAGGGTATTGGTTTGTCAACGGTGGGGCCAGGGTATTGGTTTGTCAACGGTGGGGCCAGGGTATTGGTTTGTCAACGGTGGGGCCAGGGTATTGGTTTGTCAACGGTGGGGCCAGGGTATTGGTTTGTCAACGGTGGGGCCAGGGTATTCGTTTGTCAACGGTGGGGTCAGGGTATTGGTTTGTGAACGGTGGGGCCAGGGTATTGGTTTGTCAACGGTGGGGCCACGGTATTGGTTTGTCAACGGTGGGGCCAGGCTTATGGTTTGTCAACGGTGGGGCCAGGGTCAGGGTTTGTCAACGGTGGGGCCAGGGTCAGGGTTTGTCAACGGTGGGGCCAGGGTCAGGGTTTGTCAACGGTGGGGCCAGGGTCAGGGTTTGTCAACGGTGGGGCCAGGGTCAGGGTTTGTCAACGGTGGGGTCAGGGTATTGGTTTGTCAACGGTGGGGCCAGGCTTATGGTTTGTCAACGGTGGGGCCGGGCTTATGGTTTGTCAACGGTGGGGCCGGGCTTATGGTTTGTCAACGGTGGGGCCGGGCTTATGGCTTGTCAACGGTGGGGCCGTGGTATTGGTTTGTCAACGGTGGGGCCAGGCTTATGGTTTGTCAACGGTGGGGCCAGGCTTATGGTTTGTCAACGGTGGGGTCAGGGTATTGGTTTGTCAACGGTGGGGTCAGGGTATTGGTTTGTCAACGGTGGGGTCAGGGTATTGGTTTGTCAACGGTGGGGTCAGGGTATTGGTTTGTCAACGGTGGGGCCAGGGTATTGGTTTGTCAACGGTGGGGCCAGGCTTATGGTTTGTCAACGGTGGGGCCAGGGTATTGGTTTGTCAACGGTGGGCCCAGGCTTATGGTTTGTCAACGGTGGGGTTAGGGTATTGGTTTGTCAACGGTGGGGCCAGGCTAATGGTTTGTCAACGGTGGGGTCAGGGTATTGGTTTGTCAACGGTGGGGTCAGGCTATTGGTTTGTCAACGGTGGGGCCAGGGTATTGGTTTGTCAACGGTGGGGCCAGGGTATTGGTTTGTCAACGGTGGGGCCAGGGTATTGGTTTGTCAACGGTGGGGCCAGGGTATTGGTTTGTCAACGGTGGGGCCAGGGTATTGGTTTGTCAACGGTGGGGCCAGGGTATTGGTTTGTCAACGGTGGGGCCAGGGTATTGGTTTGTCAACGGTGGGGCCAGGGTATTGGTTTGTCAACGGTGGGGCCAGGGTATTGGTTTGTCAACGGTGGGGCCAGGGTATTGGTTTGTCAACGGTGGGGCCAGGGTATTGGTTTGTCAACGGTGGGGCCAGGGTATTGGTTTGTCAACGGTGGGGCCAGGGTATTGGTTTGTCAACGGTGGGGCCAGGGTATTGGTTTGTCAACGGTGGGGCCAGGGTATTGGTTTGTCAACGGTGGGGCCAGGGTATTGGTTTGTCAACGGTGGGGCCAGGCTTATGGTTTGTCAACGGTGAGGTCAGGGTATTGGTTTGTCAACGGTGGGGTCAGGGTATTGGTTTGTCAACGGTGGGGCCAGGCTTATGGTTTGTCAACGGTGGGGCCAGGGTATTGGTTTGTCAACGGTGGGGCCAGGCTTATGGTTTGTCAACGGTGGGGCCAGGGTATTGGTTTGTCAACGGTGGGCCCAGGCTTATGGTTTGTCAACGGTGGGGTTAGGGTATTGGTTTGTCAACGGTGGGGCCAGGCTAATGGTTTGTCAACGGTGGGGTCAGGGTATTGGTTTGTCAACGGTGGGGTCAGGCTATTGGTTTGTCAACGGTGGGGCCAGGGTATTGGTTTGTCAACGGTGGGGCCAGGGTATTGGTTTGTCAACGGTGGGGCCAGGGTATTGGTTTGTCAACGGTGGGGCCAGGGTATTGGTTTGTCAACGGTGGGGCCAGGGTATTGGTTTGTCAACGGTGGGGCCAGGGTATTGGTTTGTCAACGGTGGGGCCAGGGTATTGGTTTGTCAACGGTGGGGCCAGGCTTATGGTTTGTCAACGGTGGGGCCAGGCTTATGGTTTGTCAACGGTGGGGTCAGGGTATTGGTTTGTCAACGGTGGGGTCAGGGTATTGGTTTGTCAACGGTGGGGTCAGGGTATTGGTTTGTCAACGGTGGGGTCAGGGTATTGGTTTGTCAACGGTGGGGCCAGGGTATTGGTTTGTCAACGGTGGGGCCAGGCTTATGGTTTGTCAACGGTGGGGCCAGGGTATTGGTTTGTCAACGGTGGGCCCAGGCTTATGGTTTGTCAACGGTGGGGTTAGGGTATTGGTTTGTCAACGGTGGGGCCAGGCTAATGGTTTGTCAACGGTGGGGTCAGGGTATTGGTTTGTCAACGGTGGGGTCAGGCTATTGGTTTGTCAACGGTGGGGCCAGGGTATTGGTTTGTCAACGGTGGGGCCAGGGTATTGGTTTGTCAACGGTGGGGCCAGGGTATTGGTTTGTCAACGGTGGGGCCAGGGTATTGGTTTGTCAACGGTGGGGCCAGGGTATTGGTTTGTCAACGGTGGGGCCAGGGTATTGGTTTGTCAACGGTGGGGCCAGGGTATTGGTTTGTCAACGGTGGGGCCAGGGTATTGGTTTGTCAACGGTGGGGCCAGGGTATTGGTTTGTCAACGGTGGGGCCAGGGTATTGGTTTGTCAACGGTGGGGCCAGGGTATTGGTTTGTCAACGGTGGGGCCAGGGTATTGGTTTGTCAACGGTGGGGCCAGGGTATTGGTTTGTCAACGGTGGGGCCAGGGTATTGGTTTGTCAACGGTGGGGCCAGGCTTATGGTTTGTCAACGGTGAGGTCAGGGTATTGGTTTGTCAACGGTGGGGTCAGGGTATTGGTTTGTCAACGGTGGGGCCAGGCTTATGGTTTGTCAACGGTGGGGCCAGGGTATTGGTTTGTCAACGGTGGGGCCAGGCTTATGGTTTGTCAACGGTGGGGCCAGGGTATTGGTTTGTCAACGGTGGGCCCAGGCTTATGGTTTGTCAACGGTGGGGTTAGGGTATTGGTTTGTCAACGGTGGGGCCAGGCTAATGGTTTGTCAACGGTGGGGTCAGGGTATTGGTTTGTCAACGGTGGGGTCAGGCTATTGGTTTGTCAACGGTGGGGCCAGGGTATTGGTTTGTCAACGGTGGGGCCAGGGTATTGGTTTGTCAACGGTGGGGCCAGGGTATTGGTTTGTCAACGGTGGGGCCAGGGTATTGGTTTGTCAACGGTGGGGCCAGGGTATTGGTTTGTCAACGGTGGGGCCAGGGTATTGGTTTGTCAACGGTGGGGCCAGGGTATTGGTTTGTCAACGGTGGGGCCAGGCTTATGGTTTGTCAACGGTGGGGTCAGGGTATTGGTTTGTCAACGGTGGGGCCAGGGTATTGGTTTGTCAACGGTGGGGCCAGGGTATTGGTTTGTCAACGGTGGAGCCAGGGTATTGGTTTGTCAACGGTGGGGC
Source organism: Stegostoma tigrinum (assembly GCF_030684315.1). NCBI lineage: Eukaryota > Metazoa > Chordata > Chondrichthyes > Orectolobiformes > Stegostomatidae > Stegostoma > Stegostoma tigrinum. Next base: position 21,624,189 of record NC_081389.1, on the reverse strand, counting down.
CAGGGTATTGGTTTGTCAACGGTGGGGCCAGGGTATTGGTTTGTCAACGGTGGGGCCAGGGTATTGGTTTGTCAACGGTGGGGCCAGGGTATTGGTTTGTCAACGGTGGGGCCAGGGTTTTGGTTTGTCAACGGTGGGGCCAGGGTATTGGTTTGTCAACGGTGGGGCCAGGGTATTGGTTTGTCAACGGTGGGGCCAGGGTATTGGTTTGTCAACGGTGGGGTCAGGGTATTGGTTTGTCAACGGTGGGGCCAGGCTTATGGTTTGTCAACGGTGAGGTCAGGGTATTGGTTTGTCAACGGTGGGGTCAGGGTATTGGTTTGTCAACGGTGGGGCCAGGCTTATGGTTTGTCAACGGTGGGGCCAGGGTATTGGTTTGTCAACGGTGGGGCCAGGCTTATGGTTTGTCAACGGTGGGGCCAGGGTATTGGTTTGTCAACGGTGGGCCCAGGCTTATGGTTTGTCAACGGTGGGGTTAGGGTATTGGTTTGTCAACGGTGGGGCCAGGCTAATGGTTTGTCAACGGTGGGGTCAGGGTATTGGTTTGTCAACGGTGGGGTCAGGCTATTGGTTTGTCAACGGTGGGGTCAGGCTATTGGTTTGTCAACGGTGGGGCCAGGGTATTGGTTTGTCAACGGTGGGGCCAGGGTATTGGTTTGTCAACGGTGGGGCCAGGGTATTGGTTTGTCAACGGTGGGGCCAGGGTATTGGTTTGTCAACGGTGGGGCCAGGGTATTGGTTTGTCAACGGTGGGGCCAGGGTATTGGTTTGTCAACGGTGGGGCCAGGGTATTGGTTTGTCAACGGTGGGGCCAGGGTATTGGTTTGTCAACGGTGGGGTCAGGGTATTGGTTTGTCAACGGTGGGGCCAGGGTCAGGGTTTGTCAACGGTGGATCCAGGGTATTGGTTTGTCAACGGTGGGGCCAGGGTATTGGTTTGTCAACGGTGGGGCCAGGGTATTGGTTTGTCAACGGTGGGGCCAGGGTATTGGTTTGTCAACGGTGGGGCCAGGGTATTGGTTTGTCAACGGTGGGGCCGGGCTTATGGTTTGTCAACGGTGGGGCCGGGGTCAGGGTTTGTCAACGGTGGGGTCGGGGTATTGGTTTGTCAACGGTGGGGCCGGGGTATTGGTTTGTCAACGGTGGGGCCGGGGTATTGGTTTGTCAACGGTGGGGCCGGGTTTATGGTTTGTCAACGGTGGGGCCAGGGTATTGGTTTGTCAACGGTGGGGCCAGGCTTATGGTTTGTCAACGGTGGGATCAGGGTATTGATTTGTCAACGGTGGGGCCAGGCTTATGGTTTGTCAACGGTGGGGCCAGGCTTATGGTTTGTCAACGGTGGGGCCAGGCTTATGGTTTGTCAACGGTGGGGCCAAGGTATTGGTTTGTCAACGGTGGGGTCAGGGTATTGGTTTGTCAACGGTGGGGCCAGGCTTATGGTTTGTCAACGGTGGGGTCAGGGTATTGGTTTGTCAACGGTGGGGCCAGGGTCAGGGTTTGTCAACGGTGGGGCCAGGGTCAGGGTTTGTCAACGGTGGGGCCAGGGTCAGGGTTTGTCAACGGTGGGGCCAGGGTCAGGGTTTGTCAACGGTGGGGCCAGGGTCAGGGTTTGTCAACGGTGGGGTCAGGGTATTGGTTTGTCAACGGTGGGGCCAGGCTTATGGTTTGTCAACGGTGGGGCCAGGGTATTGGTTTGTCAACGGTGGGCCCAGGCTTATGGTTTGTCAACGGTTGGGCCAGGGTATTGGTTTGTCAACGGTGGGGTCAGGGTATTGGTTTGTCAACGGTGGGGTCAGGGTATTGGTTTGTCAACGGTGGGGTCAGGCTATTGGTTTGTCAACGGTGGGGTCAGGGTATTGGTTTGTCAACGGTGGGGCCAGGCTTATGGTTTGTCAACGGTGGGATCAGGGTATTGGTTTGTCAACGGTGGGGCCAGGCTTATGGTTTGTCAACGGTGGGGCCAGGCTTATGGTTTGTCAACGGTGGGGCCAGGGTATTGGTTTGTCAACGGTGGGGTCAGGGTATTGGTTTGTCAACGGTGGGGCCAGGCTTATGGTTTGTCAACGGTGGGGCCAGGGTATTGGTTTGTCAACGGTGGGGCCAGGGTCAGGGTTTGTCAACGGTGGGGCCAGGGTCAGGGTTTGTCAACGGTGGGGTCAGGGTATTGGTTTGTCAACGGTGGGGCCAGGCTTATGGTTTGTCAACGGTGGGGTCAGGGTATTGGTTTGTCAACGGTGGGGTCAGGCTATTGGTTTGTCAACGGTGGGGTCAGGCTATTGGTTTGTCAACGGTGGGGCCAGGGTATTGGTTTGTCAACGGTGGGGCCAGGGTATTGGTTTGTCAACGGTGTGGCCCGGGTATTGGTTTGTCAACGGTGGGGCCAGGGTATTGGTTTGTCAACGGTGGTGCCAGGGTATTGGTTTGTCAACGGTGGGGCCAGGGTATTGGTTTGTCAACGGTGGGGCCAGGGTATTGGTTTGTCAACGGTGGGGCCAGGGTATTGGTTTGTCAACGGTGGGGTCAGGGTATTGGTTTGTGAACGGTGGGGCCAGGGTATTGGTTTGTCAACGGTGGGGTCACGGTATTGGTTTGTCAACGGTGGGGCCAGGCTTATGGTTTGTCAACGGTGGGGCCAGGGTATTGGTTTGTCAACGGTGGGGCCAGGCTTATGGTTTGTCAACGGTGGGGTCAGGGTATTGGTTTGTCAACGGTGGGGCCAGGGTCAGGGTTTGTCAACGGTGGGGCCAGGGTCAGGGTTTGTCAACGGTGGGGCCAGGGTCAGGGTTTGTCAACGGTGGGGCCAGGGTCAGGGTTTGTCAACGGTGGGGTCAGGGTATTGGTTTGTCAACGGTGGGGCCAGGCTTATGGTTTGTCAACGGTGGGGCCAGGGTATTGGTTTGTCAACGGTGGGCCCAGGCTTATGGTTTGTCAACGGTTGGGCCAGGGTATTGGTTTGTCAACGGTGGGGCCAGGCTTATGGTTTGTCAACGGTGGGGTCAGGGTATTGGTTTGTCAACGGTGGGGTCAGGCTATTGGTTTGTCAACGGTGGGGTCAGGGTATTGGTTTGTCAACGGTGGGGCCAGGCTTATGGTTTGTCAACGGTGGGATCAGGGTATTGGTTTGTCAACGGTGGGGCCAGGCTTATGGTTTGTCAACGGTGGGGCCAGGCTTATGGTTTGTCAACGGTGGGGCCAGGGTATTGGTTTGTCAACGGTGGGGTCAGGGTATTGGTTTGTCAACGGTGGGGCCAGGCTTATGGTTTGTCAACGGTGGGGCCAGGGTATTGGTTTGTCAACGGTGGGGCCAGGGTCAGGGTTTGTCAACGGTGGGGCCAGGGTCAGGGTTTGTCAACGGTGGGGTCAGGGTATTGGTTTGTCAACGGTGGGGCCAGGCTTATGGTTTGTCAACGGTGGGGTCAGGGTATTGGTTTGTCAACGGTGGGGTCAGGCTATTGGTTTGTCAACGGTGGGGTCAGGCTATTGGTTTGTCAACGGTGGGGCCAGGGTATTGGTTTGTCAACGGTGGGGCCAGGGTATTGGTTTGTCAACGGTGTGGCCCGGGTATTGGTTTGTCAACGGTGGGGCCAGGGTATTGGTTTGTCAACGGTGGTGCCAGGGTATTGGTTTGTCAACGGTGGGGCCAGGGTATTGGTTTGTCAACGGTGGGGCCAGGGTATTGGTTTGTCAACGGTGGGGCCAGGGTATTGGTTTGTCAACGGTGGGGTCAGGGTATTGGTTTGTGAACGGTGGGGCCAGGGTATTGGTTTGTCAACGGTGGGGTCACGGTATTGGTTTGTCAACGGTGGGGCCAGGCTTATGGTTTGTCAACGGTGGGGCCAGGGTATTGGTTTGTCAACGGTGGGGCCAGGGTCAGGGTTTGTCAACGGTGGGGCCAGGGTCAGGGTTTGTCAACGGTGGGGCCAGGGTCAGGGTTTGTCAACGGTGGGGCCAGGGTCAGGGTTTGTCAACGGTGGGGCCAGGGTCAGGGTTTGTCAACGGTGGGGTCAGGGTATTGGTTTGTCAACGGTGGGGCCAGGCTTATGGTTTGTCAACGGTGGGGCCAGGCTTATGGTTTGTCAACGGTGGGGCCAGGCTTATGGCTTGTCAACGGTGGGGCCAGGCTTATGGCTTGTCAACGGTGGGGCCGGGGTATTGGTTTGTCAACGGTGGGGCCAGGCTTATGGTTTGTCAACGGTGGGGCCAGGCTTATGGTTTGTCAACGGTGGGGTCAGGGTATTGGTTTGTCAACGGTGGGGTCAGGGTATTGGTTTGTCAACGGTGGGGTCAGGGTTTTGGTTTGTCAACGGTGGGGCCAGGGTATTGGTTTGTCAACGCTGGGGCCAGGCTTATGGTTTGTCAACGGTGGGGCCAGGGTATTGGTTTGTCAACGGTGGGCCCAGGCTTATGGTTTGTCAACGGTGGGGGTCAGGGTATTGGTTTGTCAACGGTGGGGCCAGGGTCAGAGTTTGTCAACGGTGGGGCCAGGCTAATGGTTTGTCAACGGTGGGGTCAGGGAATTGGTTTGTCAACGGTGGGGCCAGGCTTATGGTTTGTCAACGGTGGGGCCAGGCTTATGGTTTGTCAACGGTGGGGTCAGGGAATTGGTTTGTCAACGGTGGGGTCAGGGTATTGGTTTGTCAACGGTGGGGCCAGGCTTATGGTTTGTCAACGGTGGGGCCAGGCTTATGGTTTGTCAACGGTGGGGCCAGGCTTATGGTTTGTCAACGGTGGGGTCAGGGTATTGGTTTGTCAACGGTGGGGCCAGGGTATTGGTTTGTCAACGGTGGGGCCAGGCTTATGGTTTGTCAACGGTGGGGCCAGGGTATTGGTTTGTCAACGGTGGGCCCAGGCTTATGGTTTGTCAACGGTGGGGTCAGGGTATTGGTTTGTCAACGGTGGGGCCAGGCTAATGGTTTGTCAACGGTGGGGCCAGGGTATTGGTTTGTCAACGGTGGGGTCACGGTATTGGTTTGTCAACGGTGGGGCCAGGCTTGTGGTTTGTCAACGGTGGGGCCAGGCTTGTGGTTTGTCAACGGTGGGGCCAGGGTATTGGTTTGTCAACGGTGGGGTCAGGGTATTGGTTTGTCAACGGTGGGGCCAGGGTCAGGGTTTGTCAACGGTGGGGCCAGGGTCAGGGTTTGTCAACGGTGGGGCCAGGGTCAGGGTTTGTCAACGGTGGGGCCAGGGTCAGGGTTTGTCAACGGTGGGGCCAGGGTCAGGGTTTGTCAACGGTGGGGCCAGGGTCAGGGTTTGTCAACGGTGGGGCCAGGGTCAGGGTTTGTCAACGGTGGGGTCAGGGTATTGGTTTGTCAACGGTGGGGCCAGGCTTATGGTTTGTCAACGGTGGGGCCAGGCTTATGGTTTGTCAACGGTGGGGCCAGGCTTATGGCTTGTCAACGGTGGGGCCAGGCTTATGGCTTGTCAACGGTGGGGCCAGGCTTATGGCTTGTCAACGGTGGGGCCAGGGTATTGGTTTGTCAACGGTGGGGCCAGGCTTATGGTTGGTCAACGGTGGGGCCAGGCTTATGGTTTGTCAACGGTGGGGTCAGGGTATTGGTTTGTCAACGGTGGGGTCAGGGTATTGGTTTGTCAACGGTGGGGTCAGGGTATTGGTTTGTCAACGGTGGGGCCAGGGTATTGGTTTGTCAACGGTGGGGCCAGGCTTATGGTTTGTCAACGGTGGGGCCAGGGTATTGGTTTGTCAACGGTGGGCCCAGGCTTATGGTTTGTCAACGGTGGGGTTAGGGTATTGGTTTGTCAACGGTGGGGCCAGGCTAATGGTTTGTCAACGGTGGGGTCAGGCTATTGGTTTGTCAACGGTGGGGTCAGGCTATTGGTTTGTCAACGGTGGGGCCAGGGTATTGGTTTGTCAACGGTGGGGCCAGGGTATTGGTTTGTCAACGGTGGGGCCAGGCTTATGGTTTGTCAACGGTGGGGTCAGGGTATTGGTTTGTCAACGGTGGGGCCAGGGTCAGAGTTTGTCAACGGTGGGGCCAGGCTTCTGGTTTGTCAACGGTGGGGCCAGGCTTCTGGTTTGTCAACGGTGGGGCCAGGCTTCTGGTTTGTCAACGGTGGGGCCAGGCTTCTGGTTTGTCAACGGTGGGGCCAGGCTATTGGTTTGTGAACGGTGGGGCCAGGCTTCTGGTTTGTCAACGGTGGGGCCAGGCTTCTGGTTTGTCAACGGTGGGGCCAGGCTATTGGTTTGTGAACGGTGGGGTCAGGGTATTGGTTTGTCAACGGTGGGGCCAGGCTTATGGTTTGTCAACGGTGGGGTCAGGGTATTGGTTTGTCAACGGTGGGGTCAGGGTATTGGTTTGTCAACGGTGGGGTCAGGGTATTGGTTTGTCAAGGGTGGGGCTAGGCTTATGGTTTGTCAAGGGTGGGGCCAGGCTTATGGTTTGTCAAGGGTGGGACCAGCGTCAGGGTTTGTGAACGGTCGGGCCAGGGTCAGGGTTTGTGAACGGTGTGGCCGGGGTCGGGGTTTGTGAACGGCGGGGGCGGGGCCGGGGTTTGTGAACGTGAACGGCGGGATCGGGGTCGGGGTTTGTGAGCGTGAACGGTGGGGTCAGGTTTAGGGTTTGTGAGCGGCGGGGTCAGGCTTTGTGAACGGCGGCGTCAGGGTTAGGGTTTGTGAGCACGAATGGTGGTGTCATGGTCAGGGTTTGTGAGCGTGAACGTTGGGGTCAGGGTAAGGGTTTGTGAACGGTGGGGTCAGGGTGAGGGTTTGTGAACGGTGGGGTCAGGTTTAGGGTTTGTGAACGTGAACGGTGGGGTCATGGTTAGGGTTTGTGAACGTGAACGGTGGGGTCAGGGTGAGGGTTTGTGAACGTGAACGGTGAGGTCAGGGTGAGGGTTTGTGAACGGCGGGGTCGGGGTCGGGGTTTGTGAACGGCGGGGTCAGGGTGAGGGTTTGTGAACGGCGGGGCCGGGGTCGGGGTTTGTGAACGGCGGGGCCGGGGTCGGGGTTTGTGAACGGCGGGGCCGGGGTCGGGGTTTGTGAACGGCGGGGCCGGGGTCGGGGTTTGTGAACGGCGGGGCCGGGGTCGGGGTTTGTGAACGGCGGGGCCGGGGTCGGGGTTTGTGAACGGCGGGGCCGGGGTCGGGGTTTGTGAACGGCGGGGCCGGGGTCGGGGTTTGTGAACGGCGGGGCCGGGGTCGGGGTTTGTGAACGGCGGGGCCGGGGTCGGGGTTTGTGAACGGCGGGGCCGGGGTCGGGGTTTGTGAACGGCGGGGCCGGGGTCGGGGTTTGTGAACGGCGGGGCCGGGGTCGGGGTTTGTGAACGGCGGGGCCGGGGTCGGGGTTTGTGAACGGCGGGGCCGGGGTCGGGGTTTGTGAACGGCGGGGCCGGGGTCGGGGTTTGTGAACGGCGGGGCCGGGGTCGGGGTTTGTGAACGGCGGGGCCGGGGTCGGGGTTTGTGAACGGCGGGGCCGGGGTCGGGGTTTGTGAACGGCGGGGCCGGGGTCGGGGTTTGTGAACGGCGGGGCCGGGGTCGGGGTTTGTGAACGGCGGGGCCGGGTTCGCGGTTTGTGATCGGCGGGGCCAGGGTCAGGGTTTGAGATCGGTGGGGCCAGGGTCAGGGTTTGTTCACGGTGGAGCCAGGCTTATGGTTTGTCAACGGTGGGGTCAGGGTATTGGTTTGTCAACGGTGGGGTCAGGGTATTGGTTTGTCAACGGTGGGGTCAGGGTATTGGTTTGTCAACGGTGGGGTCAGGGTATTGGTTTGTCAACGGTGGGGTCAGGGTATTGGTTTGTCAACGGTGGGGCCAGGGTCAGGGTTTGTGATCGGTGGGGCCAGGGTCAGGGTTTGTGATCGGTGGGGCCAGGGTCAGGGTTTGTGATCGGTGGGGCCAGGGTCAGGGTTTGTGATCGGTGGGGCCAGGGTCAGGGTTTGTGATCGGTGGGGCCAGGGTCAGGGTTTGAGATCGGTGGGGCCAGGGTCAGGGTTTGAGATCGGTGGGGCCAGGGTCAGGGTTTGAGATCGGTGGGGCCAGGGTCAGGGTTTGTCAACGGTGGGGCCAGGCTTATGGTTTGTCAACGGTGGGGCCAGGGTATTGGTTTGTCAACGGTGGGGCCAGGGTATTGGTTTGTCAACGGTGGGGTCAGGGTATTGGTTTGTCAACGGTGGGGTCAGGGTATTGGTTTGTCAACGGTGGGGCCAGGGTCACGGTTAGTCAACGGTGGGGTCAGGGTCACGGATTGTCAACGGTGGGGCCAGGGTATTGGTTTGTCAACGGTGGGGTCAGGCTTATGGTTTGTCAACGGTGGGGTCAGGGTATTGGTTTGTCAACGGTGGGGTCAGGCTTATGGTTTGTCAACGGTGGGGTCAGGCTTATGGTTTGTCAACGGTGGGGTCAGGGTATTGGTTTGTCAACGGTGGGGTCAGGGTATTGGTTTGTCAACGGTGGAGCCAGGCTTATGGTTTGTCAACGGTGGGGTCAGGGTATTGGTTTGTCAACGGTGGGGCCAGGCTTATGGTTTGTCAACGGTGGGGTCAGGGTATTGGTTTGTCAACGGTGGGGTCAGGGTATTGGTTTGTCAACGGTGGGGCCAGGGTATTGGTTTGTCAACGGTGGGGCCAGGCTTATGGTTTGTCAACGGTGGGGCCAGGCTTATGGTTTGTCAACGGTGGGGCCAGGGTATTGGTTTTTCAACGGTGGGGCCAGGGTATTGGTTTGTCAACGGTGGGGCCAGGGTCACGGTTAGTCAACGGTGGGGTCAGGGTCACGGTTTGTCAACGGTGGGGCCAGGGTATTGGTTTGTCAACGGTGGGGTCAGGCTTATGGTTTGTCAACGGTGGGGTCAGGGTATTGGTTTGTCAACGGTGGGGTCAGGCTTATGGTTTGTCAACGGTGGGGTCAGGGTATTGGTTTGTCAACGGTGGGGTCAGGGTATTGGTTTGTCAACGGTGGGGCCAGGCTTATGGTTTGTCAACGGTGGGGTCAGGGTATTGTTTTGTCAACGGTGGGGCCAGGCTTATGGTTTGTCAACGGTGGGGTCAGGGTATTGGTTTGTCAACGGTGGGGCCAGGGTATTGGTTTGTCAACGGTGGGGTCAGGGTATTGGTTTGTCAACGGTGGGGCCAGGGTATTGGTTTGTCAACGGTGGGGCCAGGCTTATGGTTTGTCAACGGTGGGGCCAGGCTTATGGTTTGTCAACGGTGGGGCCAGGGTATTGGTTTGTCAACGGTGGGGCCAGGGTATTGGTTTGTCAACGGTGGGGCCAGGGTATTGGTTTGTCAACGGTGGGGTCAGGGTATTGGTTTGTCAACGGTGGGGTCAGGGTATTGGTTTGTCAACGGTGGGGCCAGGGTCACGGTTTGTGAACGGTGGGGCCAGGGTCACGGTTAGTCAACGGTGGGGTCAGGGTCACGGTTTGTCAACGGTGGGGCCAGGGTATTGGTTTGTCAACGGTGGGGTCAGGCTTATGGTTTGTCAACGGTGGGGTCAGGGTATTGGTTTGTCAACGGTGGGGTCAGGGTATTGGTTTGTCAACGGTGGGGTCAGGCTTATGGTTTGTCAACGGTGGGGTCAGGCTTATGGTTTGTCAACGGTGGGGTCAGGGTATTGGTTTGTCAACGGTGGGGTCAGGGTATTGGTTTGTCAACGGTGGGGCCAGGCTTATGGTTTGTCAACGGTGGGGTCAGGGTATTGGTTTGTCATCGGTGGGGCCATGCTTATGGTTTGTCAACGGTGGGGTCAGGGTATTGGTTTGTCAACGGTGGGGTCAGGGTATTGGTTTGTCAACGGTGGGGCCAGGGTATTGGTTTGTCAACGGTGGGGTCAGGCTTATGGTTTGTCAACGGTGGGGTCAGGGTATTGGTTTGTCAACGGTGGGGTCAGGGTATTGGTTTGTCAACGGTGGGGTCAGGCTTATGGTTTGTCAACGGTGGGGTCAGGGTATTGGTTTGTCAACGGTGGGGTCAGGGTATTGGTTTGTCAACGGTGGGGCCAGGCTTATGGTTTGTCAACGGTGGGGTCAGGGTATTGGTTTGTCATCGGTGGGGCCATGCTTATGGTTTGTCAACGGTGGGGTCAGGGTATTGGTTTGTCAACGGTGGGGCCAGGGTATTGGTTTGTCAACGGTGGGGCCAGGCTTATGGTTTGTCAACGGTGGGGCCAGGCTTATGGTTTGTCAACGGTGGGGCCAGGGTATTGGTTTGTCAACGGTGGGGTCAGGGTATTGGTTTGTCAACGGTGGGGCCAGGCTTCTGGTTTGTCAACGGTGGGGCCAGGCTTCTGGTTTGTCAACGGTGGGGCCAGGCTTCTGGTTTGTCAACGGTGGGGCCAGGCTTCTGGTTTGTCAACGGTGGGGCCAGGCTTCTGGTTTGTCAACGGTGGGGCCAGGCTTCTGGTTTGTCAACGGTGGGGCCAGGCTTCTGGTTTGTCAACGGTGGGGCCAGGCCTCTGGTTTGTCAACGGTGGGGCCAGGCTTCTGGTTTGTCAACGGTGGGGCCAGGGTATTGGTTTGTGAACGGTGGGGTCAGGGTATTGGTTTGTCAACGGTGGGGCCAGGCTTATGGTTTGTCAACGGTGGGGCCAGGGTATTGGTTTGTCAATGGTGGGGTCAGGGTTAGGGTTTGTGAACGGTGGGTTCAGGGTTAGGGTTTGTGAACGGTGGGTTCAGGGTTAGGGTTTGTGAACGGTGGGGCCAGGGTCAGGGTTTGAGATCGGTGCGGCCAGGGTCAGGGTTTGAGATCGGTGGTGCCAGGGTCAGGGTTTGAGATCGGTGGCGTCAGGGTATTGGTTTGTCAACGGTGGGGTCAGGGTATTGGTTTGTCAACGGTGGGGTCAGGCTTATGGTTTGTCAACGGTGGGGTCAGGCTTATGGTTTGTCAACGGTGGGGTCAGGGTATTGGTTTGTCAACGGTGGGGTCAGGGTATTGGTTTGTCAACGGTGGGGCCAGGCTTATGGTTTGTCAACGGTGGGGTCAGGGTATTGGTTTGTCAACGGTGGGGTCAGGGTATTGGTTTGTCAACGGTGGGGCCAGGCTTATGGTTTGTCAATGGTCGGGTCAGGGTATTGGTTTGTCATCGGTGGGGCCAGGCTTATGGTTTGTCAACGGTGGGGTCAGGGTATTGGTTTGTCAACGGTGGGGTCAGGGTATTGGTTTGTCAACGGTGGGGCCAGGGTATTGGTTTGTCAACGGTGGGGCCAGGCTTATGGTTTGTCAACGGTGGGGCCAGGCTTATGGTTTGTCAACGGTGGGGCCAGGGTATTGGTTTGTCAACGGTGGGGTCAGGGTATTGGTTTGTCAACGGTGGGGCCAGGGTCAGGGTTTGAGATCGGTGGGGCCAGGGTCAGGGTTTGTCAACGGTGGGGCCAGGGTATTGGTTTGTCAACGGTGGGGCCAGGGTATTGGTTTGTCAACGGTGGGGTCAGGGTATTGGTTTGTCAACGGTGGGGCCAGGGTATTGGTTTGTCAACGGTGGGGCCAGGGTATTGGTTTGTCAACGGTGGGGCCAGGGTATTGGTTTGTCAACGGTGGGGTCAGGGTATTGGTTTGTCAACGGTGGGGTCAGGGTATTGGTTTGTCAACGGTGGGGTCAGGGTATTGGTTTGTCAACGGTGGGGTCAGGGTATTGGTTTGTCAACGGTGGGGCCAGGGTCACGGTTTGTGAACGGTGGGGCCAGGGTCACGGTTAGTCAACGGTGGGGTCAGGGTCACGGTTTGTCAACGGTGGGGCCAGGGTATTGGTTTGTCAACGGTGGGGTCAGGCTTATGGTTTGTCAACGGTGGGGTCAGGGTATTGGTTTGTCAACGGTGGGGTCAGGGTATTGGTTTGTCAACGGTGGGGTCAGGCTTATGGTTTGTCAACGGTGGGGTCAGGCTTATGGTTTGTCAACGGTGGGGTCAGGGTATTGGTTTGTCAACGGTGGGGTCAGGGTATTGGTTTGTCAACGGTGGGGCCAGGCTTCTGGTTTGTCAACGGTGGGGCCAGGCTTCTGGTTTGTCAACGGTGGGGCCAGGCTTCTGGTTTGTCAACGGTGGGGCCAGGCTTCTGGTTTGTCAACGGTGGGGCCAGGCTATTGGTTTGTGAACGGTGGGGTCAGGGTATTGGTTTGTCAACGGTGGGGCCAGGCTTATGGTTTGTCAACGGTGGGGCCAGGGTATTGGTTTGTCAACGGTGGGGTCAGGGTTAGGGTTTGTGAACGGTGGGTTCAGGGTTAGGGTTTGTGAACAGTGGGTTCAGGGTTAGGGTTTGTGAACGGTGGGTTCAGGGTTAGGGTTTGTGAACGGTGGGGCCAGGGTCAGGGTTTGAGATCGGTGCGGCCAGGGTCAGGGTTTGAGATCGGTGGTGCCAGGGTCAGGGTTTGAGATCGGTGGGGTCAGGGTATTGGTTTGTCAACGGTGGGGTCAGGGTATTGGTTTGTCAACGGTGGGGTCAGGGTATTGGTTTGTCAACGGTGGGGTCAGGGTATTGGTTTGTCAACGGTGGGGCCAGGCTTATGGTTTGTCAACGGTGGGGCGAGGGTATTGATTTGTCAACAGTGGGGCGTGGGTATCGGTTTGTCAACGGTGGGGTCAGGGTATCGGTTTGTCAACGGTGGGGTCAGGGTATCGGTTTGTCAACGGTGGGGTCAGGCTTATGGTTTGTCAAGGGTGGGGCCAGCGTCAGGGTTTGTGAACGGTCGGGCCAGGGTCAGGGTTTGTGAACGGTGTGGCCGGGGTCGGGGTTTGTGAACGGCGGGGGCGGGGCCGGGGTTTGTGAACGTGAACGGCGGGATCGGGGTCGGGGTTTGTGAGCGTGAACGGTGGGGTCAGGTTTAGGGTTTGTGAGCGGCGGGGTCAGGCTTTGTGAACGGCGGCGTCAGGGTTAGGGTTTGTGAGCACGAATGGTGGTGTCATGGTCAGGGTTTGTGAGCGTGAACGTTGGGGTCAGGGTGAGGGTTTGTGAACGTTGGGGTCAGGGTCAGGGTTTGTGAACGGCGGGTCAGGTTCAGGGTTTGTGAGCACGAATGGTGGTGTCATGGTCAGGGTTTGTGAGCGTGAACGTTGGGGTCAGGGTAAGGGTTTGTGAACGGTGGGGTCAGGGTGAGGGTTTGTGAACGGTGGGGTCAGGTTTAGGGTTTGTGAACGTGAACGGTGGGGTCATGGTTAGGGTTTGTGAACGTGAACGGTGGGGTCATGGTTAGGGTTTGTGAACGTGAACGGTGGGGTCATGGTTAGGGTTTGTGAACGTGAACGGTGAGGTCAGGGTGAGGGTTTGTGAACGTGAACGGTGAGGTCAGGGTGAGGGTTTGTGAACGGCGGGGTCGGGGTCGGGGTTTGTGAACGGCGGGGTCAGGGTGAGGGTTTGTGAACGGCGGGGTCGGGGTCGGGGTTTGTGAACGGCGGGGTCGGGGTCGGGGTTTGTGAACGGCGGGGCCGGGGTCGGGGTTTGTGAACGGCGGGGCCGGGGTCGGGGTTTGTGAACGGCGGGGCCGGGGTCGGGGTTTGTGAACGGCGGGGCCGGGGTCGGGGTTTGTGAACGGCGGGGCCGGGGTCGGGGTTTGTGAACGGCGGGGTCGGGGTTTGTGAACGGCGGGGCCGGGGTCGGGGTTTGTGAACGGCGGGGCCGGGGTCGGGGTTTGTGAACGGCGGGGCCGGGGTCGGGGTTTGTGAACGGCGGGGCCGGGGTCGGGGTTTGTGAACGGCGGGGCCGGGGTCGGGGTTTGTGAACGGCGGGGTCGGGGTTTGTGAACGGCGGGGCCGGGGTCGGGGTTTGTGAACGGCGGGGCCGGGGTCGGGGTTTGTGAACGGCGGGGCCGGGTTCGCGGTTTGTGATCGGCGGGGCCAGGGTCAGGGTTTGAGATCGGTGGGGCCAGGGTCAGGGTTTGTTCACGGTGGAGCCAGGCTTATGGTTTGTCAATGGTGGGGTCAGGGTATTGGTTTGTCAACGGTGGGGTCAGGGTATTGGTTTGTCAACGGTGGGGTCAGGGTATTGGTTTGTCAACGGTGGGGCCAGGGTCAGGGTTTGTGATCGGTGGGGCCAGGGTCAGGGTTTGTGATCGGTGGGGCCAGGGTCAGGGTTTGTGATCGGTGGGGCCAGGGTCAGGGTTTGTGATCGGTGGGGCCAGGGTCAGGGTTTGTGATCGGTGGGGCCAGGGTCAGGGTTTGAGATCGGTGGGGCCAGGGTCAGGGTTTGAGATCGGTGGGGCCAGGGTCAGGGTTTGAGATCGGTGGGGCCAGGGTCAGGGTTTGAGATCGGTGGGGCCAGGGTCAGGGTTTGTCAACGGTGGGGCCAGGCTTATGGTTTGTCAACGGTGGGGCCAGGCTTATGGTTTGTCAACGGTGGGGCCAGGGTATTGGTTTGTCAACGGTGGGGCCAGGGTATTGGTTTGTCAACGGTGGGGTCAGGGTATTGGTTTGTCAACGGTGGGGTCAGGGTATTGGTTTGTCAACGGTGGGGCCAGGGTCACGGTTAGTCAACGGTGGGGTCAGGGTCACGGTTTGTCAACGGTGGGGCCAGGGTATTGGTTTGTCAACGGTGGGGTCAGGCTTATGGTTTGTCAACGGTGGGGTCAGGGTATTGGTTTGTCAACGGTGGGGTCAGGCTTATGGTTTGTCAACGGTGGGGTCAGGCTTATGGTTTGTCAACGGTGGGGTCAGGGTATTGGTTTGTCAACGGTGGGGTCAGGGTATTGGTTTGTCAACGGTGGAGCCAGGCTTATGGTTTGTCAACGGTGGGGTCAGGGTATTGGTTTGTCAACGGTGGGGCCAGGCTTATGGTTTGTCAACGGTGGGGTCAGGGTATTGGTTTGTCAACGGTGGGGTCAGGGTATTGGTTTGTCAACGGTGGGGCCAGGGTATTGGTTTGTCAACGGTGGGGCCAGGCTTATGGTTTGTCAACGGTGGGGCCAGGCTTATGGTTTGTCAACGGTGGGGCCAGGGTATTGGTTTGTCAACGGTGGGGTCAGGGTATTGGTTTGTCAACGGTGGGGCCAGGGTCACGGTTAGTCAACGGTGGGGTCAGGGTCACGGTTTGTCAACGGTGGGGTCAGGGTATTGGTTTGTCAACGGTGGGGTCAGGCTTATGGTTTGTCAACGGTGGGGTCAGGGTATTGGTTTGTCAACGGTGGGGTCAGGCTTATGGTTTGTCAACGGTGGGGTCAGGGTATTGGTTTGTCAACGGTGGGGTCAGGGTATTGGTTTGTCAACGGTGGGGCCAGGCTTATGGTTTGTCAACGGTGGGGTCAGGGTATTGGTTTGTCAACGGTGGGGCCAGGCTTATGGTTTGTCAACGGTGGGGTCAGGGTATTGGTTTGTCAACGGTGGGGTCAGGGTATTGGTTTGTCAACGGTGGGGTCAGGGTATTGGTTTGTCAACGGTGGGGCCAGGGTATTGGTTTGTCAACGGTGGGGCCAGGCTTATGGTTTGTCAACGGTGGGGCCAGGGTATTGGTTTGTCAACGGTGGGGTCAGGGTATTGGTTTGTCAACGGTGGGGCCAGGGTCAGGGTTTGAGATCGGTGGGGCCAGGGTCAGGGTTTGTCAACGGTGGGGCCAGGCTTATGGTTTGTCAACGGTGGGGCCAGGGTATTGGTTTGTCAACGGTGGGGCCAGGGTATTGGTTTGTCAACGGTGGGGCCAGGGTATTGGTTTGTCAACGGTGGGGTCAGGGTATTGGTTTGTCAACGGTGGGGTCAGGGTATTGGTTTGTCAACGGTGGGGTCAGGGTCACGGTTTGTCAACGGTGGGGCCAGGGTCACGGTTTGTGAACGGTGGGGCCAGGGTCACGGTTAGTCAACGGTGGGGTCAGGGTCACGGTTTGTCAACGGTGGGGCCAGGGTATTGGTTTGTCAACGGTGGGGTCAGGCTTATGGTTTGTCAACGGTGGGGTCAGGGTATTGGTTTGTCAACGGTGGGGTCAGGGTATTGGTTTGTCAACGGTGGGGTCAGGCTTATGGTTTGTCAACGGTGGGGTCAGGCTTATGGTTTGTCAACGGTGGGGTCAGGGTATTGGTTTGTCAACGGTGGGGTCAGGGTATTGGTTTGTCAATGGTGGGGCCAGGCTTATGGTTTGTCAACGGTGGGGTCAGGGTATTGGTTTGTCATCGGTGGGGCCATGCTTATGGTTTGTCAACGGTGGGGTCAGGGTATTGGTTTGTCAACGGTGGGGTCAGGGTATTGGTTTGTCAACGGTGGGGCCAGGGTATTGGTTTGTCAACGGTGGGGTCAGGCTTATGGTTTGTCAACGGTGGGGTCAGGGTATTGGTTTGTCAACGGTGGTGTCAGGGTATTGGTTTGTCAACGGTGGGGTCAGGCTTATGGTTTGTCAACGGTGGGGTCAGGCTTATGGTTTGTCAACGGTGGGGTCAGGGTATTGGTTTGTCAACGGTGGGGTCAGGGTATTGGTTTGTCAACGGTGGGGCCAGGCTTATGGTTTGTCAACGGTGGGGTCAGGGTATTGGTTTGTCATCGGTGGGGCCATGCTTATGGTTTGTCAACGGTGGGGTCAGGGTATTGGTTTGTCAACGGTGGGGTCAGGGTATTGGTTTGTCAACGGTGGGGCCAGGGTATTGGTTTGTCAACGGTGGGGTCAGGCTTATGGTTTGTCAACGGTGGGGTCAGGGTATTGGTTTGTCAACGGTGGGGTCAGGGTATTGGTTTGTCAACGGTGGGGTCAGGCTTATGGTTTGTCAACGGTGGGGTCAGGCTTATGGTTTGTCAACGGTGGGGTCAGGGTATTGGTTTGTCAACGGTGGGGTCAGGGTATTGGTTTGTCAACGGTGGGGCCAGGCTTATGGTTTGTCAACGGTGGGGTCAGGGTATTGGTTTGTCATCGGTGGGGCCATGCTTATGGTTTGTCAACGGTGGGGTCAGGGTATTGGTTTGTCAACGGTGGGGCCAGGGTATTGGTTTGTCAACGGTGGGGCCAGGCTTATGGTTTGTCAACGGTGGGGCCAGGGTATTGGTTTGTCAACGGTGGGGTCAGGGTATTGGTTTGTCAACGGTGGGGCCAGGCTTCTGGTTTGTCAACGGTGGGGCCAGGCTTCTGGTTTGTCAACGGTGGGGCCAGGCTTCTGGTTTGTCAACGGTGGGGCCAGGCTTCTGGTTTGTCAACGGTGGGGCCAGGCTTCTGGTTTGTGAACGGTGGGGTCAGGGTATTGGTTTGTCAACGGTGGGGCCAGGCTTATGGTTTGTCAACGGTGGGGCCAGGGTATTGGTTTGTGAACGGTGGGGTCAGGGTTAGGGTTTGTGAACGGTGGGTTCAGGGTTAGGGTTTGTGAACGGTGGGTTCAGGGTTAGGGTTTGTGAACGGTGGGTTCAGGGTTAGGGTTTGTGAACGGTGGGGCCAGGGTCAGGGTTTGAGATCGGTGCGGCCAGGGTCAGGGTTTGAGATCGGTGGTGCCAGGGTCAGGGTTTGAGATCGGTGGCGTCAGGGTATTGGTTTGTCAACGGTGGGGTCAGGGTATTGGTTTGTCAACGGTGGGGTCAGGCCTATGGTTTGTCAACGGTGGGGTCAGGCTTATGGTTTGTCAACGGTGGGGTCAGGGTATTGGTTTGTCAACGGTGGGGTCAGGGTATTGGTTTGTCAACGGTGGGGCCAGGCTTATGGTTTGTCAACGGTGGGGTCAGGGTATTGGTTTGTCAACGGTGGGGTCAGGGTATTGGTTTGTCAACGGTGGGGCCAGGCTTATGGTTTGTCAACGGTGGGGTCAGGGTATTGGTTTGTCATCGGTGGGGCCAGGCTTATGGTTTGTCAACGGTGGGGTCAGGGTATTGGTTTGTCAACGGTGGGGTCAGGGTATTGGTTTGTCAACGGTGGGGCCAGGGTCAGGGTTTGTCAACGGTGGGGCCAGGCTTATGGTTTGTCAACGGTGGGGCCAGGGTATTGGTTTGTCAACGGTGGGGTCAGGGTATTGGTTTGTCAACGGTGGGGTCAGGGTATTGGTTTGTCAACGGTGGGGTCAGGGTATTGGTTTGTCAACGGTGGGGTCAGGGTATTGGTTTGTCAACGGTGGGGCCAGGGTCACGGTTTGTGAACGGTGGGGCCAGGGTCACGGTTAGTCAACGGTGGGGTCAGGGTCACGGTTTGTCAACGGTGGGGTCAGGGTCACGGTTTGTCAACGGTGGGGCCAGGGTATCGGTTTGTCAACGGTGGGGTCAGGCTTATGGTTTGTCAACGGTGGGGTCAGGCTTATGGTTTGTCAACGGTGGGGTCAGGCTTATGGTTTGTCAACGGTGGGGTCAGGCTTATGGTTTGTCAACGGTGGGGTCAGGCTTATGGTTTGTCAACGGTGGGGTCAGGCTTATGGTTTGTCAACGGTGGGGTCAGGGTATTGGTTTGTCAACGGTGGGGTCAGGGTATTGGTTTGTCAACGGTGGGGCCAGGCTTCTGGTTTGTCAACGGTGGGGCCAGGCTTCTGGTTTGTCAACGGTGGGGCCAGGCTTCTGGTTTGTCAACGGTGGGGCCAGGCTTCTGGTTTGTGAACGGTGGGGCCAGGCTATTGGTTTGTGAACGGTGGGGTCAGGGTATTGGTTTGTCAACGGTGGGGCCAGGCTTATGGTTTGTCAACGGTGGGGCCAGGGTATTGGTTTGTGAACGGTGGGGTCAGGGTTAGGGTTTGTGAACGGTGGGTTCAGGGTTAGGGTTTGTGAACGGTGGGTTCAGGGTTAGGGTTTGTGAACGGTGGGTTCAGGGTTAGGGTTTGTGAACGGTGGGGCCAGGGTCAGGGTTTGAGATCGGTGCGGCCAGGGTCAGGGTTTGAGATCGGTGGTGCCAGGGTCAGGGTTTGAGATCGGTGGGGTCAGGGTATTGGTTTGTCAACGGTGGGGTCAGGGTATTGGTTTGTCAACGGTGGGGTCAGGGTATTGGTTTGTCAACGGTGGGGCCAGGCTTATGGTTTGTCAACGGTGGGGCGAGGGTATTGATTTGTCAACAGTGGGGCGAGGGTATCGGTTTGTCAACGGTGGGGTCAGGGTATCGGTTTGTCAACGGTGGGGCCTGGGTCAGGGTTTGAGATCGGTGCGGCCAGGGTCAGGGTTTGAGATCGGTGGGCTCAGGGTATTGGTCTGTGAACGGTGGGCTCAGGGTTAGGGTTTGTCAACGGTGGGCTCTGGGTTAGGGTTTGTCAACGGTGGGTTCAGGGTTAGGGTTTGTGAACGGTGGGCTCACGGTGAAGGTTTGTGAACGGAGGGGCCAGGGTCAGGGTTTGTGAACGGTGGGGCCAGGGTCAGGGTTTGTGAACGGTGGGGCCAGGGTCAGGGTTTGTGAACGGTGGGGCCAGGGTCAGGGTTTGAGATCGGTGGGGCCAGGGTCAGGGTTTGAGATCGTTGGAGCCAGGGTCAGGGTTTGAGATCGGTGGAGTCAGGGTATTGGTTTGTCAACGGTGGGGTCAGGGTATTGGTTTGTCAACGGTGGGCTCAGGGTATTGGTTTGTCAACGGTGGGCTCAGGGTATTGGTTTGTCAACGGTCGGGCCTGGGTCAGGGTTTGTGAACGGTCGGGCCAGTGTCAGGGTTTGAGATCGGTGCGGCCAGGGTCAGGGTTTGAGATCGGTGGGGCCAGGGTCAGGGTTTGAGATCGGTGGGGTCAGGGTATTGGTTTGTCAACGGTGGGGTCAGGGTATTGGTTTGTCAACGGTGGGGTCAGGGTATTGGTTTGTCAACGGTGGGGTCAGGGTTAGGGTTTGTGAACGGTGGGGTCAGGGTTAGGGTTTGTGAACGGTGGGTTCAGGGTTAGGGTTTGTGAACGGTGGGTTCTGGGTTAGGGTTTGTGAACGGTGGGGCCAGGGTCAGGGTTTTAGATCGGTGCGGCCACGGTCAGGGTTTGAGATCGGTGGTGCCAGGGACAGGGTTTGAGATCGGTGGGGTCAGGGTATTGGTTTGTCAACGGTGGGGCCAGGCTTATGGTTTGTCAACGGTGGGGCCAGGCTTATGGTTTGTCAACGGTGGGGCCAGGGTATTGGTTTGTCAACGGTGGGGCCAGGGTATTGGTTTGTCAACGGTGGGGTCAGGGTATTGGTTTGTCAACGGTGTGGCCTGGGTCAGGGTTTGAGATCGGTGCGGCCAGGGTCAGGGTTTGAGATCGGTGCGGCCAGGGTGAGGGTTTGAGATCGGTGGGGTCAGGGTATTGGTTTGTCAACGGTGGGGTCAGGGTATTGGTTTGTCAACGGTGGGGTCAGGGTATTGGTTTGTCAACGGTGGGGTCAGGGTATTGGTTTGTCAACGGTGGGGTCAGGGTATT
Source organism: Stegostoma tigrinum (assembly GCF_030684315.1). Taxonomy (NCBI): domain Eukaryota; kingdom Metazoa; phylum Chordata; class Chondrichthyes; order Orectolobiformes; family Stegostomatidae; genus Stegostoma; species Stegostoma tigrinum. Next base: position 21,604,020 of record NC_081389.1, on the reverse strand, counting down.
GGTTTGTCAACGGTGGGCTCAGGGTATTGGTTTGTCAACGGTGGGCTCAGGGTATTGGTTTGTCAACGGTGGGCTCAGGGTTAGGGTTTGTCAACGGTGGGCTCAGGGATTGGGTTTGTGAACGGTGGGCTCACGGTGAAGGTTTGTGAACGGTGGGGCCAGGGTCAGGGTTTGTGAACGGTGGGGCCAGGGCCAGGGTTTGTGAACGGTGGGGCCAGGGTCAGGGTTTGAGATCGGTGGAGTCAGGGTCAGGGTTTGTGATCGGTGGGGCCAGGGTCAGGGTTTGTCAACGGTGGGGCCAGGCTTATGGTTTGTCAACGGTGGGGCCAGGCTTATGGTTTGTCAACGGTGGGGCCAGGGTATTGGTTTGTCAACGGTGGGGCCAGGGTATTGGTTTGTCAACGGTGGGGCCAGGGTATTGGTTTGTCAACGGTGGGGCCAGGGTATTGGTTTGTCAACGGTGGGGCCAGGGTATTGGTTTGTCAACGGTGGGGCCAGGGTATTGGTTTGTCAACGGTGGGGCCAGGGTATTGGTTTGTCAACGGTGGGGCCAGGGTATTGGTTTGTCAACGGTGGGGTCAGGGTATTGGTTTGTCAACGGTGGGGCCAGGCTTATGGTTTGTCAACGGTGGGGTCAGGGTATTGGTTTGTCATCGGTGGGGCCAGGCTTATGGTTTGTCAACGGTGGGGTCAGGGTATTGGTTTGTCAACGGTGGGGTCAGGGTATTGGTTTGTCAACGGTGGGGCCAGGGTATTGGTTTGTCAACGGTGGGGCCAGGCTTATGGTTTGTCAACGGTGGGGCCAGGCTTATGGTTTGTCAACGGTGGGGCCAGGCTTATGGTTTGTCAACGGTGGGGCCAGGCTTATGGTTTGTCAACGGTGGGGCCAGGGTATTGGTTTGTCAACGGTGGGGTCAGGGTATTGGTTTGTCAACGGTGGGGCCAGGGTCAGGGTTTGAGATCGGTGGGGCCAGGGTCAGGGTTTGTCAACGGTGGGGCCAGGCTTATGGTTTGTCAACGGTGGGGCCAGGCTTATGGTTTGTCAACGGTGGGGCCAGGCTTATGGTTTGTCAACGGTGGGGCCAGGGTATTGGTTTGTCAACGGTGGGGTCAGGGTATTGGTTTGTCAACGGTGGGGTCAGGGTATTGGTTTGTCAACGGTGGGGTCAGGGTATTGGTTTGTCAACGGTGGGCTCAGGGTATTGGTTTGTCAACGGTGGGCTCAGGGTATTGGTTTGTCAACGGTGGGCTCAGGGTATTGGTTTGTCAACGGTGGGCTCAGGGTATTGGTTTGTCAACGGTGGGCTCAGGGTATTGGTTTGTCAACGGTGGGCTCAGGGTTAGGGTTTGTCAACGGTGGGCTCAGGGTTAGGGTTTGTCAACGGTGGGTTCAGGGTTTGGGTTTGTGAACGGTGGGCTCACGGTGAAGGTTTGTGAACGGTGGGGCCAGGGTCAGGGTTTGTGAACGGTGGGGCCAGGGTCAGGGTTTGTGAACGGTGGGGCCAGGGTCAGGGTTTGAGATCGGTGGAGTCAGGGTCAGGGTTTGTGATCGGTGGGGCCAGGGTCAGGGTTTGTCAACGGTGGGGCCAGGCTTATGGTTTGTCAACGGTGGGGCCAGGCTTATGGTTTGTCAACGGTGGGGCCAGGCTTATGGTTTGTCAACGGTGGGGCCAGGGTATTGGTTTGTCAACGGTGGGGCCAGGGTATTGGTTTGTCAACGGTGGGGCCAGGGTATTGGTTTGTCAACGGTGGGGTCAGGGTATTGGTTTGTCAACGGTGGGGCCAGGGTATTGGTTTGTCAACGGTGGGGTCAGGGTATTGGTTTGTCAACGGTGGGGCCAGGCTTATGGTTTGTCAACGGTGGGGCCAGGCTTATGGTTTGTCAACGGTGGGGTCAGGGTATTGGTTTGTCAACGGTGGGGTCAGGGTATTGGTTTGTCAACGGTGGGGTCAGGGTATTGGTTTGCCAACGGTGGGGTCAGGGTATTGGTTTGTCAACGGTGGGGTCAGGGTATTGGTTTGTCAACGGTGGGGCCAGGCTGATGGTTTGTCAACGGTGGGGCCAGGCTGATGGTTTGTCAACGGTGGGGCCAGGCTGATGGTTTGTCAACGGTGGGGCCAGGCTGATGGTTTGTCAACGGTGGGGCCAGGGTATTGGTTTGTCAACGGTGGGGCCAGGGTATTGGTTTGTCAACGGTGGGGTCAGGGTATTGGTTTGTCAACGGTGGGGCCAGGCTTATGGTTTGTCAACGGTGGGGCCAGGCTTATGGTTTGTCAACGGTGGGGCCAGGGTATTGGTTTGTCAACGGTGGGGCCAGGGTATTGGTTTGTCAACGGTGGGGCCAGGGTCAGGGTTTGAGATCGGTGGGGCCAGGGTGAGGGTTTGTCAACGGTGGGGCCAGGCTTATGGTTTGTCAACGGTGGGGCCAGGGTATTGGTTTGTCAACGGTGGGGTCAGGGTATTGGTTTGTCAACGGTGGGGTCAGGGTATTGGTTTGTCAACGGTGGGCTCAGGGTATTGGTTTGTCAACGGTGGGCTCAGGGTATTGGTTTGTCAACGGTGGGCTCAGGGTATTGGTTTGTCAACGGTGGGCTCAGGGTATTGGTTTGTCAACGGTGGGCTCAGGGTTAGGGTTTGTCAACGGTGGGCTCAGGGTTAGGGTTTGTCAACGGTGGGCTCAGGGTTTGGGTTTGTGAACGGTGGGCTCACGGTGAAGGTTTGTGAACGGTGGGGCCAGGGTCAGGGTTTGTGAACGGTGGGGCCAGGGTCAGGGTTTGTGAACGGTGGGGCCAGGGTCAGGGTTTGAGATCGGTGGAGTCAGGGTCAGGGTTTGTGATCGGTGAGGCCAGGGTCAGGGTTTGTCAACGGTGGGGCCAGGCTTATGGTTTGTCAACGGTGGGGCCAGGCTTATGGTTTGTCAACGGTGGGGCCAGGCTTATGGTTTGTCAACGGTGGGGCCAGGGTATTGGTTTGTCAACGGTGGGGCCAGGGTATTGGTTTGTCAACGGTGGGGCCAGGGTATTGGTTTGTCAACGGTGGGGCCAGGGTATTGGTTTGTCAACGGTGGGCTCAGGGTATTGGTTTGTCAACGGTGGGCTCAGGGTATTGGTTTGTCAACGGTGGGCTCAGGGTTAGGGTTTGTCAACGGTGGGCTCAGGGTTAGGGTTTGTCAACGGTGGGTTCAGGGTTTGGGTTTGTGAACGGTGGGCTCACGGTGAAGGTTTGTGAACGGTGGGGCCAGGGTCAGGGTTTGTGAACGGTGGGGCCAGGGTCAGGGTTTGTGAACGGTGGGGCCAGGGTCAGGGTTTGAGATCGGTGGAGTCAGGGTCAGGGTTTGTGATCGGTGGGGCCAGGGTCAGGGTTTGTCAACGGTGGGGCCAGGCTTATGGTTTGTCAACGGTGGGGCCAGGGTATTGGTTTGTCAACGGTGGGGCCAGGCTTATGGTTTGTCAACGGTGGGGCCAGGGTATTGGTTTGTCAACGGTGGGCTCAGGGTATTGGTTTGTCAACGGTGGGCTCAGGGTATTGGTTTGTCAACGGTGGGCTCAGGGTTAGGGTTTGTCAACGGTGGGCTCAGGGTTAGGGTTTGTCAACGGTGGGGTCAGGGTATTGGTTTGTCAACGGTGGGTTCAGGGTTTGGGTTTGTGAACGGTGGGCTCACGGTGAAGGTTTGTGAACGGTGGGGCCAGGGTCAGGGTTTGTGAACGGTGGGGCCAGGGTCAGGGTTTGTGAACGGTGGGGCCAGGGTCAGGGTTTGAGATCGGTGGAGTCAGGGTCAGGGTTTGTGATCGGTGGGGCCAGGGTCAGGGTTTGTCAACGGTGGGGCCAGGCTTATGGTTTGTCAACGGTGGGGCCAGGGTATTGGTTTGTCAACGGTGGGGCCAGGCTTATGGTTTGTCAACGGTGGGGCCAGGGTATTGGTTTGTCAACGGTGGGGTCAGGGTATTGGTTTGTCAACGGTGGGGCCAGGGTATTGGTTTGTCAACGGTGGGGTCAGGGTATTGGTTTGTCAACGGTGGGGCCAGGCTTATGGTTTGTCAACGGTGGGGCCAGGCTTATGGTTTGTCAACGGTGGGGCCAGGGTATTGGTTTGTGAACGGTGGGGTCAGGGTTAGGGTTTGTGAACGGTGGGTTCAGGGTTAGGGTTTGTGAACGGTGGGTTCAGGGTTAGGGTTTGTGAACGGTGGGTTCAGGGTTAGGGTTTGTGAACGGTGGGGCCAGGGTCAGGGTTTGAGATCGGTGCGGCCAGGGTCAGGGTTTGAGATCGGTGGTGCCAGGGTCAGGGTTTGAGATCGGTGGCGTCAGGGTATTGGTTTGTCAACGGTGGGGTCAGGGTATTGGTTTGTCAACGGTGGGGTCAGGCCTATGGTTTGTCAACGGTGGGGTCAGGCTTATGGTTTGTCAACGGTGGGGTCAGGGTATTGGTTTGTCAACGGTGGGGTCAGGGTATTGGTTTGTCAACGGTGGGGCCAGGCTTATGGTTTGTCAACGGTGGGGCCAGGCTTATGGTTTGTCAACGGTGGGGCCAGGGTATTGGTTTGTCAACGGTGGGGTCAGGGTATTGGTTTGTCAACGGTGGGGCCAGGGTATTGGTTTGTCAACGGTGGGGTCAGGGTATTGGTTTGTCAACGGTGGGGCCAGGCTTATGGTTTGTCAACGGTGGGGCCAGGCTTATGGTTTGTCAACGGTGGGGCCAGGGTATTGGTTTGTGAACGGTGGGGTCAGGGTTAGGGTTTGTGAACGGTGGGTTCAGGGTTAGGGTTTGTGAACGGTGGGTTCAGGGTTAGGGTTTGTGAACGGTGGGTTCAGGGTTAGGGTTTGTGAACGGTGGGGCCAGGGTCAGGGTTTGAGATCGGTGCGGCCAGGGTCAGGGTTTGAGATCGGTGGTGCCAGGGTCAGGGTTTGAGATCGGTGGCGTCAGGGTATTGGTTTGTCAACGGTGGGGTCAGGGTATTGGTTTGTCAACGGTGGGGTCAGGCCTATGGTTTGTCAACGGTGGGGTCAGGCTTATGGTTTGTCAACGGTGGGGTCAGGGTATTGGTTTGTCAACGGTGGGGTCAGGGTATTGGTTTGTCAACGGTGGGGCCAGGCTTATGGTTTGTCAACGGTGGGGTCAGGGTATTGGTTTGTCAACGGTGGGGTCAGGGTATTGGTTTGTCAACGGTGGGGCCAGGCTTATGGTTTGTCAACGGTGGGGTCAGGGTATTGGTTTGTCATCGGTGGGGCCAGGCTTATGGTTTGTCAACGGTGGGGTCAGGGTATTGGTTTGTCAACGGTGGGGTCAGGGTATTGGTTTGTCAACGGTGGGGTCAGGGTATTGGTTTGTCATCGGTGGGGCCAGGCTTATGGTTTGTCAACGGTGGGGTCAGGGTATTGGTTTGTCAACGGTGGGGCCAGGCTTATGGTTTGTCAACGGTGGGGCCAGGCTTATGGTTTGTCAACGGTGGGGCCAGGGTATTGGTTTGTCAACGGTGGGGTCAGGGTATTGGTTTGTCAACGGTGGGGCCAGGGTCAGGGTTTGAGATCGGTGGGGCCAGGGTCAGGGTTTGTCAACGGTGGGGCCAGGCTTATGGTTTGTCAACGGTGGGGCCAGGGTATTGGTTTGTCAACGGTGGGGTCAGGGTATTGGTTTGTCAACGGTGGGGTCAGGGTATTGGTTTGTCAACGGTGGGGTCAGGGTATTGGTTTGTCAACGGTGGGGCCAGGGTCACGGTTTGTGAACGGTGGGGCCAGGGTCACGGTTAGTCAACGGTGGGGTCAGGGTCACGGTTTGTCAACGGTGGGGTCAGGGTCACGGTTTGTCAACGGTGGGGCCAGGGTATTGGTTTGTCAACGGTGGGGCCAGGCTTATGGTTTGTCAACGGTGGGGTCAGGCTTATGGTTTGTCAACGGTGGGGTCAGGCTTATGGTTTGTCAACGGTGGGGTCAGGGTATTGGTTTGTCAACGGTGGGGTCAGGGTATTGGTTTGTCAACGGTGGGGCCAGGCTTCTGGTTTGTCAACGGTGGGGCCAGGCTTCTGGTTTGTCAACGGTGGGGCCAGGCTTCTGGCTTGTCAACGGTGGGGCCAGGCTTCTGGTTTGTCAACGGTGGGGCCAGGCTTCTGGTTTGTGAACGGTGGGGCCAGGCTATTGGTTTGTGAACGGTGGGGTCAGGGTATTGGTTTGTCAACGGTGGGGCCAGGCTTATGGTTTGTCAACGGTGGGGCCAGGGTATTGGTTTGTCAACGGTGGGGTCAGGGTTAGGGTTTGTGAACGGTGGGTTCAGGGTTAGGGTTTGTGAACGGTGGGTTCAGGGTTAGGGTTTGTGAACGGTGGGTTCAGGGTTAGGGTTTGTGAACGGTGGGGCCAGGGTCAGGGTTTGAGATCGGTGCGGCCAGGGTCAGGGTTTGAGATCGGTGGTGCCAGGGTCAGGGTTTGAGATCGGTGGGGTCAGGGTATTGGTTTGTCAACGGTGGGGTCAGGGTATTGGTTTGTCAACGGTGGGGTCAGGGTATTGGTTTGTCAACGGTGGGGCCAGGCTTATGGTTTGTCAACGGTGGGGCGAGGGTATTGATTTGTCAACAGTGGGGCGAGGGTATCGGTTTGTCAACGGTGGGGTCAGGGTATCGGTTTGTCAACGGTGGGGCCTGGGTCAGGGTTTGAGATCGGTGCGGCCAGGGTCAGGGTTTGAGATCGGTGGGCTCAGGGTATTGGTCTGTGAACGGTGGGCTCAGGGTTAGGGTTTGTCAACGGTGGGCTCTGGGTTAGGGTTTGTCAACGGTGGGTTCAGGGTTAGGGTTTGTGAACGGTGGGCTCACGGTGAAGGTTTGTGAACGGAGGGGCCAGGGTCAGGGTTTGTGAACGGTGGGGCCAGGGTCAGGGTTTGTGAACGGTGGGGCCAGGGTCAGGGTTTGTGAACGGTGGGGCCAGGGTCAGGGTTTGAGATCGGTGGGGCCAGGGTCAGGGTTTGAGATCGTTGGAGCCAGGGTCAGGGTTTGAGATCGGTGGAGTCAGGGTATTGGTTTGTCAACGGTGGGGTCAGGGTATTGGTTTGTCAACGGTGGGCTCAGGGTATTGGTTTGTCAACGGTGGGCTCAGGGTATTGGTTTGTCAACGGTCGGGCCTGGGTCAGGGTTTGTGAACGGTCGGGCCAGTGTCAGGGTTTGAGATCGGTGCGGCCAGGGTCAGGGTTTGAGATCGGTGGGGCCAGGGTCAGGGTTTGAGATCGGTGGGGTCAGGGTATTGGTTTGTCAACGGTGGGGTCAGGGTATTGGTTTGTCAACGGTGGGGTCAGGGTATTGGTTTGTCAACGGTGGGGTCAGGGTTAGGGTTTGTGAACGGTGGGGTCAGGGTTAGGGTTTGTGAACGGTGGGTTCAGGGTTAGGGTTTGTGAACGGTGGGTTCTGGGTTAGGGTTTGTGAACGGTGGGGCCAGGGTCAGGGTTTTAGATCGGTGCGGCCACGGTCAGGGTTTGAGATCGGTGGTGCCAGGGACAGGGTTTGAGATCGGTGGGGTCAGGGTATTGGTTTGTCAACGGTGGGGCCAGGCTTATGGTTTGTCAACGGTGGGGCCAGGCTTATGGTTTGTCAACGGTGGGGCCAGGCTTATGGTTTGTCAACGGTGGGGCCAGGGTATTGGTTTGTCAACGGTGGGGCCAGGGTATTGGTTTGTCAACGGTGGGGTCAGGGTATTGGTTTGTCAACGGTGTGGCCTGGGTCAGGGTTTGAGATCGGTGCGGCCAGGGTCAGGGTTTGAGATCGGTGCGGCCAGGGTGAGGGTTTGAGATCGGTGGGGTCAGGGTATTGGTTTGTCAACGGTGGGGTCAGGGTATTGGTTTGTCAACGGTGGGGTCAGGGTATTGGTTTGTCAACGGTGGGCTCAGGGTATTGGTTTGTCAACGGTGGGCTCAGGGTATTGGTTTGTCAACGGTGGGCTCAGGGTTAGGGTTTGTCAACGGTGGGCTCAGGGATTGGGTTTGTGAACGGTGGGCTCACGGTGAAGGTTTGTGAACGGTGGGGCCAGGGTCAGGGTTTGTGAACGGTGGGGCCAGGGCCAGGGTTTGTGAACGGTGGGGCCAGGGTCAGGGTTTGAGATCGGTGGAGTCAGGGTCAGGGTTTGTGATCGGTGGGGCCAGGGTCAGGGTTTGTCAACGGTGGGGCCAGGCTTATGGTTTGTCAACGGTGGGGCCAGGCTTATGGTTTGTCAACGGTGGGGCCAGGGTATTGGTTTGTCAACGGTGGGGCCAGGGTATTGGTTTGTCAACGGTGGGGCCAGGGTATTGGTTTGTCAACGGTGGGGCCAGGGTATTGGTTTGTCAACGGTGGGGCCAGGGTATTGGTTTGTCAACGGTGGGGCCAGGGTATTGGTTTGTCAACGGTGGGGTCAGGGTATTGGTTTGTCAACGGTGGGGTCAGGGTATTGGTTTGTCAACGGTGGGGTCAGGGTATTGGTTTGTCATCGGTGGGGCCAGGCTTATGGTTTGTCAACGGTGGGGTCAGGGTATTGGTTTGTCAACGGTGGGGTCAGGGTATTGGTTTGTCAACGGTGGGGCCAGGGTATTGGTTTGTCAACGGTGGGGCCAGGCTTATGGTTTGTCAACGGTGGGGCCAGGCTTATGGTTTGGCAACGGTGGGGCCAGGCTTATGGTTTGTCAACGGTGGGGCCAGGGTATTGGTTTGTCAACGGTGGGGTCAGGGTATTGGTTTGTCAACGGTGGGGCCAGGGTCAGGGTTTGAGATCGGTGGGGCCAGGGTCAGGGTTTGTCAACGGTGGGGCCAGGCTTATGGTTTGTCAACGGTGGGGCCAGGCTTATGGTTTGTCAACGGTGGGGCCAGGCTTATGGTTTGTCAACGGTGGGGCCAGGGTATTGGTTTGTCAACGGTGGGGTCAGGGTATTGGTTTGTCAACGGTGGGGTCAGGGTATTGGTTTGTCAACGGTGGGGTCAGGGTATTGGTTTGTCAACGGTGGGGTCAGGGTATTGGTTTGTCAACGGTGGGGTCAGGGTATTGGTTTGTCAACGGTGGGCTCAGGGTATTGTTTTGTCAACGGTGGGGCCAGGCTTATGGTTTGTCAACGGTGGGGCGAGGGTATTGATTTGTCAACAGTGGGGCGAGGGTATCGGTTTGTCAACGGTGGGGTCAGGGTATCGGTTTGTCAACGGTGGGGCCTGGGTCAGGGTTTGAGATCGGTGCGGCCAGGGTCAGGGTTTGAGATCGGTGGGCTCAGGGTATTGGTCTGTGAACGGTGGGCTCAGGGTTAGGGTTTGTCAACGGTGGGCTCTGGGTTAGGGTTTGTCAACGGTGGGTTCAGGGTTAGGGTTTGTGAACGGTGGGCTCACGGTGAAGGTTTGTGAACGGAGGGGCCAGGGTCAGGGTTTGTGAACGGTGGGGCCAGGGTCAGGGTTTGTGAACGGTGGGGCCAGGGTCAGGGTTTGTGAACGGTGGGGCCAGGGTCAGGGTTTGAGATCGGTGGGGCCAGGGTCAGGGTTTGAGATCGTTGGAGCCAGGGTCAGGGTTTGAGATCGGTGGAGTCAGGGTATTGGTTTGTCAACGGTGGGGTCAGGGTATTGGTTTGTCAACGGTGGGCTCAGGGTATTGGTTTGTCAACGGTGGGCTCAGGGTATTGGTTTGTCAACGGTCGGGCCTGGGTCAGGGTTTGTGAACGGTCGGGCCAGTGTCAGGGTTTGAGATCGGTGCGGCCAGGGTCAGGGTTTGAGATCGGTGGGGCCAGGGTCAGGGTTTGAGATCGGTGGGGTCAGGGTATTGGTTTGTCAACGGTGGGGTCAGGGTATTGGTTTGTCAACGGTGGGGTCAGGGTATTGGTTTGTCAACGGTGGGGTCAGGGTTAGGGTTTGTGAACGGTGGGGTCAGGGTTAGGGTTTGTGAACGGTGGGTTCAGGGTTAGGGTTTGTGAACGGTGGGTTCTGGGTTAGGGTTTGTGAACGGTGGGGCCAGGGTCAGGGTTTTAGATCGGTGCGGCCACGGTCAGGGTTTGAGATCGGTGGTGCCAGGGACAGGGTTTGAGATCGGTGGGGTCAGGGTATTGGTTTGTCAACGGTGGGGCCAGGCTTATGGTTTGTCAACGGTGGGGCCAGGCTTATGGTTTGTCAACGGTGGGGCCAGGGTATTGGTTTGTCAACGGTGGGGCCAGGGTATTGGTTTGTCAACGGTGGGGTCAGGGTATTGGTTTGTCAACGGTGTGGCCTGGGTCAGGGTTTGAGATCGGTGCGGCCAGGGTCAGGGTTTGAGATCGGTGCGGCCAGGGTGAGGGTTTGAGATCGGTGGGGTCAGGGTATTGGTTTGTCAACGGTGGGGTCAGGGTATTGGTTTGTCAACGGTGGGGTCAGGGTATTGGTTTGTCAACGGTGGGGTCAGGGTATTGGTTTGTCAACGGTGGGGCCAGGCTTATGGTTTGTCAACGGTGGGGTCAGGGTATTGGTTTGTCAACGGTGGGGTCAGGGTATTGGTTTGTCAACGGTGGGGCCAGGGTATTGGTTTGTCAACGGTGGGGCCAGGCTTATGGTTTGTCAACGGTGGGGCCAGGCTTATGGTTTGGCAACGGTGGGGCCAGGCTTATGGTTTGTCAACGGTGGGGCCAGGGTATTGGTTTGTCAACGGTGGGGTCAGGGTATTGGTTTGTCAACGGTGGGGCCAGGGTCAGGGTTTGAGATCGGTGGGGCCAGGGTCAGGGTTTGTCAACGGTGGGGCCAGGCTTATGGTTTGTCAACGGTGGGGCCAGGCTTATGGTTTGTCAACGGTGGGGCCAGGCTTATGGTTTGTCAACGGTGGGGCCAGGGTATTGGTTTGTCAACGGTGGGGTCAGGGTATTGGTTTGTCAACGGTGGGGTCAGGGTATTGGTTTGTCAACGGTGGGGTCAGGGTATTGGTTTGTCAACGGTGGGGTCAGGGTATTGGTTTGTCAACGGTGGGCTCAGGGTATTGGTTTGTCAACGGTGGGCTCAGGGTATTGGTTTGTCAACGGTGGGCTCAGGGTATTGGTTTGTCAACGGTGGGCTCAGGGTATTGGTTTGTCAACGGTGGGCTCAGGGTATTGGTTTGTCAACGGTGGGCTCAGGGTTAGGGTTTGTCAACGGTGGGCTCAGGGTTAGGGTTTGTCAACGGTGGGTTCAGGGTTTGGGTTTGTGAACGGTGGGCTCACGGTGAAGGTTTGTTAACGGTGGGGCCAGGGTCAGGGTTTGTGAACGGTGGGGCCAGGGTCAGGGTTTGTGAACGGTGGGGCCAGGGTCAGGGTTTGAGATCGGTGGAGTCAGGGTCAGGGTTTGTGATCGGTGGGGCCAGGGTCAGGGTTTGTCAACGGTGGGGCCAGGCTTATGGTTTGTCAACGGTGGGGCCAGGCTTATGGTTTGTCAACGGTGGGGCCAGGCTTATGGTTTGTCAACGGTGGGGCCAGGGTATTGGTTTGTCAACGGTGGGGCCAGGGTATTGGTTTGTCAACGGTGGGGCCAGGGTATTGGTTTGTCAACGGTGGGGTCAGGGTATTGGTTTGTCAACGGTGGGGCCAGGGTATTGGTTTGTCAACGGTGGGGTCAGGGTATTGGTTTGTCAACGGTGGGGCCAGGCTTATGGTTTGTCAACGGTGGGGCCAGGCTTATGGTTTGTCAACGGTGGGGTCAGGGTATTGGTTTGTCAACGGTGGGGTCAGGGTATTGGTTTGTCAACGGTGGGGTCAGGGTATTGGTTTGTCAACGGTGGGGTCAGGGTATTGGTTTGTCAACGGTGGGGTCAGGGTATTGGTTTGTCAACGGTGGGGCCAGGCTGATGGTTTGTCAACGGTGGGGCCAGGCTGATGGTTTGTCAACGGTGGGGCCAGGCTGATGGTTTGTCAACGGTGGGGCCAGGCTGATGGTTTGTCAACGGTGGGGCCAGGCTGATGGTTTGTCAACGGTGGGGCCAGGGTATTGGTTTGTCAACGGTGGGGCCAGGGTATTGGTTTGTCAACGGTGGGGTCAGGGTATTGTTTTGTCAACGGTGGGGCCAGGCTTATGGTTTGTCAACGGTGGGGCCAGGCTTATGGTTTGTCAACGGTGGGGCCAGGGTATTGGTTTGTCAACGGTGGGGCCAGGGTATTGGTTTGTCAACGGTGGGGCCAGGGTCAGGGTTTGAGATCGGTGGGGCCAGGGTGAGGGTTTGTCAACGGTGGGGCCAGGCTTATGGTTTGTCAACGGTGGGGCCAGGCTTATGGTTTGTCAACGGTGGGGCCAGGGTATTGGTTTGTCAACGGTGGGGTCAGGGTATTGGTTTGTCAACGGTGGGGTCAGGGTATTGGTTTGTCAACGGTGGGCTCAGGGTATTGGTTTGTCAACGGTGGGCTCAGGGTATTGGTTTGTCAACGGTGGGCTCAGGGTTAGGGTTTGTCAACGGTGGGCTCAGGGTTAGGGTTTGTCAACGGTGGGTTCAGGGTTTTAGGTTTGTGAACGGTGGGCTCACGGTGAAGGTTTGTGAACGGTGGGGCCAGGGTCAGGGTTTGTGAACGGTGGGGCCAGGGTCAGGGTTTGTGAACGGTGGGGCCAGGGTCAGGGTTTGAGATCGGTGGAGTCAGGGTCAGGGTTTGTGATCGGTGGGGCCAGGGTCAGGGTTTGTCAACGGTGGGGCCAGGCTTATGGTTTGTCAACGGTGGGGCCAGGCTTATGGTTTGTCAACGGTGGGGCCAGGGTATTGGTTTGTCAACGGTGGGGCCTGGGTATTGGTTTGTCAACGGTGGGGCCAGGGTATTGGTTTGTCAACGGTGGGGCCAGGGTATTGGTTTGTCAACGGTGGGCTCAGGGTATTGGTTTGTCAACGGTGGGCTCAGGGTATTGGTTTGTCAACGGTGGGCTCAGGGTTAGGGTTTGTCAACGGTGGGCTCAGGGTTAGGGTTTGTCAACGGTGGGTTCAGGGTTTGGGTTTGTGAACGGTGGGCTCACGGTGAAGGTTTGTGAACGGTGGGGCCAGGGTCAGGGTTTGTGAACGGTGGGGCCAGGGTCAGGGTTTGTGAACGGTGGGGCCAGGGTCAGGGTTTGAGATCGGTGGAGTCAGGGTCAGGGTTTGTGATCGGTGGGGCCAGGGTATTGGTTTGTCAACGGTGGGGCCAGGCTTATGGTTTGTCAACGGTGGGGCCAGGCTTATGGTTTGTCAACGGTGGGGCCAGGCTTATGGTTTGTCAACGGTGGGGCCAGGGTATTGGTTTGTCAACGGTGGGGTCAGGGTATTGGTTTGTCAACGGTGGGGCCAGGGTATTGGTTTGTCAACGGTGGGGTCAGGGTATTGGTTTGTCAACGGTGGGGCCAGGCTTATGGTTTGTCAACGGTGGGGCCAGGCTTATGGTTTGTCAACGGTGGGGTCAGGGTATTGGTTTGTCAACGGTGGGGTCAGGGTATTGGTTTGTCAACGGTGGGGTCAGGGTATTGGTTTGTCAACGGTGGGGTCAGGGTATTGGTTTGTCAACGGTGGGGCCAGGCTGATGGTTTGTCAACGGTGGGGCCAGGCTGATGGTTTGTCAACGGTGGGGCCAGGCTGATGGTTTGTCAACGGTGGGGCCAGGCTAATGGTTTGTCAACGGTGGGGCCAGGGTATTGGTTTGTCAACGGTGGGGCCAGGGTATTGGTTTGTCAACGGTGGGGCCAGGGTATTGGTTTGTCAACGGTGGGGTCAGGGTATTGGTTTGTCAACGGTGGGGCCAGGCTTATGGTTTGTCAACGGTGGGGCCAGGCTTATGGTTTGTCAACGGTGGGGCCAGGCTTATGGTTTGTCAACGGTGGGGCCAGGGTATTGGTTTGTCAACGGTGGGGCCAGGGTATTGGTTTGTCAACGGTGGGGCCAGGGTCAGGGTTTGAGATCGGTGGGGCCAGGGTGAGGGTTTGTCAACGGTGGGGCCAGGGTGAGGGTTTGTCAACGGTGGGGCCAGGCTTATGGTTTGTCAACGGTGGGGCCAGGCTTATGGTTTGTCAACGGTGGGGCCAGGGTATTGGTTTGTCAACGGTGGGGTCAGGGTATTGGTTTGTCAACGGTGGGGTCAGGGTATTGGTTTGTCAACGGTGGGGTCAGGGTATTGGTTTGTCAACGGTGGGCTCAGGGTATTGGTTTGTCAACGGTGGGCTCAGGGTATTGGTTTGTCAACGGTGGGCTCAGGGTATTGGTTTGTCAACGGTGGGCTCAGGGTATTGGTTTGTCAACGGTGGGCTCAGGGTATTGGTTTGTCAACGGTGGGCTCAGGGTATTGGTTTGTCAACGGTGGGCTCAGGGTTAGGGTTTGTCAACGGTGGGCTCAGGGTTAGGGTTTGTCAACGGTGGGTTCAGGGTTTGGGTTTGTGAACGGTGGGCTCACGGTGAAGGTTTGTGAACGGTGGGGCCAGGGTCAGGGTTTGTGAACGGTGGGGCCAGGGTCAGGGTTTGTGAACGGTGGGGCCAGGGTCAGGGTTTGAGATCGGTGGAGTCAGGGTCAGGGTTTGTGATCGGTGGGGCCAGGGTATTGGTTTGTCAACGGTGGGGCCAGGCTTATGGTTTGTCAACGGTGGGGCCAGGCTTATGGTTTGTCAACGTTGGGGCCAGGCTTATGGTTTGTCAACGGTGGGGCCAGGGTATTGGTTTGTCAACGGTGGGGCCAGGGTATTGGTTTGTCAACGGTGGGGCCAGGGTATTGGTTTGTCAACGGTGGGGCCAGGGTATTGGTTTGTCAACGGTGGGGTCAGGGTATTGGTTTGTCAACGGTGGGGCCAGGCTTATGGTTTGTCAACGGTGGGGCCAGGCTTATGGTTTGTCAACGGTGGGGTCAGGGTATTGGTTTGTCAACGGTGGGGTCAGGGTATTGGTTTGTCAACGGTGGGGTCAGGGTATTGGTTTGTCAACGGTGGGGTCAGGGTATTGGTTTGTCAACGGTGGGGTCAGGGTATTGGTTTGTCAACGGTGGGGTCAGGGTATTGGTTTGTCAACGGTGGGGCCAGGCTGATGGTTTGTCAACGGTGGGGCCAGGCTGATGGTTTGTCAACGGTGGGGCCAGGCTGATGGTTTGTCAACGGTGGGGCCAGGCTGATGGTTTGTCAACGGTGGGGCCAGGCTGATGGTTTGTCAACGGTGGGGCCAGGCTGATGGTTTGTCAACGGTGGGGCCAGGCTAATGGTTTGTCAACGGTGGGGCCAGGGTATTGGTTTGTCAACGGTGGGGCCAGGGTATTGGTTTGTCAACGGTGGGGCCAGGCTTATGGTTTGTCAACGGTGGGGTCAGGGTATTGGTTTGTCAACGGTGGGGTCAGGGTATTGGTTTGTCAACGGTGGGGTCAGGCTTATGGTTTGTCAACGGTGGGGTCAGGCTTATGGTTTGTCAACGGTGGGGTCAGGGTATTGGTTTGTCAACGGTGGGGTCAGGGTATTGGTTTGTCAACGGTGGGGCCAGGCTTATGGTTTGTCAACGGTGGGGTCAGGGTATTGGTTTGTCATCGGTGGGGCCATGCTTATGGTTTGTCAACGGTGGGGTCAGGGTATTGGTTTGTCAACGGTGGGGCCAGGGTATTGGTTTGTCAACGGTGGGGCCAGGCTTATGGTTTGTCAACGGTGGGGCCAGGGTATTGGTTTGTCAACGGTGGGGTCAGGGTATTGGTTTGTCAACGGTGGGGCCAAGCTTCTGGTTTGTCAACGGTGGGGCCAGGCTTCTGGTTTGTCAACGGTGGGGCCAGGGTATTGGTTTGTCAACGGTGGGGCCAGGGTATTGGTTTGTCAACGGTGGGGTCAGGGTATTGGTTTGTCAACGGTGGGGCCAGGGTATTGGTTTGTCAACGGTGGGGCCAGGCTTATGGTTTGTCAACGGTGGGGCCAGGCTTATGGTTTGTCAACGGTGGGGCCAGGGTATTGGTTTGTCAACGGTGGGGTCAGGGTATTGGTTTGTCAACGGTGGGGCCAGGGTCAGGGTTTGAGATCGGTGGGGCCAGGGTCAGGGTTTGTCAACGGTGGGGCCAGGCTTATGGTTTGTCAACGGTGGGGCCAGGGTATTGGTTTGTCAACGGTGGGGTCAGGGTATTGGTTTGTCAACGGTGGGGTCAGGGTATTGGTTTGTCAACGGTGGGGTCAGGGTATTGGTTTGTCAACGGTGGGGTCAGGGTATTGGTTTGTCAACGGTGGGGCCAGGGTCACGGTTTGTGAACGGTGGGGCCAGGGTCACGGTTAGTCAACGGTGGGGTCAGGGTCACGGTTTGTCAACGGTGGGGTCAGGGTCACGGTTTGTCAACGGTGGGGCCAGGGTATTGGTTTGTCAACGGTGGGGTCAGGCTTATGGTTTGTCAACGGTGGGGTCAGGGTATTGGTTTGTCAACGGTGGGGTCAGGATATTGGTTTGTCAACGGTGGGGTCAGGCTTATGGTTTGTCAACGGTGGGGTCAGGCTTATGGTTTGTCAACGGTGGGGTCAGGGTATTGGTTTGTCAACGGTGGGGTCAGGGTATTGGTTTGTCAACGGTGGGGCCAGGCTTCTGGTTTGTCAACGGTGGGGCCAGGCTTCTGGTTTGTCAACGGTGGGGCCAGGCTTCTGGTTTGTCAACGGTGGGGCCAGGCTTCTGGTTTGTCAACGGTGGGGCCAGGCTTCTGGTTTGTGAACGGTGGGGCCAGGCTATTGGTTTGTGAACGGTGGGGTCAGGGTATTGGTTTGTCAACGGTGGGGCCAGGCTTATGGTTTGTCAACGGTGGGGCCAGGGTATTGGTTTGTCAACGGTGGGGTCAGGGTTAGGGTTTGTGAACGGTGGGTTCAGGGTTAGGGTTTGTGAACGGTGGGTTCAGGGTTAGGGTTTGTGAACGGTGGGTTCAGGGTTAGGGTTTGTGAACGGTGGGGCCAGGGTCAGGGTTTGAGATCGGTGCGGCCAGGGTCAGGGTTTGAGATCGGTGGTGCCAGGGTCAGGGTTTGAGATCGGTGGGGTCAGGGTATTGGTTTGTCAACGGTGGGGTCAGGGTATTGGTTTGTCAACGGTGGGGTCAGGGTATTGGTTTGTCAACGGTGGGGCCAGGCTTATGGTTTGTCAACGGTGGGACGAGGGTATTGATTTGTCAACGGTGGGGCGAGGGTATCGGTTTGTCAACGGTGGGGTCAGGGTATCGGTTTGTCAACGGTGGGGCCTGGGTCAGGGTTTGAGATCGGTGCGGCCAGGGTCAGGGTTTGAGATCGGTGGGCTCAGGGTATTGGTCTGTGAACGGTGGGCTCAGGGTTAGGGTTTGTCAACGGTGGGCTCTGGGTTAGGGTTTGTCAACGGTGGGTTCAGGGTTAGGGTTTGTGAACGGTGGGCTCACGGTGAAGGTTTGTGAACGGAGGGGCCAGGGTCAGGGTTTGTGAACGGTGGGGCCAGGGTCAGGGTTTGTGAACGGTGGGGCCAGGGTCAGGGTTTGTGAACGGTGGGGCCAGGGTCAGGGTTTGAGATCGGTGGGGCCAGGGTCAGGGTTTGAGATCGTTGGAGCCAGGGTCAGGGTTTGAGATCGGTGGAGTCAGGGTATTGGTTTGTCAACGGTGGGGTCAGGGTATTGGTTTGTCAACGGTGGGCTCAGGGTATTGGTTTGTCAACGGTGGGCTCAGGGTATTGGTTTGTCAACGGTCGGGCCTGGGTCAGGGTTTGTGAACGGTCGGGCCAGTGTCAGGGTTTGAGATCGGTGCGGCCAGGGTCAGGGTTTGAGATCGGTGGGGCCAGGGTCAGGGTTTGAGATCGGTGGGGTCAGGGTATTGGTTTGTCAACGGTGGGGTCAGGGTATTGGTTTGTCAACGGTGGGGTCAGGCTTATGGTTTGTCAACGGTGGGGCCAGGGTATTGGTTTGTCAACGGTGGGGCCAGGGTATTGGTTTGTCAACGGTGGGGCCAGGGTATTGGTTTGTCAACGGTGGGGTCAGGGTATTGGTTTGTCAACGGTGTGGCCTGGGTCAGGGTTTGAGATCGGTGCGGCCAGGGTCAGGGTTTGAGATCGGTGCGGCCAGGGTGAGGGTTTGAGATCGGTGGGGTCAGGGTATTGGTTTGTCAACGGTGGGGTCAGGGTATTGGTTTGTCAACGGTGGGGTCAGGGTATTGGTTTGTCAACGGTGGGCTCAGGGTATTGGTTTGTCAACGGTGGGCTCAGGGTATTGGTTTGTCAACGGTGGGCTCAGGGTTAGGGTTTGTCAACGGTGGGCTCAGGGATTGGGTTTGTGAACGGTGGGCTCACGGTGAAGGTTTGTCAACGGTGGGGCCAGGGTCAGGGTTTGTGAACGGTGGGGCCAGGGCCAGGGTTTGTGAACGGTGGGGCCAGGGTCAGGGTTTGTGATCGGTGGGGCCAGGGTCAGGGTTTGTCAACGGTGGGGCCAGGCTTATGGTTTGTCAACGGTGGGGCCAGGCTTATGGTTTGTCAACGGTGGGGCCAGGGTATTGGTTTGTCAACGGTGGGGCCAGGGTATTGGTTTGTCAACGGTGGGGCCAGGGTATTGGTTTGTCAACGGTGGGGCCAGGGTATTGGTTTGTCAACGGTGGGGCCAGGGTATTGGTTTGTCAACGGTGGGGCCAGGGTATTGGTTTGTCAACGGTGGGGTCAGGGTATTGGTTTGTCAACAGTGGGGTCAGGGTATTGGTTTGTCAACGGTGGGGTCAGGGTATTGGTTTGTCAACGGTGGGGCCAGGCTTATGGTTTGTCAACGGTGGGGTCAGGGTATTGGTTTGTCATCGGTGGGGCCAGGCTTATGGTTTGTCAACGGTGGGGTCAGGGTATTGGTTTGTCAACGGTGGGGTCAGGGTATTGGTTTGTCAACGGTGGGGTCAGGGTATTGGTTTGTCAACGGTGGGGCCAGGCTTATGGTTTGTCAACGGTGGGGCCAGGCTTATGGTTTGTCAACGGTGGGGCCAGGCTTATGGTTTGTCAACGGTGGGGCCAGGGTATTGGTTTGTCAACGGTGGGGTCAGGGTATTGGTTTGTCAACGGTGGGGCCAGGGTCAGGGTTTGAGATCGGTGGGGCCAGGGTCAGGGTTTGTCAACGGTGGGGCCAGGCTTATGGTTTGTCAACGGTGGGGCCAGGCTTATGGTTTGTCAACGGTGGGGCCAGGCTTATGGTTTGTCAACGGTGGGGCCAGGGTATTGGTTTGTCAATGGTGGGGTCAGGGTATTGGTTTGTCAACGGTGGGGTCAGGGTATTGGTTTGTCAACGGTGGGGTCAGGGTATTGGTTTGTCAACGGTGGGGTCAGGGTATTGGTTTGTCAACGGTGGGCTCAGGGTATTGGTTTGTCAACGGTGGGCTCAGGGTATTGGTTTGTCAACGGTGGGCTCAGGGTATTGGTTTGTCAACGGTGGGCTCAGGGTATTGGTTTGTCAACGGTGGGCTCAGGGTATTGGTTTGTCAACGGTGGGCTCAGGGTTAGGGTTTGTCAACGGTGGGCTCAGGGTTAGGGTTTGTCAACGGTGGGTTCAGGGTTTGGGTTTGTGAACGGTGGGCTCACGGTGAAGGTTTGTGAACGGTGGGGCCAGGGTCAGGGTTTGTGAACGGTGGGGCCAGGGTCAGGGTTTGTGAACGGTGGGGCCAGGGTCAGGGTTTGAGATCGGTGGAGTCAGGGTCAGGGTTTGTGATCGGTGGGGCCAGGGTCAGGGTTTGTCAACGGTGGGGCCAGGCTTATGGTTTGTCAACGGTGGGGCCAGGCTTATGGTTTGTCAACGGTGGGGCCAGGCTTATGGTTTGTCAACGGTGGGGCCAGGGTATTGGTTTGTCAACGGTGGGGCCAGGGTATTGGTTTGTCAACGGTGGGGCCAGGGTATTGGTTTGTCAACGGTGGGGTCAGGGTATTGGTTTGTCAACGGTGGGGCCAGGGTATTGGTTTGTCAACGGTGGGGTCAGGGTATTGGTTTGTCAACGGTGGGGCCAGGCTTATGGTTTGTCAACGGTGGGGCCAGGCTTATGGTTTGTCAACGGTGGGGTCAGGGTATTGGTTTGTCAACGGTGGGGTCAGGGTATTGGTTTGTCAACGGTGGGGTCAGGGTATTGGTTTGTCAACGGTGGGGTCAGGGTATTGGTTTGTCAACGGTGGGGTCAGGGTATTGGTTTGTCAACGGTGGGGCCAGGCTGATGGTTTGTCAACGGTGAGGCCAGGCTGATGGTTTGTCAACGGTGGGGCCAGGCTGATGGTTTGTCAACGGTGGGGCCAGGCTGATGGTTTGTCAACGGTGGGGCCAGGGTATTGGTTTGTCAACGGTGGGGCCAGGGTATTGGTTTGTCAACGGTGGGGCCAGGGTATTGGTTTGTCAACGGTGGGGTCAGGGTATTGGTTTGTCAACGGTGGGGCCAGGCTTATGGTTTGTCAACGGTGGGGCCAGGCTTATGGTTTGTCAACGGTGGGGCCAGGGTATTGGTTTGTCAACGGTGGGGCCAGGGTATTGGTTTGTCAACGGTGGGGCCAGGGTCAGGGTTTGAGATCGGTGGGGCCAGGGTGAGGGTTTGTCAACGGTGGGGCCAGGCTTATGGTTTGTCAACGGTGGGGCCAGGCTTATGGTTTGTCAACGGTGGGGCCAGGGTATTGGTTTGTCAACGGTGGGGTCAGGGTATTGGTTTGTCAACGGTGGGGTCAGGGTATTGGTTTGTCAACGGTGGGGTCAGGGTATTGGTTTGTCAACGGTGGGCTCAGGGTATTGGTTTGTCAACGGTGGGCTCAGGGTATTGGTTTGTCAACGGTGGGCTCAGGGTATTGGTTTGTCAACGGTGGGCTCAGGGTTAGGGTTTGTCAACGGTGGGCTCAGGGTTAGGGTTTGTCAACGGTGGGCTCAGGGTTAGGGTTTGTCAACGGTGGGTTCAGGGTTTGGGTTTGTGAACGGTGGGCTCACGGTGAAGGTTTGTGAACGGTGGGGCCAGGGTCAGGGTTTGTGAACGGTGGGGCCAGGGTCAGGGTTTGTGAACGGTGGGGCCAGGGTCAGGGTTTGAGATCGGTGGAGTCAGGGTCAGGGTTTGTGATCGGTGGGGCCAGGGTCAGGGTTTGTCAACGGTGGGGCCAGGCTTATGGTTTGTCAACGGTGGGGCCAGGCTTATGGTTTGTCAACGGTGGGGCCAGGCTTATGGTTTGTCAACGGTGGGGCCAGGGTATTGGTTTGTCAACGGTGGGGCCAGGGTATTGGTTTGTCAACGGTGGGGCCAGGGTATTGGTTTGTCAACGGTGGGGCCAGGGTATTGGTTTGTCAACGGTGGGGTCAGGGTATTGGTTTGTCAACGGTGGGGCCAGGCTTATGGTTTGTCAACGGTGGGGCCAGGCTTATGGTTTGTCAACGGTGGGGTCAGGGTATTGGTTTGTCAACGGTGGGGTCAGGGTATTGGTTTGTCAACGGTGGGGTCAGGGTATTGGTTTGTCAACGGTGGGGTCAGGGTATTGGTTTGTCAACGGTGGGGTCAGGGTATTGGTTTGTCAACGGTGGGGTCAGGGTATTGGTTTGTCAACGGTGGGGCCAGTCTGATGGTTTGTCAACGGTGGGGCCAGGCTGATGGTTTGTCAACGGTGGGGCCAGGCTGATGGTTTGTCAACGGTGGGGCCAGGCTGATGGTTTGTCAACGGTGGGGCCAGGCTGATGGTTTGTCAACGGTGGGGCCAGGCTAATGGTTTGTCAACGGTGGGGCCAGGGTATTGGTTTGTCAACGGTGGGGCCAGGGTATTGGTTTGTCAACGGTGGGGCCAGGGTCAGGGTTTGAGATCGGTGGGGCCAGGGTGAGGGTTTGTCAACGGTGGGGCCAGGCTTATGGTTTGTCAACGGTGGGGCCAGGCTTATGGTTTGTCAACGGTGGGGCCAGGGTATTGGTTTGTGAACGGTGGGGTCAGGGTTAGGGTTTGTGAACGGTGGGGTCAGGGTTAGGGTTTGTGAACGGTGGGGCCAGGGTCAGGGTTTGAGATCGGTGGTGCCAGGGTCAGGGTTTGAGATCGGTGGGGTCAGGGTATTGGTTTGTCAACGGTGGGGTCAGGGTATTGGTTTGTCAACGGTGGGGTCAGGGTATTGGTTTGTCAACGGTGGGGCCAGGCTTATCGTTTGTCAACGGTGGGGCGAGGGTATCGATTTGTCAACAGTGGGGCGAGGGTATCGGTTTGTCAACGGTGGGGTCAGGGTATCGGTTTGTCAACGGTGGGGCCAGGGTATCGGTTTGTCAACGGTGGGGCCAGGGTCAGGGTTTGAGATCGGTGGGGCCAGGGTGAGGGTTTGTCAACGGTGGGGCCATGCTTATGGTTTGTCAACGGTGGGGCCAGGCTTATGGTTTGTCAACGGTGGGGCCAGGGTATTGGTTTGTGACCGGTGGGGTCAGGGTTAGGGTTTGTGAACGGTGGGGTCAGGGTTTGGGTTTGTGAACGGTGGGGCCAGGGTCAGGGTTTGAGATCGGTGGTGCCAGGGTCAGGGTTTGAGATCGGTGGGGTCAGGGTATTGGTTTGTCAACGGTGGGGTCAGGGTATTGGTTTGTCAACGGTGGGGTCAGGGTATTGGTTTGTCAACGGTGGGGTCAGGGTATTGGTTTGTCAACGGTGGGGTCAGGGTATTGGTTTGTCAACGGTGGGGCCAGGCTTATGGTTTGTCAACGGTGGGGCGAGGGTATCGATTTGTCAACAGTGGGGCGAGGGTATCGGTTTGTCAACGGTGGGGTCAGGGTATCGGTTTGTCAACGGTGGGGTCAGGGTATCGGTTTGTCAACGGTGGGGCCAGGGTCAGGGTTTGAGATCGGTGGGCTCAGGGTATTGGTTTGTGAACGGTGGGCTCAGGGTTAGGGTTTGTCAACGGTGGGCTCAGGGTTAGGGTTTGTCAACGGTGGGTTCAGGGTTAGGGTTTGTGAACGGTGGGCTCACGGTGAAGGTTTGTGAACGGAGGGGCCAGGGTCAGGGTTTGTGAACGGTGGGGCCAGGGTCAGGGTTTGTGAACGGTGGGGCCAGGGTCAGTGTTTGAGATCGGTGGGGCCAGGGTCAGGGTTTGAGATCGTTGGAGCCAGGGTCAGGGTTTGAGATCGGTGGAGTCAGGGTATTGGTTTGTCAACGGTGGGGTCAGGGTATTGGTTTGTCAACGGTGGGGTCAGGGTATTGGTTTGTCAACGGTGGGCTCAGGGTATTGGTTTGTCAACGGTGGGCTCAGGGTATTGGTTTGTCAACGGTCGGGCCTGGGTCAGGGTTTGAGATCGGTGCGGCCAGGGTCAGGGTTTGAGATCGGTTGGGCCAGGGTCAGCATTTGAGATCGGTGGGGCCAGGGTCATGGTTTGAGATCGGTGGAGTCAGGGTATTGGTTTGTCAACGGTGGAGTCAGGGTATTGGTTTGTCAACGGTGGGCTCAGGGTATTGGTTTGTCAACGGTGGGCTCAGGGTATTGGTTTGTCAACGGTGGGCTCAGGGTATTGGTTTGTCAACGGTGGGCTCAGGGTATTGGTTTGTCAACGGTGGGCTCAGGGTATTGGTTTGTCAACGGTGGGCTCAGGGTATTGGTTTGTCAATGGTGGGCTCAGGGTATTGGTTTGTCAACGGTGGGCTCAGGGTTAGGGTTTGTCAACGGTGGGCTCAGGGTTAGGGTTTGTCAACGGTGGGCTCAGGGTTAGGGTTTGTCAACGGTGGGCTCAGGGTTAGGGTTTGTCAACGGTGGGCTCAGGGTTAGGGTTTGTCAACGGTGGGCTCAGGGTTAGGGTTTGTCAACGGTGGGCTCAGGGTTAGGGTTTGTCAACGGTGGGTTCAGTGTTAGGGTTTGTCAACGGTGGGTTCAGGGTTAGGATTTGTCAACGGTGGGTTCAGGGATAGGGTTTGTGAACGGTGTGCTCACGGTGAAGGTTTGTGAACGGTGGGGCCAGGGTCAGGGTTTGTGAACGGTGGGGCCAGGGTCAGGGTTTGTGAACGGTGGGGCCAGGGTCAGGGTTTGTCAACGGGGGGCTAGGGTCAGGGTTTGTCAACGGTGGGGCCAGGGTATTGGTTTGTCAACGGTGGGGCCGGGGTCAGGGTTTGTGAACGGCGGGGTCGGGGTCGGGGTTTGTGAACATCGGGGTCGGGGTTTGTGAACGGCGGGGTCGGGGTCGGGGTTTCTGAGCACGAACAGTGGTGTCATGGTCAGGGTTTGCGAGCGCGAACGTTGGGGTCAGGGTAAGGGTTTGTGACCACGAATGGTGGTGTCATGGTCAGGGTTTGTGAGCGTGAACGTTGGGGTCAGGGTGAGTGTTTGTGAACAGTGGGGTCAGGGTTAGGGTTTGTGAACGTGAACGGTGGGATCAGGGTGAGGGTTTGTGAACGGCGGGGTCGGGGTCGGGGTTTGTGAACGGCGGTGTCGGGGTCGGGGTTTGTGAACGGCGGGGTCGGGGTCGGGGTTTGTGAACGGCGGGGTCGGGGTCGGGGTTTGTGAACGGCGGGGTCGGGGTCGGGGTTTGTGAACGGCGGGGTCAGGGTGAGGGTTTGTGAACGGCGGGGCCGGGGTCGGGGTTTGTGAATGGCGGGGCCGGGGTCGGGGTTTGTGAATGGCGGGGCCGGGGTCGGGGTTTGTGAATGGCGGGGCCGGGGTCGGGGTTTGTGAACGGCGGGGTCGGGGTCGGTGTTTGTGAACGGCGGGGTTGGTGTTTGTGAACGTCGGGGTCGGGGTCGGGGTTTGTGAACGGCGGGGTCGGGGTCGGGGTTTGTGAACGGCGGGGTCGGGGCCGGGGTTTGTGAACGTCGGGGTCGGGGTCGGGGTTTGTGAACGTGAACGGCGGGATCGGGTTCGGGGTTTGTGAGCGTGAACGGTGGGGTCGGGTTTAGGGTTTGTGAGCGGCGGGGTCAGGCTTTGTGAACGGCGGCGTCAGGGTCAGGGTTTGTGAGCACGAATGGTGGTGCGATGGTCAGGGTTTGTGAGCGTGAACGTTGGGGTCAGGGTAAGGGTTTGTGAACGGTGGGGTCAGGGTGAGGGTTTGTGAACGGTGGGGTCAGGTTTAGGGTTTGTGAACGTGAACGGTGGGGTCAGGGTGAGGGTTTGTGAACGTGAACGGTGGGGTCATGGTTAGGGTTTGTGAACGTGAACGGTGGGGTCAGGGTGAGGGTTTGTGAACGGCGGGGTCGGGGTCGGGGTTTGTGAACGGCGGGGTCAGGGTGAGGGTTTGTGAACGGCGGGGCTGGGGCCGGGGTCGGGGTTTGTGAACGTCGGGGTCGGGGTTTGTGAACGGCGGGTCCGGGGTCGGAGTTTGTGAACGGCGGGGTCGGGGTCGGGGTTTGTGAGCGTGAACGGTGGGGTCGGGTTTAGGGTTTGTGAGCAGCGGGGTCAGGCTTTGTGAACGGCAGCGTCAGGGTTAGGATTTGTGAGCACGAATGGTGGGGTCATGGTCAGGGTTTGTGAACGTGAACGTTGGGGTCAGGGTGAGGGTTTGTGAACGTTGGGGTCAGGGTGAGGGTTTGTGAACGGCGGGTCAGGGTCAGGGTTTGTGAACGGCGTTGTCAGGGTCAGGGTTTGTGAACGGCGGGGTCAGGGTTACGGTTTGTGAGCACGAATGGTGGTGTCATGGTCAGGGTTTGTGAGCGTGAACGTTGGGGTCAGGGTAAGGGTATGTGAACGGTGGGGTCAGGGTGAGGGTTTGTGAACGGTGGGGTCAGGGTTAGGGTTTGTGAACGTGAACGTTGGGGTCAGGGTGAGGGTTTGTGAACGTTGGGGTCAGGGTGAGGGTTTGTGAACGTTGGGGTCAGGGTGAGGGTTTGTGAACGTTGGGGTCGGGGTTTGTGAACGGCGGGGTCGCGGTCGGGGTTTGTGAACGGCGGGGTCGCGGTCGGGGTTTGTGAACGGCGGGGCCGCGGTCGGGGTTTGTGAACGGCGGGGCCGCGGTCGGGGTTTGTGAACGGCGGGGCCGCGGTCGGGGTGTGTGACCGGCGGGGCCGGGGTCGGGGTGTGTGACCGGCGGGGCCGGGGTCGGGGTTTGTGACCGGCGGGGCCGGGGTCGGGGTGTGTGACCGGCGGGGCCGGGGTCGGGGTGTGTGACCGGCGGGGCCGGGGTCGGGGTGTGTGACCGGCGGGGCCGGGGTCGGGGTGTGTGACCGGCGGGGCCGGGGTCGGGGTGTGTGACCGGCGGGGCCGGGGTCGGGGTGTGTGACCGGCGGGGCCGGGGTCGGGGTGTGTGACCGGCGGGGCCGGGGTCGGGGTGTGTGACCGGCGGGGCCGGGGTCGGGGTCAGGGTTAGAGTTTGCGAGCCCTGGGGTCAGGGTTTGTGAACGGTGAGGGGCAGGGTCAGGGTTAGAGTTTGCGAGCCCTGGGGTCAGGGTTTGTGAACGGTGAGGGGCAGGGTCAGGGTTTGTGAACGGTGAGGGGCAGGGTCAGGGTTTGTGAACGGTGGGGTCAGGGTCAGGGTTTGTGAGCGGTGAGGGGTAGGGTTTGTGAACGGTGAGGGGCAGTGTTTGTGAACGTGAACGTTGGGGTCAGGGTTAGGGTTTGTGAACGTTGGGGTCAGGGTTAGGGTTTGTGAGCGGTGGGGTCAGGGTTAGGGTTTGTGAGCGGTGGGGTCAGGGTTAGGGTTTGTGAACGGTGAGGGGCAGGGTTAGGGTTTGTGAACGGTGGGGTCAGGGTTAGGGTTTGTGAGCGGTGAGGGGGTCAGGGTCTGGGTTTGCGAGCGGTGAGGGGTAGGGTTTGTGAACGTTGGGGTCAGGGTTAGGGTTTGTGAGCGGTGGGGTCAGGGTTAGGGTTTGTGAGCGGTGGGGTCAGGGTTAGGGTTTGTGAACGGTGAGGGGCAGGGTTAGGGTTTGTGAGCGGTGGGGTCAGGGTTAGGGTTTGTGAACGGTGAGGGGCAGGGTTAGGGTTTGTGAACGGTGGGGTCAGGGTTAGGGTTTGTGAACGGTGAGGGGCAGGGTTTGTGAACGGTGAGGGGCAGGGTTAGGGTTTGTGAGCGGTGAGGGGGTCAGGGTCTGGGTTTGCGAGCGGTGAGGGGTAGGGTTTGTGAACGTTGGGGTTAGGGTTTGTGTACTGTGGGGTCAGGGTTAGGGTTTGTGTACGGTGGGGTCAGGGTTAGGGTTTGTGTACGGTGGGGTCAGGGTTAGGGTTTGTGTACGGGAACGGTGGGGTCAGGGTTAGGGTTTGTGAACGGTGAGGGGCAGTGTTTGTGAATGGTGGGGTCAGGGTTAGGGTTTGTGAACGGTGGGGTCAGGGTTAGGGTTTGTGAATGGTGGGGTTAGGGTTTGTGAACGGGAACGGTGGGGTCAGGGTTAGGGTTTGTGAACGGGAACGGTGGGGTCAGGGTTAGTGTTTGTGAACGGTGAGGGGCAGTGTTTGTGAATGGTGGGGTCAGGGTTAGGGTTTGTGAACGGTGGGGTCAGGGTTAGGGTTTGTGAATGGTGGGGTTAGGGTTTGTGAACGGGAACGGTGGGGTCAGGGTTAGGGTTTGTGAACGGGAACGGTGGGGTCAGGTTTAGTGTTTGTGAACGGTGAGGGGCAGTGTTTGTGAACGGTGAGGGGCAGTGTTTGTGAACGGTGAGGGGCAGTGTTTGTGAACGTGAATGTTGGGGCCAGGGTTAGGGTTTGTGAACGGTGAGGGGGTCAGGGTCTGGGTTTGCGAGCGGTGAGGGGGTCAGGGTCTGGGTTTGCGAGCGGTGAGGGGGTCAGGGTCTGGGTTTGCGTACGGTGAGGGTCAGGGCTTGTGCACGGTGGGGTTATGGTTTGTGCACGGTGGGGTTATGGTTTGTGCACGGTGGGGTGAGTGACAGGGTTTGTTCACGGTGGGGTCAGGGACAGGGTTTGTGCACCGTGGGGTCAGGGACAGGGTTTGTTCACGGTGGGGTGAGGGACAGGGTTAGCGTTAGGGTCAGGGTTTGTGAACGGTGGGGTCAGGGTTTGTGAACGGTGGGGTTGGGTTGAGGGTTTGTGAACGGTGGGATCAGGGTTTGTGAACGGTGGGATCAGGGTTAGGGTTAGGGTTTGTGAACGGTGGGGTTAGGGTTTGAGAACGGTGGGGTCAGGGTTTGTGAACGGTGGGGTTGGGTTGAGGGTTTGTGAACGGTGGGATCAGGGTTTGTGAACGGTGGGGTCAGGGTTTGTGAACGGTGGGTTGGGGTTAGGGTTTGTGAACGGTGGGATCAGGGTTTGTGAACGGTGGGGTCAGGGTCAGGGTTTGTGAATGGTGGGGTTAGGGTTAGGGATTGTGAACGGTGGGGTTAGAGTTTGTGAACGGTGGGGCTAGGGCTTGTGAACCGTGGGGTGTGGGTTCGGGCTTGTGAACGGTGGGGTCAGGGTGAGGGTTTGTCAGCGGTAGGGTTAGGGTTTGTGAATGGTGGGGTTAGGGTCTGGGTTTGTGAACGGTAGGGTTAGGGTCTGGGTTTGTGAACGGTGGGGTTAGGGTCTGGGTTTGTGAACGGTAGGGTTAGGGTCAGGGTTTGTGAACGGTGGGGTGAGGGTCAGGGTTTGTGAACGGTGGGGTGAGGATCAGGGTTTGTGAACGGTAAGGTTAGGGTCTGGGGTTGTGAATGGTGGGGTTAGGGTTAGGGCTTGTGAACGGTGGGGTTCGGGTCTGGGTTTGTGAACGGTGGGGTTAGGGTTAGGTTTTGTGAATGGTGGGGTTGGGGTTAGGGTTAGGGCTTGTGAATGGTGGGGTTAGGGTTAGGGCTTGTGAACGGTAGGGTTAGGGTTAGGGCTTGTGAACGGTAGGGTTAGGGTTCGGGTTTGTCAACGGTGGGGTTTGGGTTTGGGCTTTTGTATGGTGGGGTTTGGGTTTGGGCTTTTGTATGGGGTTAGGGTTAGGGCTTGTGAACGGTGGGGTTAGGGTTAGGGCTTGTGAACGGTGGGGTTAGGGTTCGGGTTTGTGAACGGTGGGGTTAGGGTGAGGGTTTGTGAATGGTGGGGTTTGGGTTAGGGCTTGTGAACGGTGGGGTTAGGGTTAGGGCTTGTGAACGGTGGGGTTAGGGTCTGGGGTTGTGAACGCTAGGGGTAGGGTTAGGGCTTGTGAACGGTGGGGTTAGGGTTAGGGCTTGTGAACGGTGGGGTTAGGGTTAGGGCTTGTGAACGGTGGGGTTAGGGTTAGGGCTTGTGAACGGTGGGGTTAGGGTTCGGGTTTGTGAACGGTGGGGTTAGGGTGAGGGTTTGTGAATGGTGGGGTTTGGGTTAGGGCTTGTGAACGGTGGGGTTTGGGTTAGGGCTTGTGAACGGTGGGGTTAGGGTTAGGGCTTGTGAACGGTGGGGTTAGGGTTAGGGTTTGTGAACGGTGGGGTTTGGGTTAGGGTTTGTGAATGGTGGGGTTTGGGTTAGGGCTTGTGAACAGGAGGATTAGGGTTTGTGAATGGTGGGGTTTGGGTTAGGGTTTGTGAATGGTGGGGTTTGGGTTAGGGCTTGTGAACAGGAGGATTAGGGTTTGTGAACGGTGGGGTTTGGGTTAGGGCTTGTGAACGGTGGGGTTAGGGTTAGGGCTTGTGAACAGGAGGATTAGGGTTTGTGAACGGTGGGGTTATGATTAGTGTTTGTGAACGGGACAGTTAGGGTTCGGGTTTGAACGATAGGGGTAGGGGTAGGGTTTGTGAACGGTAGGGTTAGGGTTAGGTTGAGGATTAGGATTCCGGTTTGTGAATGGTTGGGTTCAGGTTAGGGTGAGGACTTGGGTTCGGGTTTGTGAATGGTAGGGTTAGGGTTAGGATGAGATTAGGATTTGGGTTTGTGAACGCAAGGGTAGTCAGTGTTGGGTCACGTTTCACCTCGTGGTTTTGAGGCTTCTCGTCAGCTGTACAACAACAACAGACTGCATTTGTGTACAGCCTCTCACCATGGCCGCAAGTTGCTGCAAAGATGTTCAAGAGAACGTGGGATGGCATTTCGTGTGAAGTTAATGTGCGAGGGTATTTGTGTGCAGTGTTGGGTAGGAGTAGGAGGCGCACTGGAGGTTGAAGCTGGTTCTAAGGGCTGGTGCAGGCATGATGGGCTGAATGGCAGTCTGCACCGTTATGGTTCTGTGAATCTGCGAAAGCGTTTCACTGGCAAAGAAGGGAGGTCACTGTTACGACATAAGACGGAACACCAATTCGAGCACAGCAAGATCCCAGAGTCAGAATGTTGTTTTGTTGGAGTGATGTTGTTCAGGGAGACTGAGGTGGTGTTGTGGGTTGGTGCAATTCAGGTAAGGGAGGTTCTTTCAACATATACCAGCACCCGTATGATTATAGGATTATAGCCAGAAAAAGGATTGAGGATATAAAAAGTGATTTCAGGGAGTTAGGATGGAAGCTGCAAAGCAGGACGAACAGAGTAGCGTTCTCTAGTTTACTACCGGTGCCACGAGATAGCGAGGTGAGGAACAGGGAGCGGGCGCAGCTTAACACGTGGCTGCGCAGCTGGTGTAGGAGGGAGAGCTTCAGATATGTAGATAATTGGGATGCCTTCTGGGGAAGGTGGGACCTGTACAAGAAGAACGGGTTGCATCTGAACTGGAAGGGGACCAATGTCCTGGGTGGAAGGTTTGCTCGAGTAATTCGAGAGGGTTTAAACTAGTATGGCAGGGGGGTGGGAACCTGAGCTGTATACCGGAGGTGAGCGTTGATGCAGGTGAGGCAGTAGCAAGAGGTAGACCAGCTAGTGGGAAGGATTTTCCTGGGAAGGAACCAAGGGATCAATTAAAGTGTGTTTGCTTTAACGCAAGGAGTATCAGGAATAAAAGTGATGAACTTAGAGCATGGATCAGTACCTGGTGCTATGATGTTGTGGCCATAACAGAGACATGGGTTTCTCAGGGGCAGGAATGGTTGCTGGATGTTCCAGGGTTTAGAACATTTAAAAAGAATAGGGAGGGGGGAGAAAGAGGAGGGGGTGTAGCACTACTAATCAGAGAGGGCATCACAGCTACAGAAGCTTCCATTGTCGAGGAAGATCTGCCTACTGAGTCAGTATGGGTGGAAATTGGGAACAGCAAGGGAGTAGTCACCTCGTTAGGGGTTTACTACAGGCCCCCCAATAGCAGCAGGGAGATTGAAGAAAGTACAGGTCGGCAGATTTTGGAAAAGTGTGGACGTAGTAGGGTTGTTGTAATGGGTGACTTTAACTTTCTCAATATTGATTGGAACCTCCTTCGAGCAGAAGATTTGAATGGAGCTGTTTTTGTAAGGTGTGTTCAGGAGGGTTTCCTAACGCAGTACGTTGACAGGCCGACGAGGGGAGAGGCCGTTCTAGACTTGGTGCTCGGAAATGAGCCAGGGCAGGTATCAGATCTTGTGGTGGGGAGAGCATTTTGGTGATAGTGACCATAACTGCCTCATATTCTACATAGCTATGGAGAAGGAGAGGATTAGGCAAAATGGGAGGATATTTAATTGGGGAAGAGGAAACTATGATGCGATTAGACATGAGTTAGGAAGCATGGACTGGGAGCAATTGTTCCATGGTAAGGGCACTATAGACATGTGGAGACTGTTTAAGGAACAGTTGTTGCAAGTGATGAATAAATATGTCCCTCTGAGACAGGCAAGAAGGGGTAAGATAAAGGAACCTTGGATGACGAGAGCAGTGGAGCTTCTCGTCAAAAAGAAGAAGGTAGCTTACATAAGGTGGAGGAAGCTAGGGTCAAGCTCAGCTCTAGAGGATTACATGCAGGCGAGGAAGGAGCTCAAAAATGGTCTGAGGAGAGCCAGGAGAGGGCACGAGAAAGGCTTGGCAGAACGGATTAGGGAGAACACAAAGGCATTTTACACTTATGTGAAGAATAAGAGAATGGTCGAAGAAAGAGTAGGGCCGATCAGGGATAGCATAGGGAACTTGTGTGTGGAGTCTGAGGAGGTAGGGGAAGCCCTAAATGAGTTTTTTGCTTCTGTCTTTACGAAAGAAACGAATTTTGTAGTGAATGAAACCTTTGAAGAGCAGGTGTGCATGCTGGAATGGATAGAGATAGAGGAAGCTGATGTGCTGAAAATTTTGTCAAACATTAAGATTGACAAGTTGCCAGGCCCGGACCAGATTTGTCCTCAGCTGCTTTGGGAAACGAGAAATGCAATTGCTTCGCCACTTGCAAGGATCTTTGCATCCTCGCTGTCCACTGGAGTTGTACCTGAGGACTGGAGAGAGGCAAATGTAATTCCTCTCTTCAAGAAAGGAAATGGGGAAATCCCCGGCAATTACAGACCAGTAAGTCTCACGTCTGTCATCTGCAAGGTGTTAGTAAGGATTCTGAGGGATAGGATTTATGACCATCTGGAAGAGCATGGCTTGATCAAATGCAGTCAATACGGCTTTGTGAGGGGTAGGTCATGCCTCACAAACCTTATCGAGTCTTTTGAGGATGTGACTAGAAAAGTTGACGAGGGTCGAGCTGTGGATGTGGTGTATATGGACTTCAGTAAGGCATTTGATAAGGTTCCCCATGGTCGGCTCATTCAGAAGGTCAGGAAGAATGGGATACAGGGGAACTTAGATGTCTGGATACAGAATTGGCTGGCCAACAGAAGACAGCGAGTGGTAGTAGAAGGAAAATATTCTGCCTGGAAGTCAGTGGTGAGTGGGGTTCCACAGGGCTCTGTCCTTGGGCCTCTACTGTTTGTAATTTTTATTAATGACTTGGATGAGGGGATTGAAGGATGGGTCAGCAAGTTTGCAGATGACATGAAGGTTGGAGGTGTCGTTGACAGTATCGAGGGCTGTTGTAGGCTGCAGCGGGACATTGACAGGATGCAGAGATGGGCTGAGAGGTGGCAGATGGAGTTCAACCTGGATAAATGCGAGGTGATGCATTTTGGAAGGTCGAATTTGAAAGCTGAGTACAGGATTAAGGATAGGATTCTTGGCAGCGTGGAGGAACAGAGGGATCTTGGTGTGCAGATACATAGATCCCTTAAAATGGCCACCCAAGTGGACAGGGTTGTTAAGAAAGCATATGGTGTTTTGGCTTTCATTAACAGGGGGATTGAGTTTAAGAGTCGTGAGATCTTGTTGCAGCTCTATAAAACTTTGGTTAGACCGCACTTGGAATACTGCGTCCAGTTCTGGTCGCCCTATTATAGGAAAGATGTGGATGTTTTGGAGAGGGTTCAGAGGAGGTTTACCAGGATGCTGCCTGGACTGGAGGGCTTATCTTATGAAGAGAGGTTGACTGAGCTCGGACTCTCTTCATTGGAGAGAAGGAGGAGGAGGAGGAGAGGGGATCTAATTGAGGTATACAAGATAATGAGAGGCATAGTTAGAGTTGATAGCCAGAGACTATTTCCCAGGGCAGAAATGGCTAACATGAGGGGTCATAGTTTTAAGCTGGTTGGTGGAAAGTATAGAGGGGATGTCAGAGGCGGGTTCTTTACACAGAGAGTTGTGAGAGCATGGAATGCGTTGCCAGCAGCAGTTGTGGAAGCAAGGTCATTGGGGTCATTTAAAAGACTGCTGGACATTCATATGGTCACAGAAATTTGAGGGTGCATACATGAGGATCAATGGTCGGCACAACATCGTGGGCTGAAGGGCCTGTTCTGTGCTGTACTGTTCTATGTTCTATGTTCTATGTACCCCAGCCTTGACTCGGTAATCCCTTTATCCTTGGCTAATGAGCTTGTCTGTCTGTATTAAATGCTCCATCTCCTGCATCCCACCCCCACCCCCACCACATGCAGAGTCAACTATCTTTGGGGAGAGAGTTCCATACTGCCACGGCATATCGTTTGCATCCAACAGAGAGGGAAGTCTGAGGATCTGTTTAAGCCAGTTGTCTGAAAGATGGGCCCAAAAGCTGACGGTGAGCCTGATGTCAGTGGCAGGGAAGCTACTGGAGAAGATACTGAGGGATAGGATCTATTCCCATTTGGAAGAAAAAGAGCTTATCAGTGATAGGCAACATGGTTTTGTACAGGGAAGGTCATGTCTTACCAACTTAGTAGAATTCTTTGAGGGCGTGACAAAGTTGATTGATGAGGGAAAGGCTGTAGATGTCATATACATGGACTTCTGTAAGGCGTTTGATAAGATTCCCCATGGCAGGCTGATGGAGAAAGTGAAGTCACATGGGGTCCAGGGTGTGCTAGCTAGATGGATAAAAAAACTGGCTAGGCAACAGGAGACAGAGGGTAGGAGTAGAAGGGAGTTTCTCAAATTGGAGACCTGTAACCAGTGGTGTTCCACAGGGATTTGTGCTGGGCCCACTGTTGTTTGTGATATATGTAACTGATCTGGAGAAAGGTGTAGGTGGTCTGATCAGCAAGTTTGCAGATGACACTAAGATTGGTGGAGTAGCAGATAGTGAAGGGGACTGTCAGAGATTACAGCAGAATATAGATAGACTGGAGAGTTTGGCAGATGAATGGCAGATGGAGTTCAATCCGGGCAAATGCGAGGTGATGCATTTTGGAAGATCAAATTCAAGGGCGAACTATACAGTAAATGGAAAAGTTCTAGGGAAAATTGATGAACAGAGATCTGGGTGTTCAGGTCCATTGTTCCCTGAAGGTGACAACGCAGGTCAATAGGGTGGTCAAGAAGGCATATGGCATGCTTTCCTTCATTGGGCGGGGTATTGAGTACAAGAGTTGGCAGGTCATGTTGCAGTTGTATAGGACTTTGGTTCGGCCACATTTGGAGTCCTGTTTACAGTTCTGGTTGCCACATTACCAAAAGGATGTGGATGCTTTGGAGAGGGTGCAGAGGCGGTTTACCAGGATGTTGCCTGGTATGGAGGGTGCTAGCTATGAAGAGAGGTTGAGTAGATTAAGATTATTTTCATTGGAAAGACGGAGATTGAGGGGGACCTGATTGAGGTCTACAAAATCATGAGGGGTATAGACAGGGTGGATAGCAAGAAGCTTTTTCCCAGAGTGGGGAACTCAATTACTAGGGGTCATGAGTTCAAAGTGAGAGGAAGAAAGTTTAAGGGAGATACGCGTGGAAAGTTCTTTACACAGAGGGTGGTGGGCGCCTGGAACGCGTTGCCAGCGGAGGTGGTAGACGCAGACACGTTAGCGTCTTTTAAGATATATTTGGACAGGTACATGGATGGGCAGGGAGCAAATGGACACAGACTGTTAGAAAATAGATGACAGGTTAGACAGAGGATCTTGATCGGCGCTGGCTTGGAGGGCCGAAGGGCCTGTTTCTGTGCTGTAGGTTTCTTTGTTCTTTGTTCTTGGACCCTTCATCAGAAAACCCTTCTGACGAAGGGTCTAGGCCTAAAACGTCAGCTCTTGTGCTCCTCTGATGCCGCTTGGCCTGCTGTGTTCATCCAGCTCCACCCTTTGGTATCTCGGATTCTCCAGCATCTGCAGTTCCCATTAACTCTGTCTGAAAGATGGCACTGCTGACAATGCAGTACTGCAGCGGCAGTGCCAGTCTGGATCCTTGTGTTTAAATCCTGCAGTGGGACCGGATCGCGCCTTTCTAACTCTCAAAGCCCAGTGCACCCCAACAAAGCCACAGCTGATCCCAGGTGCATAGAACATTCAACATTTCACAGAGCTTGAGTGAGCAGATATCTGATACCTCCTTCTGTGGTTGGGTATCGGGACACTAAAATAAAACAAATTTACAAGAATGTTGCCAGGGTTTGGAGTGTTTGAGCTATAGGCTGAATAGGCTGGGGATTTTTTTTTCCCGCTGGAGTATTGGAGGCTGATGAACCTTTGTAAAGGTTTGTAAAATCATGAGGGGCATTGATAGGGTGAATAGCCAAGATCTTTCCCCCAGGGTATGGGAACCAAACCTAGAGAGGGCATAGGTTTAAGGTGAGAGGAAAAGGTTTAAAAGGGACCTAAGGGGCAACATTTTCACACAGAGGGTGGTGCATGTATGGAATGAGCTGCCAGAGGAAGTGGTGGGGGCTGGTACAATTACGACATTCAATTAACATTGAATCAGTACACAAATAGGAAGGGTTTAGAGGGGTATGGACCAAATGCTGGCAAACAGGACTGGATTAATTTAGGAGTTCTAGTTGACATGGACGAGTTGGACTGAAGGGTCTGTTTCTATGCTACATCACTCTGTAAAGCACTGCAGGCGCTAGAGATCTAAAATAGAAAGAGCTGGAGAAACGCAGCAGGTCTGGCAGCATCTGTAGAGAGAAAGCAGAGTTAGCATTTCCCATCCAGTCAGAGGAAGGACAAAGTCACTCAACATTCATTTTCTCTCTTGCGCCCCCTCACCCTCTCCTCTCCTCCCCACCCCACCCCTGCCACACACACTCCCTCCCCCTCCTCTCTGTTTGTGTGTGTGTTTGTGCATGTGCGTGTGTGTCTCTTTCTTTCTCTCTGTGTCTCCCACTCTTTCTGTGATTCCTCTCTCGCTGTCTCTGAGTCTCGCTGTCTCTGAGTCTCGCTGTCTCTGAGTCTCGCTGTCTCTGAGTGTCTCACTCTCGCTCTCCCCCCCCCCGCCTCTTCCACCCCCCTCTTCCTTCCCTCCCCCACTCTAAATCAGGGGGAGATGGGCATGAAACCAGCATTTGAGGAGAGCAGAGATGAGCTTGGAGGAGGTTAAGGAGATGGGAACGGGCAGAGGCCATTGGAAAGATTCGAAAGCCAGAAATCTCTCACCTTGAGTCTTGGCCAGGCTTGGTCTGGGGGAGAGGGTTGATGGGTGAATGGGAACTGGTGTGTTGACAGATTCCTGACCCCATCTGAGGTCGGAGACATAGAACATAGAACGTTACAGCACAGTACAGGCCCTTCGGCCCTCGATGTTGTGCTGACCTGTCATACCGATCTCAAGCCCATCTAACCTACACTATTCCATGTACGTCCATATGCTTAACCAATGACGACTTAAATGTACCTAAAGTTGGCGAATCTACTACCGTTGCAGGCAAAGCATTCCATTCCCTTACTACTCTCTGAGTAAAGAAACTACCTCTGACATCTGTCCTGTATCTTTCACCCCTCAATTTAAAGCTATGCCCTTTCGTGCTCGCCGTCACCATCCTAGGAAAAAGGCTCTCCCTATCCGCCCTATCTAACCCTCTGATTATTTTGTATGTCTCAATTAAGTCACCTCTCAACCTTCTTCTCTGTAATGAAAACAGCCTCAAGTCCCTCAGCCTTTCCTTGTAAGACCTTCCCTCCATACCAGGCAACATCCTAGTAAATCTCCTCTGCACCCTTTCCAAAGCTTCCACATCCTTCTTATAATGCGGTGACCAGAACTGTACACAATACTCTAAGTGCGGCCGCACCAGAGTTTTGTACAGCTTCACCATAACCTCTTGGTTCCGGAACTTGATCCTTGTATTCATAAAAGCTAAAACACTGTATGCCTTCTTAACAGCCCTGTCAACCTGGGTGGCAACTTTCAAGGACTGAGCAGAGTTTTTTGGAACGCGTTAAATGTAGATGGTGTTGATTTTAAAAATGTGCAGTTTTGTCGTGAGCTGTGATTTCTTTCAATGTGAAAGTGTCAGCTCGGGAGCTGCAGTGTTTAATTTAAAAATAAAGCTCACAGGCAGTTCAATCCAGACTTTGGAAGCATTCTAGGTCAAACGAGTGGCGTTGCTGTGCAACGCTTGACTGCTGTACTTGGGGGTAAGTATATTGTGGAAGGAGGTGTGACAGGACATTGTGCTGATGGTTTCTGTTCACTCCACACTCCATGGAAGACAGGGAAAACAGAAAAACCTTGTTTCCTTTTTGGGTAAATCAGGATTTTTTTTTCTGTTTCTTTTTAATTCTAAAATGAAAGGTGCCTGTACAGTCTCAGTGAACATAATCCAATCCTGCAATATCACAGAGTTCCCCATCCATCATGTTGCTGTACGTTTCAGAATCAGATTGGAGGGATAAGCGAGCGTGGCGTGTTTTTATTGGATCTCATGCTTATTCCACATCCGGAGTATGGAACGCAGTCCAGGACTGACCCAGATTCTGTGCATATTTATTCCCACGACATAGCCAGAACAGCATTTATAAGTCCCTATCCCTCGTTACTCCCCCTCAAGAACTCACTGAGCTGTTTCATTGAGCCACTGCTGTCTGCGTGGCACGAGGGAGGTGCTGGCCTAGTGATTTTATCGCTAGACTCTTAGGGATCCTGGTCGTGTTCCAGGGATATGGGTTTAAATCCCGCCACAGCAGATGGTTTTAATTTGAGTTCGATGTAAGTCTGGAATTAAGAGTCTAATAATGATCACAAAACCATTATTGATTGATTGTCACATCTTTAAAAAAAACACACATCAAAATACTGTGTTTCCCTGTCAGAGGCAAGGTTTCCAGTATGAAACAGGAAGGCATGCTGGCTCAGTGGTTAACACTGCTGCCTCACAGCGCCAGGGACCTGGGTTCGAATCCACCCTCGGGTGACTGTCCGTGTAGAGTTTGCATATTCCCCCCCGTGCCTGCGTGGGTTTCCTCCCACAGTCCAAAGATGTGCAGGTTAGGGTGGATTGGCTGTGCTAAATTGTCCATAGTGTTCAGGAATGTTTAGGTTAGGTGTGTTGGACATGGGAAATGCAGGGTTAGAGGAATGGGTCTGGGTGAGATGCTCTTTGCAGGGATGGTGTGGACCTTTTGGGCCAAATGGCCTGTTTCCACACTGTATAGATTCTATGATCTGAGTTCAGTAATGTCCAGTTAGAGGTGGGTATCATATTGTGAATACATCCTTTCAAGGAGGCACTTTCAGGACTTTAAGCCCCAATCCTTCAGTATCGCAGGGTTAGCAGGGGAGGTCAGGCTGGTGTGTGCCTCAGAGGGGGTGGGACAGGGTCTGAGGCAAAGAGAGATGTTGCTCGGTGAGTGGAGTGTTGAGAATTGCTCACTGGTGCTGGTGAGTGATGGGATGGAGGACCATGTGCGGGCACAGGCTACCCCTTCCCACCTCTGCTGCGTGCCCTTCACTGACACAGTCTCTCACTCTCTCTCCCTGAGCCACATGCTGGCTGCTGTCCCAGTGGCTCTGAGCTGACGTGTTTTCAAACCCCTTGCCTGCTGTTAGGAATTGCCAGGCTCCAACAATCCACTTTTATCTGTGTTTTTGTGTCGTTGAAAAATGAAGGATTAAATTCAAACATTTTTAAAGGTGAATATTTCCTGGGTGCATGGGATCCCGCTGGGTACCAGTTGTACAGATGCAGACTCAGATCTGTCGATCCCAGTACTGCCTCCTACAGATGTCTAGCAATACTGCAGTTAGTTTGGTTCCAACTGACTCAACTTTTGCTCATTAGGGCAGTCCCTGCTTTCAGCCACGTGAACTTCCTCTGGACAGCCTCCAATACATTGATAAGGGGCCCCAAACTGCTTACATTTTTCTAGTTACGCTCTGACTAGTGCTTTGTATAGTTATAGCAAACTCTCCCCATTCCATTCTCTTTGAGATAAGGGCCAGCATTCCATTTGCCTTCCCTGTTCCCCACTGACCTCTCTCTACACCTGTCTCCCAGAATCCTGCTAACATTTCAGACCCCTTAATAAAAACCAGAAGAGCTGCAGATGCTGTAAATCAGGAACAAAAGCAAAGTTGCTGGAAAAAGCTGAGCAGGTCTGGCAGCATCTGTATAGGAGAAAACAGAGTTAACGTTTCTGGTCAGATGGCCCTTCCTCAGAACGGAGGGAGGGTCACTGGACCTGAAACGTTAACTCTGATTTCTCCTCCACAGATGCCGCCAGACCTGCCGAGCTTTTTCCAGCAACTTTGTTATTATTTCAGACCCCTTGACCAGATCACTCTGTCAGCCGTCTGTTTACAAGGTGCCAGACTGTGCGAAGTAAGAGAGGAAACATAACTCCCTTATTGTCTGGCGAAGAGTGGAGGTGAAGGAGTGGCACTCCATCAGGGATTGGGTGAAAGTGAAATGCAGAGACAAAGTATTCCGGTGTTTGGTTTGGAAGTGAGCTTGATCTCTTGGATAGTCTCCATGGCTGCTTAACCTACGGGGTATTTACTCAAGCTGCTGTCTCAACGCCGGGGGAATAAGAATGAGCACCTCCTCATGGCTGAGCTCGCAGTGGGACGGTCAGGCAGCTCCCCAACACCATTATATTTACATTTTGGCACGGCATCAGGAGGCAGCGCTGGACTGGGAGCCACGGTGAGGATTCCTGCCCTGCCATTTAACTAAAGTACTGCCTGGACTCCCACAGTGACAACAGGGAGACAATTCAGCCCATTCAAGCCTGTACTAGCTCTTTGAGTAAGATGCTCCATTTAGCTCTCCTGCCCTCCAAGCCCCACACGTTATTCCTTTCCTGGATGTTTCTCTGGTTGGAAGCTTCCATCCTCATCTTTCACACCCCTCCCAGACTCATCAGCGATCTCCTGGAAGGGAGACAGCAATGTGAGTAGGCCATTCTGCCCATTAAAGTTTTGTGCTATTTTTTGGTCAGTTAGATTTCAGTGGGTTCCCCTTGGTAAGCCCATGCAGCACCCCAAGTCAGGCCATTCGGGTGGGTTTGCTCGTTGGGTTACTAAGGACTTGGGTGAATTATGGTCCTTTTTTCTTGCGGATTTTGTTTTTCAGAAGAGAGCCTCGCAGTCTCCCCAGTGATGAGGAAGAGACAGGGGAAGCTCACGAAGACCTCAGGGCTTGGCAGCACCAACAGTGGACGAAACAGAGAGCTCGTCAGCACTTCCAGGCGACTGAGACCGTGCCAGGAGGTGCCCAGGAGGAGGAGGTTGGTGAAACCCCTGAGGAGTCCATGCCTGAATCAATTACCAGCAAACCGACTGCTGGGAGCACCGGGGAGAGCGAGGAAGAGGCCATGGAGCTGGACGTGGTGAGCTGCGGCCAAGGGGTGGCCGGGGGCTGGAGGGAGAGCCCCTCTGGCGGGACACAGGAGATCCGAGAGACACCCCCAGGCAAACTGGGGAGTGGGCAGGCCGCACCGGGTGAGGGGCGAGATGTGGCACCGGGGCACCGTCTGGCTCACCCATGCTGCCACGCAGACGGGCGGCAGTAGTGAGTCGACTCCGGGGCAGAGCTGCAAGCAGCCGTGCCGAGATGCCATGGTGCAGACGGAGGGCTCGGCGGAGAAACCGCAGATCGAGATCGAGGAGCACATCCTTCCACACCAACCCTGGGCAGAGGATCCACGACACGGACTCCTTCCACAGTCAGGTACTGCACACCACTGCCCCTTGTCCCAGGCACACCCCCCGCCCCCCCACAATCCTCTTCCTCCCTGCCCCTCCTGCTGCTCAGCACCTCCCCTCATTTCTACCCCAGCCCCCTCCTGACCCTGTCGTCCACCACACCTCCTTCCTGGCCCTCCCCTGCTCCCCATACAGCCACTCTTTCCCCCACCTCACTGACCTCACGGTTCCCCAGCCCCCTGCTGTCACTGCTTCTCCCCGACTCCTCCCCCTCCCCGCCCGGCCTTGTACTCTTCTCCTCCACCCCCCCCCCCCCCCCCCCCCCGCACCAATTTCCCCCCTCCCTGCCACACTACCAACCTTCTTCCACCCTGCCCCTCTCCACCCTCCCTACCGTGCCCCACACCCCTCCCCTGTCCCTCCCTGACTACCCCCACCAGTCATGCTCCCGCACTGTTTCTCTACCCCCCCCCCCCCCCCCCGACCCCCAACCAAAGCCCTGTTGCTCCTGCTCTGACCCGTGGCTGTGTGGTGATGGGGTCCTAGCTGCCTCTAACTGGCTGTTTGCTCGTTGTCTCCATTGAAGGAGGATGAGGACTTCGAGCTGCCAGCGCCGCCTCCTGGTCGGCTCCTGCGAGACACGTCCGAACGATCCGGGAGGTGCGCACGATGCTGACCCGGATCATCACTGACGTGTACTACATCGAGACGGGAAAGAGGTGGGAACGCAAAGTAACTGAGGTACCAACCTGTTAGAGGGGGTGTGGGGTGTGGGGCGGGCGGACATTCTACAGTGAGGAGATCTCAGTACCCTCCGGCAGCACGGTGCCCCCTCGGCGCTGACCCTGCGGCAGGGCAGGCGCCCCCTCGGCACTGACCCTGCGGCAGGGCGGGCGCCCCCTCGGCGCCCACAGTGCTCTGGCAGTGGTGTTATTAGGAAGTCCCCAGTTTGGGACTCTCAATGCCGGTGGTGAATCCTAAGTGACTGTGTCTAATGACTGATACGTGTGCACACAGCTGGAATAGTGCCCATTTCACACTGCCCTTTCCTTCCTGCCCATGTGTTGTTTCTTCAGGAGAGTGAGGATCCAGTGGTGGAATGTCGGGAATATGAGAACGAGGTGTCTCCGTCTCGGGCCACTTGCTCCATGACCTCGGGTGACCTCGGTGACATCAGCTCCTTCTCCTCCAAGGCATCGAGTTTACTGCGAGCTTCGAGTGGCACCAGCAGCAGCAGCAGTGTGGGAGGGGGCACTGCCCCTCTGGAACGGGGCAGGGGTACCGCTACCTCCCGAGGAAGGAATGGGGGACCAGACCCTCGAGAGTTTGTAGTGCCCAGCGGCAGAGGAATCCACTCGAAACTGAGGTGGGACCCCACAGAGCGGGAGGGACAGCACGGGGTTAGATACAGAGTAAGGCCTCCTCTACACTGCCCCCATCACACACTCCCAGGACAGGGAGAGCACGGGGCTAGGTACAGAGTAAGGCCTCCTCTACACTGTCCCCCATTAAACACTCCCAGGACAGGGAGAGCACGGGGTTAGATACCAAGTAAGTCTGTCTAAACTGGTTTACTCCCCACCCCCACCCCCACCCAGCCATCAAACTGTCCCAGGACATGGACAGCACAGGGTTAGATACAGAGTAAAGCTCCCTCTACACTGTCCCCATCACACACTCCCAGGTCAGGAAGAGCACGGGGTTAGGTACAGAGTGAAGCCCCCTCTACATTCCCCCCCATCCCTCATCAGACACTCCCAGGGACAGCACAGTGTTAGAGCCGCCACATTGTGGTGTCTCTAGGAATTTTTTGTTGCACTGCTTTGCTTTTGACCAGATTCCTTATTCCCAAAGTTGGAGAGGTCCATCTGCAGCTAGTTGTGTGAGCCTGCTGTTGGGGGGGGTGGTTATTACACTCCCCTGCCAAGGGGGAATGCTTCAGGATATGATGAGATCCTGGTAACACTATCTTCCTTTGTCTAGCCCAAGGAAGGTTGGAGCCCAGTACTGGTCACCGTCCAAACAGCCACTGTCTGGGCTGGCAGAGACTGAGGAGATCGCGATGAGCAACAAACAGACACCTAGAAGCCTCCCAGCTCGCGGCAGGGGCAAACGAGGGCGACCACCCATCAGATCTCTGGTTGGGAGGTGAGTGGTGTTGCTGGTGTGCGTGTGTGCGTGTGTGGGCTGTGCCCAGCAATGAGGCTTTAGACCCCACTATGAGCAGAAAATCCAACCAAAAGCAGCTGCCCTGAGCAGGGTACGGGCTGGGGCATAAACCCACTCTCATCATATTCCTCTGGTTCCCCAATTTAATTTTTATTTTATTCACTCATGGAACATGGGTATCGCTGGCTGAGCCAGTGTTTATTGCCTGTCCCTAGTTGCCCTTGAGAAGGTGGGGGTGAGCTGCCTTCATGAAATCTCTCCATTGCAGAAAGAGGCCATTTGGCCCAATGCACTAAGTCTCTAAGAGTATCCCACGCAGACCCATGTACCTTCCCTGTCTCTGTAACCCTGTGTTTCCCATGGCTTCCCCCCCAACTAACCTGCAAAACCCTGAACGCTACGGGCAATTTCCCATGGCCAGTCCGCCCTAACCTGCACATCTTTGGACTGTGGGAGGAAAGCGGAGCACCCAGGGGGAACCCACACGGACACAGGGAGAATGTGCAAACCCCACACAGACAGTCACCCGAGGCTGGAATTGAGGCCGTTCCCAGAGGCTGAGTGGCAACATTGGTACCCATGTGCTATAGATAAATCCACATTGCCCTTAAGGGGGAGAGTTCTAGGAATTGTTTTTATTTGTTCACGGTACAGGACTCCTGATTGGTGCCTTGTAGATGGTGGATGGGTTTTGGGGAATCAGGAGGTGTGTTCCTGCAGTATTCCCAGCCTCTGACCTGTTCTTGTCACCACTATGTTTGTGTGGTGAGTCCAGTTTACTTTCTGGTCATGGTAACCCCCAGGATAGTAATAGCAGGCCATTCCTGATTTTCAGTCTCTGTTGACACTGGGATTTGAGTTCCACGTTTGTCTTCGGGATTTAATGTGATTCCTTGCGGAGTTGCCTCTGTTCTTTCTCTCTGCTGTTTGATATCTCATGCACATGCTCCCTCACACTCTCCCTGTCTCTCTGTCTGTGTGTGTATCACTCTCTCTCACTCTCTCTCACTCTCTCTCACTCTCTCTCACTCTCTCTCACTCTCTCTCACTCTCTCACTCTCTCTCTCACTCTCTCACTCTCTCACTCTCTCACTCTCTCACTCTCTCACTCTCTCACTCTCTCACTCTCTCACTCTCTCACTCTCTCACTCTCTCACTCTCTCTCTGTGTCTCGCTCTCACTCTCTCTGTGTCTGTGTCTCTGTCACCACCACCTGTTTTCCCCCCCTGATGTCCCACAGGGAGATGATGCAGACTTCACCCAGGGCTCGGGGGGAGAATCCATCAAGTGCCACGTCCCCAGAGGAGGAGCCCTACACCCGGATTGCCGCCCGTGCCCCTGAGAAGGTGGGAGGGGTGCCGTACCCGCGCTCGGCCTCACCGGAGATCCCACAAGCCCAGGGCCCACGTGCTCCCCGCTCCGAGCTCTCGGCCTCTCAGAGCAGCAGCTTCG
Source organism: Stegostoma tigrinum (assembly GCF_030684315.1). NCBI lineage: Eukaryota > Metazoa > Chordata > Chondrichthyes > Orectolobiformes > Stegostomatidae > Stegostoma > Stegostoma tigrinum. Next base: position 21,559,564 of record NC_081389.1, on the reverse strand, counting down.
TGGGTCTGCGAGTGGTCGCCAAGTGGTCATCCAATGGGTATTTCTATTCTGGAGCGATTACCCGTGACTCTGGGGATGGCAAGTACAAGGTGCTGTTTGACGATGGCTATGAGTGTGAAGTGCCTGGCAAAGACATCCTGCTGTGTGACCCCATTCCCGTGGAGACAGAGGTGACTGCCCTGTCTGACGACGAGTACTTCAGCGCAGGTATCTGCTCGTTGTGGGGGCTGGAGGGGGTGGGGTCCACAAGGTGGCTGTGATCCCTATCCCCCTGACCCAGAGGGAGCCCACATTCCGATCCACCGTGCGCTGTTCAAATTTTAAACACACACACATCCTACCTGAAATCTATTACAATCCAGAGTGAGGCTATTCTGCCCCTCGAATCTGTACGCTGACTGCCATTGGCTCTAGCTGATTAGAGCCGATCTCTCCTGTAATTATGTTTCCACGCCTTTCGTTCCTTTGGAGTGGAATTTCCAAATATTTGAAGAAATATTTCCCCTCTGAGTCTGTAAATGACTTTATTCTTTCAAGGAATGAGTATCATGGGTAAGGTTAGCATTTGTCACCTATCCCTAATTGCCCTCTAAATGCATGGTTGTCTATTTCAGAGGGCAGTCAAGTGTCAGTTGCATTGGCTGAGTCTGGAGTCATGGAAATGCTGGACTGACGATGGATATCTCTCTCAAAAGAGTGAGCCTGATGGGCTTTTACAATAATCACTGCTCACTTCATTGTTCCCATGAGACGACACTCTCCCTCACACGTGCTCTCACTCTCACTCTCTCACTATCGTGCACGTGCATGTGAATGTGCACCCACTCCCCCTCTCTCTCACTTGTGAGCATTCCTGTTCCAACCCCCTCGCATTCCCACTCTCTTCCCCACCACCCCCCACCACTCCCCCTCCCCCTCCCCCTCCCCCTCCCCCTCCCCCTCCCCCTCCCCCTCCCCCTCCCCCTCCCCCTCCCCCTCCCCCTCCCCCTCCCCCTCCCCCTCCCCCGCTCCCGCTCCCGCTGTCTCGCGCGCACTCCCGGTTCCCGCACCTCATGCGTGTGCACTCCTGCTCCCCCTGTCCCCCACTCTCGCGCGCGTGCACTCCCGTGCTGCCCCCTCTCTATCTCTCTCTCTTTCTCTCTCTCTTTCTCATGCTCCCACTCCTGCTCCTCTCTCGCTCTCTCTCCCCCTCTCTCTCGGATGGTGTTTCCACTCCCCACACCCCTCTCTCGCGCACATTCTCCCACTCACCACCACCCCTCTCTCTCGCACGCGTTCTCCTGCTCCCCTGCCGCCCCCCACCCCACATCTTGCGTGCGTGCTCCTGCTCCCACTCTCTTCCTTTCCCGTGCATGCACACACACCGCAACACCCCCACCCCAGACAGTCAGCTGGAAGCGGTCCTTTCCATTAGGAATAAATGCACAGCTGCAGCCAGACTCCCTTACCCCTTATCCTTTAATAAAGGTGGTACAGTCATTTTCTTCCACAATAACGTACTGCATTCACAAACAAATCTGGGCAGCACTTATACACTTTATGGTAGGGCCTAGGGGAGTGTTGCTGAACAGAGACCTTGGATTACAGCTTCATATTTCCTAGAAAGTGGAGTCCCAGGTAGACAGGATAGTATCGGCAACATTTGATAGCTTACCTTCACTGATCAGTGCATTGAAATCCCAACTCCTACACTCCATGTTGCGGCTGTACGGGACATTGGTTAGACCACGTTTGCGATACTGTTCTCCCTGCTGTAGGAAAGGTCTTGTTAAATTTGAAAGGGTTTTGAAAAGATTTACAAGGATGTTGCCGGGGTTGGAGGGTTTGAGCTCTAGGGAGAGGCTGAATAGACTGGGGCTATTTTCCCTGGAATATCAGAGACTGAGGGGTGACCTTACAGGGGTTTATAAAATTGTGGATCAGGTGAGTAGCCATTGTCTTTTTTTGCAGGATAGGGGAGTCCAAGCAACTAGAGGAGCATAGGTTTAAGGTGAAGGGGTAAAGATTTAAAAGGGACTTGAGGGGTAACATGCAGAGGGTGGTGTGAGTATGGAATGAGCTGCCAGAGGAAGTGGTGGAGGCTGGTACATTTACACCATTTAAAAGGCATCTGGATGGGTACATGAATAGGAAGGGTTTAGAGGGAAAAGGGCCAAATTCTGGCAAATGGGTCTGAATGGGATGTCTGGTTTGCATGGACGAGTTGGGCCAAAGGGTCTGTTTCACTGCTGTGTGACTTTATCATACCAAATTTATCTGAACCCAGCAGCAACAAATCTCTTGACTTCTTTTTGAAAAATAAAAATTGCTTTTCTGTTCTGTACACAGCTCTATGGGTGTCCCTGCAGCACACGGGCTGCAGCAGTTGGAGAACACTCCTTGTCTGGGGCAATAAGGGATGGGGAATAAGTGTAGGCCCAGTCAGCGACATCCATGTCTTTCCACAGAGGATGGTATCAATCCTTGCACCGTCTCCCAGGGGATGCGGTGTTTGCTGGGAGCACTCGGGGCTTTCGATGCTGGAGGGAAGTGTAACAGTGATTCCTGGGACTAAGGTTTGATGGGTGAGAGACTGGGTCAGTTAGGACTATAACTGACTGGGGTTTCAGACAATGAAGGGGCACTCTCATGGAAAGCTATAAAACTCTGTTAGGTCCACAGAGGGTTAGGATGGAAAGGATGTTATAGAACATAGAACATAAAACATAACAGCACAGTACAGGCCCTTTGGCCCTCAATGTTGTGCCGACCTGTCATACCGATCTCAAGCCCATCTAACCTACACTATTCCATGTACGTCCATATGCTTATCCAATGATGACTTAAATGTACCTAAAGTTGGCGAATCTACTACCGTTGCAGGCAAAGCGTTCCATTCCCTTACTACTCTGAGTAAAGAAACTACCTCTGACATCTGTCACCCCTCAATTTAAAGCTATGCCCCCTCGTGCCCGCCGTCACCATCCGAGGAAAAAGGCTCTCCCTATCCACCCTATCTAACCCTCTGATTATTTTATATGTTTCAATTAAGTCACCTCTCAACCTTCTTCTCTCTAATGAAAACAGCCTCAAGTCCCTCAGCCTTTCCTCATAAGACCTTCCTCCATACCAGCAACATCGTAGTAAATCTCCTCTGCACCCTTCCAAAGCTTCACATCCTTCTTATAATGCGGTGACCAGAATTGTACACAATACTCCAAGTGCGGCCGCACCCAGAGTTTTTGTACAGCTGCAGCATAACCTCTTGGTTCCGGAACTCGATCCCTCTATTAATAAAAGCTAAAACACTGTATGCCTTCTTAACAGCCCTGTCAACCTGGGTGGCAACTTTCAAGGATCTGTGTACATGGACACTGAGATCTCTCTGCTCATCTACACTACTAAGAATCTTACCATTAGCCCTGTACTTTGCCTTCTGGTTACTCCTACAAAGTGCATCACCTCACACTTGTCTGCATTAAACTCCATTTGCCACCTCTCAGCCCAACTCTGCAGCTTATCTATGTCTCTCTGCAACCTACAGCATCCTTCGTCACTATCCACAACTCCACCGACCTTAGTGTCGTCTGCAAATTTATTAACCCATCCTTCTACGCCCTCATCCAGGGTCATTTATAAAAATGACAAACAGCAGTGGACCCAACACCGACCCTTGCGGTACACCACTAGTAACTGGTCTCCAGGATGAACATTTCCCATCAACTACCACCCTCTATCTTCTTTCAGCAAGCCAATTTCCGATCCAAACTGCTATATCTCCCACAATTCCATTCCTCCGCATTTTGTACAATAGCCTATTGTGGGGAACCTTATCAAACACCTTGCTGAAATCCATATACACCACATCAACCGGTTTACTCTCATCTACCTGTTTTGATCACCTTCTCAAAGAACTCAATAAGGTTTGTGAGGCACGACCTTCCCTTCACAAAACGGTGGCTGACTATCCCTAATCAATTTATTCTTTTCTAGATGATTATAAATCCCTTATCCCTTATAACCTTTTCCAACACTTTACCAACAACTGAGGTAAGGCTCACTGGTCTATAATTACCAGGGTTGTCTCTACTGCCCTTCTTGAACAGGGGAACCACATTTGCTATCCTCCAGTCATCTGGCACTATTCCTGTAGACAATGACGAGTTAGAGATCAATGCCAAAGGCTCGGCAATCTCCTCCCTGGCTTCCCAGAGGATCCTAGGATAAATCCCATCCAGCCAGGGGACTTATCTACCTTCACCCTCTGTAGGATTTCCTAATACCTCTTCCTTGTGAACCTCAATCCCACCTAGTCTAGTAGCCTGTATCTCAGTATTCTCCTCGACAACATTGTCATTTTCTAGAGTAAATACTGTTGAAAAATATTCACTTAGCACTTCCCCCTATCTCATCTGACTCCACACACAACTTACCACTACTATCCTTAATTGGGCCTGATCTTACTCTTGTCATTCATTTATTCCTTAAATACCTATAGAAAGCCTTCGGGTTTACCCTGATCCTATCCGCCAACAACTTCTCATGTCTGCTCCTGGCTTTTCTGAGCTCTCTCTTTAGGTCTTTCCTGGCTACCTCGTAGCCCTCAAGCGCCCTAACTGAGCCTTCATGTCTCCATCCTAACATAAGCCTTTTTCTTCCTCTTGACCAGAGATTCCACCTCCTTCATAAACCACGGCTCCCGCACTCTACAGCTTCCTTCCTGCCTGACAGGTACATGCTTATCTAGGACACACAGGAGCTTTTCCTTGAATAAGCTCTACATTTCTAATGTGCCCATCCCCTGCAGTTTCCTTCCCCATCCTATGCTTCCTAAATCTTGCCTAATCTCATCGTAGATAATGGGAACTGCAGATGCCTGGAGATTCCAAGATAATAAAATGTGAGGCTGGATGAACACAGCAGGCCAAGCAGCATCTCAGGAGCACAAAAGCTGACGTTTCGGGCCTAGACCCTTCATCTCATCGTAATTGCCTTTCCCCCAGCTATAACTCTTGCCCAGTGGTATACACCTATCCCTTTCCATCACTAAAGTAAACATACAGAATTGTGATAGCTATCACCAAAGTGCTCACCTACTTCCAAATCTAACACCTGGCCGGGCTCATTACCCAGTACCAAATCTAATGTGGCTTCGCCCCTTGTTGGCCTATCTACATACTGTGTCAGGAAGCCCTCCTGCACACACTGGACAAAAACTGACCCATCTATAGTACTCGAACTATAGTGTTTCCCAGTCAATATTTGGAAAGTTGAAGTCCCCCATGACAACTACCCTGTTTCTCTCACTCCTATCGAGAACCATCTTTGCTATCCTTTCCTCTACATCTCTGGAACTATTCGGAAGCCTATAGAAAACTCCAACAGGGTGACCTCTCCTTTCCTGTTTCTAACCTCAGCCCATACTACCTCAGTTGATGAGTCCCCAAACATCCTTTCTGCAACTGAAATAATGTCCTTGACCAACAATGCCACACCTCCCCCTCTTTTACCACCTTCTCTGCTCTTACCGAAACATCTAAATCCTGGAACTTGCAAACAACCATTCCTGTCCCTGCTCTATCCATGTCTCCGAAATGGCCACAACATCGAAGTCCCAGGGACCCATGCTGCAAGATCACCCACCTTATTCCGGACGCTCCTGGCATTGAAGTAGACACACTTCAAACCAACTTCTGCTTGCCGGTGCCATCTTGCTTCCCTGAAACTTTATTTCGGACCACCCTACTCTCAACCTTTTCTATACTCGAACTACAATTTTGGTTCCCATCCCCCTGCTGAATTAGTTTAAACCCACCCGAATAGCCTTAGCAAATTTTCCCCCCAGGATATTGGTACCCCTCTGGTTCAGGTGAAGACCATCTTGCTTGTAGAGGTCCCACCTACCCCAGAAAGAGCCCCAATTATCCAAGAATCCACAACCCTCCCTCCTGCACCATCCCTGTAGCCACGTGTTCAACTCCTCTCTCTCTCCCTATTCTTCGCCTCACTAGCACGTGGCACGGGGCAACAAACCAGAGACAATAACTCTGTTCGTCCTAGCTCTCAGCTTCCATCCTAGCTCCCTGAATTTCTGCCTTAAATCCCCATCTCTCTTCCTACCTATGTCGTTGGTGCCAGTGTTCCTGATGACTGGGGATGCTCACAGTCTCAGGATAGGAGTAGGACTGATGTAAGAATCTTTTTTTTGTGATGGGTTTATTGAAACTTCTGCTACTGAATGTGTTTGAGGCCAAAACGTTGGACGCTTTCACAAAGGAGTTAGACAGAGTTCATTGGTTAAAGGGATCGGAAGATGTTGGGAGGAAGTGGGGACAGGGTAAGGAGTCGGATGATCAGTCATTATTGTGCAGATAGAATAGCAGAGCAGACTGAAAGGGCCGAATGGCCTATTCCTGCTCTTGTTTGGACATTTGTGGCTGCGCAGGTGCTCGGTGTTTTGGGTGATGTGGATGTGGCAGTGTTCCAGCCCCCCTCTGGGAGAGAAGACTGGTGTGTCATCAGGGGCGAGGGTAAATGTCCCGTTGGTGCTCTGCCCACAGGGATCGTGAAAGCTCACAGGAAGGGAGGCCGAAGAGTTTTACTACTGTATCGAGAAGGACGGCCTGCAGAAGTGGTACAAGAGGATGGCAGTCATCCTGTCGCTGGAGCAGGGCAACCGGCTCAGGGAACAGTTTGGGCTCGACCCCTGCGAGGTCACCACCCCTCTCACCATGGCAGCTGACATCAGCTTGGGTAAGCGGGTACCGTAGCTCCCACCAGGGGTGTGGGGACAATCTCTGTGCTGCATGTTGCCGTGGGTGCCACCATCCCTTGGTAGACCCTTCATTCCTTGCTCAGGCCCCAGCAGTGAACGCAGTCGGGCTGTTCGACTGCAGCAGGCATCGCTGAACCTGATCTCCTTACCTGTTGCGAGGTAGGTGGCTGGAATTCCTGGCCCATTTCATTGGTGGGAAGGGCGGGGGTTGGTTTTGGGAGGGGGTGTTTTGAGTGGGGGTCGGGGGACTTTGGAGAAGGAATTGGCCATTCTGTGTGGGTGCACCTGGATAAACCCTGGCATTGCCCTCTTACAGATGACTGAGTGCAGAGTGGGCAGTAGGTACATGTGAGCCAGAACAACGTCTGACCACCAGGAGGCCATTCAGCATCTCATGTTTTTGCTATCTCTTTAAAAAGACGCCTCCAAGTAGATCCACTCTCCTTTTTTTGCCCAATGTAACCCCTCTGTTTATTTGATTTCTCCATTTTCCAAGGAATTTGTTTCCTTTCAGGAAACACGCTCCTGGTCACAGCAGCTCAGTGTGTTAAGAAAACATCCTCTCATCGCCCCGAGACTTTCTCACTAATTTACTGAAACCAGTGTCCTCTGGTTTCATACCAGCCTGCCATTTCTGTCGGCCTGCTGTCAGAATCTTACATCGTTTTGGACAGCTACATTCGGCAACTTACAGAAGCACAATCTCACCCCCTACCCTCCCCCCCTTCACTCCTCACAAACCTGTCACCTTGTGGCATGGTCACTGTTCAGATGTTTCAGGGTGGCACGGTGCCCCAGTGGTTAACGCTGCTGCCTCACAGCGCCAGGGACCCGGGTTCAATTCCAGCCTCTGTGTGGAGTTTGCACATTCTCCCCGTGTCTGCGCGGGTTTCCTCCCACAGCCCAAAGATGTGCAGGCTGGGGTGGGTTGGCCATGAGAAATTACCCATAGTGTCCAGGGATGTACAGCCGTGCAAGGTTACCGGTAGCAGGGCTTGGGTTTGAGTGGGAGGGTCACTGTGAACTTGAAGGGCTGAATGGCCTGTTTCCACACAGTAGGGATTCTATTCCTCCTGAGGAAGATGTCCAGACTTTCAGTATGGCTGAGGTCCCAGTCAGTGGGTTACAAATGTTTGGTATGAATTCCTCGCTCGTTTCATTCTGTTGTTTGAATTTTACAAGGCAGTGTAAATTAATTAACTGTCCTCGCTATGTATTGGACCCACTGGACCTCTCTGACCCTCTAATCTCTCCAGCCCTGTGATGCTGAGCTACTCATATACAGCTGGCCAAAATCACTTGGGGCCCCTATTTCTGTCTCTTTCCGCCCCCCCACTTTATAACAGGTTTTTTTCTTTGTTCAAACCCAGAGACTTCTGTCATCGGGCTGCGTGGCTCCGAGTCTCTCACCGATGGCTGAAGTCCCAACAATGTGCTGTGGGAGATTTTGTCACTGGGGGCGTTTCAGGGTGCTACACAAATGCAGGGTCTGGTTGAACGGCTGGGCCAGAGCAGCTGTCTGGGGCCCAGTTGTTCAACCACACCTTGCATTTACGTAACGCCTTTTAAGTACAGTAATGAAGCCTGTTGGGGGATTTTGTCGAGGTGTTGCCCTTAGGTCCGGTAGTGATGATGAGGGTTCCCTCTGCCCTGTGGGGTGTGTCTCTGGTGACGAGGCAATGTCTTGTTGCGACAGATAACCTGGTGGAAGGGAAGCGTAAACGCCGCACCAACGCTGGGCCCAGTACTCCGACCCGGAAACAGGGGGAGAGCCCCCGGAGCCCGGCCTTCTCTGGGAAACGGAAGCTGATGGGCTCGGATGAGGAGCGCTCGCCAGCGAAACGTGGTCGGAGACCGGGAACTACAAAATCCGGTAATGGCCGGGCTGTTTGGGGGAAGGGGGAAGGAAGGTAGCAGCTCATGTCGAGGCCATTCATCCATTGTGGCTCTGCTAGCTCCTTGTGAGAGCGATGTCTTTTATCACAAGCCTCCTCCCTTTTACTTACGGCTATTGACCCAGGTCCCTTTAGAGGTTGGGTATATTGGAGAGCGCCTTCAGCTCACCAGGCATTCCCAGCGGAGATGCGGAGGTTGTAGTGAGCAGGAATGTTGACGTTGAGTCAGAGTGTACTGAGACATTGCAAGGATTTGACAGGGGTAGGGGGAGGCCCACATAAACACAGTATCTCCACTTTTGTGCTGTGGGATTCAATCTAGAGACCCTTGACCGTGACCCTGACCTGTAAAAGATATTAATGAATCCAACTGGGAGTCGAGGAGTAACATCTCCATCTGAAGAATAGAGAGAAGGTGAAACTTTTGTGACGGGGATGGGGGAAATGGAGTCGAGGTCCAGCTCTGTTTTGAAGTGATGCTGGCTAATTTGGGGCAGAAGAGAACAGAGCAGGACCAGGCTGTGAAGATTGGAGGAGGCTAGACCGTGCGGGGGGCGGGAAGCGGTGGTGGGGGGTGGGGGTGGGTAGTCACAGGTGGGCAGAAGGGCCTGCTTCTGTAGATTCTATGTAACGAGCTGTGCTTTCCACACTACAGCAATTCTGAAGCCGACTGGGTTTCTCAGTCCCTCCGAGGGGGAGGTCTCCAGCGAATCCAGCTCCATGTTGGAAACCCAGCATGGCCCCATCCCAAAAAGACCCACCCTGTTTGTGGGGTATGCCTTCATCCTGACAGCAGCGAGTGAGTCAGACCGCAGGACCAACAAGCAAGCTCAGCCCGATGGAGCCATCAGCAGCGAGGAAGAGGAGGGTGAGATCGTCTGCCCTGGCTCCCGCGCAGTCCCCAAACCATCCCCCCCTCCCCCATCATTGTCTCACCATCCTACCCTCCCCCCATCACCATCTCACCATTCCACCTCCCCAATCAACCGTCTCTCCATTCCCCCGCCAATCACCGTCTCACCATCCCCCCCCCCCATCCCCCCCATCACCGTCTCACCATTCCCCCCATCCCCCCATCACCGTCTCACCGTTCCCCCCCATCACCGTCTCACCACCCCCCCCATCACCGTCTCACCATCCCCCCATTACCGTCTCACCATTCCCCCCCCCAATCACCGTCTCACCATTCTCCTCCCCCCGTCACTGTCTCACCGTTCCCCCCCCCATCTCCCCCATCACCGTCTCACCACCCCCCCATCCCCCCATTACCGTCTCACCATTCTCCTCCCCCCCACCCCCCAACGTCTCACGGTTCCCACCCCATCTCCTCCATCACCGTCTCACCATACCCCCCATCCCCCCCCATCACCGTCTCACCGTTCCCCCCCCATCCCCCCCATCACCGTCTCACCATTCCCCCCATCACCGTCTCACCGTTCCCCCCCATCACCGTCTCACCACCCCCCCCCATCCCCCCATCACCGTCTCACCATCCCCCCATTACCGTCTCACCATTCCCCCCCAATCACCGTCTCACCATTCTCCTCCCCCCGTCACTGTCTCACCGTTCCCCCCCCCATCTCCCCCATCACCGTCTCACCACCCCCCATCCCCCCATTACCGTCTCACCATTCTCCTCCCCCCCACCCCCAACGTCTCACGGTTCCCACCCCATCTCCTCCATCACCGTCTCACCATACCCCCCATCACCGTCTCACCGTTCCCCCCCCCCATCTCCCCCATCACCGTCTCACCATACCCCCCATCACCGTCTCACCATTCCCCCCGCCATCACCGTCTCACCACCCCCCCCCATCCCCCCATCACCGTCTCACCACCCCCCCATCCCCCCATTACCGTCTCACCATTCCCCCCAATCACCGTCTCACCATTCTCCCCCCCCCTCACCGTCTCACCGTTCCCCCCCCATCTCCCCCATCACCGTCTCACCGTTCCCCCCCCCCCATCTCCCCCATCCACCGTCTCACCATACCCCCCATCTCCCCCATCACCATCTCACCATACCCCCCATCCCCCCCATCACCGTCTCACCGTTCCCCCCGCCATCACCGTCTCACCACCCCCCCATTCCCCATCACCGTCTCACCATACCCCCCATCCCCCCATCACCGTCTCACAATACCCCCCATCCCCCCATTACCGTCTCACCATTCCCCCACAATCACCGTCTCACCATTTCCCCCCACAATCACCGTCTCACCATTCCCCCCAATCACCGTCTCACCATTCCCCACAATCACCGTCTCACCATTTCCCCCCATCATCGTCTCACCATCCCCTCCTCATCTCTCCCATCTCCCCCATCACTGTCTCACCATCCCCTGTCTCACCATCTCCCCCATCAGCGTCCTACCATTCCTCCCCCCCCCACCCATCTCCCCCATCACCATCTCACCATTCCCCCCATCACTACCTCACCATCCACCCCACCCACCATCACCGTTTCACCATCCACTCCCACCCCCACCATCACACCATCCCCCCCATCTCCCCCATCGCCATCCTAACCATTCCTCCCGCCCATCTCCCCCAGCACCATCTCACCATTACCCCCCCCATCACTGTCTCACCATTCTCCCCCCCCATCACCCTCTCACCATTCCCCCCCCACCACCATCACTGTCTCACCATTTCCCCCCGTCACCGTCTCACCATCCACCCCCTCCCACCGTCACCGTCTCTCCATCATCGCACGCCACCCCCACCCCCCCGCCCCCGCCCCCAAAATCCCATCTCTCCATTGTGTCTCACCTTGTTTACTATTTGATCATCATGGCCAAGCCTACAGCAGCTGGTGATGGCAATAAGGTTAGGGTTCAGAGGGAGAGCTGGGAATGTGAAACATGGCGAGAAAGAGAGAGGTGGGGGACACCGCTGCAGAATGGGGGTAATGGGGAGAGAGGGGTTTGGTCATAAGGGTGGGTACAGGGAGACAGGTTGGGGAGAGAGACAGGCCATTGGGGGTTTTGGAGGGGACTGAGACAGGGAGTCGGGGGGGCGGGGATTGCGGAGGGATGGGGGAGGGGTAGGTAGTAATCTTTTTAGTCTCTAGCCAATCCCTGTGAGACTTTGTGTGTGGTTTTTAATTAACCCGTTCAGAGATGTTAAGATACACCACCTCAGGGGGCAAGTGGGACTTGAGCCTGGGACTCCTGGCCCAGAGGTAGGGACGTTAGCCCTGTGACCCAAAAGCTTATTCTGGTGACTTTGCTAACTGCATCACGTGTTCCCACCCCAGCTTTTGGGATATGTGGGGATGGGGGTGTCAGGAGTAGGTGGAAGCTGAGTTAGTAAGTGGTGAGTGTACAGGTTCATCTGTCTCCACAGTGATGTGCGTACAGACTCTGAGATCTTGGGGGGGCGGGGAGGGGGGGTCTGCTCTTTGGCAGAGGGGGAATGGAATAGAAACACCTCCCTGCCTGCACTGAGCATGGGTGAGGGCTCGTGCTCAGATCTGACTGTGTCCCTGTTTATCTGTTAGAGTTTGTGGAGACCGCAGCCTACAACAAACAGTACACTGAGAGGCAGCTCCGAGCTGGTGGGGGCTACATCCTGCAGGATTTCAATGAAGCCCAGGTAAGGGAAACATTGGTTCCCGCCCCACCCACCCAACCCCTCCCTGATCTCGGGGGAGACAGCCGAAGGCAGTGAGCTCAAGATGAGGCTGTTCTCAACAAGACTTGCATTTATATAGTGCCTTTCCCCAGCTCGGGACACCCTGAAGCACTTTACAGCCCCCATTGAAGTGTAGCAGCGCTGCAAATTTGTGCAAGATCCCACAAACAGCAATGTGACAATGTTGTTGGCTGAGGGATAAGTATTGGCCAGGACAGTTAGGGAGACTGCACCATGCCCGCCCTTCAGAGGCTGGGGATCTGTTACAACCGAGAGAGAGGGAAGGCAGAGCCTTCTGATTTAACAATTAATCAGACAGATGGTATCTCTCTGCCAGGGCAGCACTCCCTCCAGCTTGTTACTGTCTGTAAGCCTGGTGGATAGACTAGCTCCTCTGCAGTGGGCTGAACAAGGGGAGGCAATGGCCTGGTGGTATTATCACTGGACTGTTAACCCAGAGACCCAGATAATGTTCTGGGGGTCAGAGTTTGAATTCTGTCAGAGCAGATGGTGGAATTTGAAATCTGTAAAATATCTGGAGTTAACAATCTAATGATGGCCATGAACCCGTTGCCGATTGTTGGGAAAAAACCCATCTGGTTCACTAATGTCCTTCAGGGAAAGAAACTGCCATCCTTAACTGGTCTGGCCTATATGTGACTCCAGACCCCACAGCAATGTAGTTGACGCTGAGCTGCCCTCTGGGCAATTAGGGATGGGCAATAAATGCTGGACTGGCCAGCGACACCCTCATCCTGTGAGTGAATAAACTTAAAAACACACGTGACAGACTCCTGACTCTGAACTGTCCCTTTTCACAATGGACAGGCACACAGTGCTCAGTGAGAGCCTGCTACAGGTGCAGTATGCAGTAACTGACACGTTATAGCAATCCCCAGGAGAGTGTGTGTGGTGTCTGTGTCAGAGAGAGAGAGAGAGAGAGAGAGGAACGAGCCTCCCAGTGCACACCCACCGCTTTAAAATAACAATGTGCATTCTCTCTGATCCAGGGGTGGGAGAAAGAGAAAGAGAGAGAGAGAGAGAGCACCCCTCAGAGTGTCCCTGGCAGGTTATGGCAGCTGGAGTGCCTGATTTTCACGCCAGTTAGATTCAGCACTGAGATTGACATCAACTCTCTCTTAAAGTGTGGCCCAGTTTGTGTGAAACCCAGCACCTCTTCAGCGAAAGCTCTACTGTGTAGAGGTGTTGACACTCTGAGTCAGACTAATGTTTTCCCGGGGTTGTGTTTCAGTGTAAAGCTGCATACCAGTGTATCCTGATCGCTGACCAGCACTGTCGGACAAAGAAGTACTTCCTGTGTATTGCCAGTGGAGTCCCGTGTGTGTCGAACCTCTGGTTAGGGACAGCTGCCTGGCCAGTCAGCTCCAGCCATACAGAATTACCTGCTTCCAGCAGGATACAGCGTGAGGCTGACCGCATCCTGGAATGGTAAGAGCACGGAATCTCCCCTTACTGCATCGGGTTTTCACTTGTGTACCCCACAGAATCTACACCTCCCCACCCATTCTACTCCCCAGCCCCATCGCTGAGTCTACTCCTCACACAGTCAACCCCCCCCACCACTTCTGCACCGCCATCTCTGTCGCTAACTCCACCCACAGCCTCACCCCCCCCGACATCACTGACTCTATTCCCCCCCTCCCACAGCGTCACACCCCCCTCCTACAGCCTCACCCCCCCCGATATCACTGACTCTATCCCCCCCCTCCTACAGCCTCACATCCCCCTCCTACAGCCTCTCACCCCCCCCACAGCCTCACAACCCCCCCCCCCACAGCCTCCCCCCGCCGATATCACTGACTCTATCCCCCTCCTACAGCCTCACACCCCCCCCACAGCCTCACAACCCCCCCCCCCACAGCCTCCCCCCGCCGATATCACTGACTCTATCCCCCCCCCCTACAGCCTCACTACAGCCTCACACAACCCCCACAGCCTCACGCCCCCGATATCACTGACTCTATCCCCCCCCCCTACAGCCTCACTACAGCCTCACACAACCCCCACAGCCTCACCCCCCCCGATATCACTGACTCTATCCCCCCCCCTCCTACAGCCACCCCCCCTCCTACAGCCTCACCCCCCCGATATCACTGACTCTATCCCCCCTCCCACAGCCTCATCTTTGTTCAAGACACGTGAAACTTTGAAGTTGATGTGATCTCAATGACCTTGTCTCCTTTCCAATATATTCATGCTTCCTGTTTGCCTCCTCCCTCCTCTCTTTCTTTCACCCCTCCCTCCCTCCTCTCATTCGTTCTTTCTTTCTTTCTTTCTTTCCTTCTTTCCTTCTTTCTTTCCTTCCTTCTTTCCTTCCTTCTTTCTTTCTTTCCTTCTTTCCTTCCTTCCTTCTTTCTTTCTTTCTTTCTTTCTTTCTTTTCTTTCTTTCTTTCTTTCTTTCTTTCTTTCTTTCTTTCTTTCTCTCTTTCTTTCTCTCTTCTTTCTTTCTCTCTCTCTTTCTTTCTCTCTCTCTTTCTTTCTCTCTCTCTTTCTTTCTCTCTCTCTTTCTTTCTCTCTCTCTTTCTTTCTCTCTCTTCTTTCTTTCTCCCCTTCCTCCCACCCCCCCCTCGTTCTCCCCTCCCTCCCTCCCTCCCCTCTCGTTCTCCCCTCCCCCTCCGTCCCTGTTGTTCACTGCTCCCTCTTTGCTCTCTCGATTCCTCAGGCATCCCCGGAGCACTCCGTTCAAGAACATGAAGCTGCTGCTCGTGTCGGACCAGCAGAAGGCTTCCTCAGCCTGTGGTCGGAGATCCTGATGATGGGAGGGGCAATGTCAGTTAGGCAGCACAACTCCTCAGCTCACAATAAAGGTCAGCGCTAGCCGGACCCAAACACTCGGTCCTGGGGTTGTGGGGGATGGGGGGGAGGGATATCCGTGACGTTGTGGGAAATCTGTACGCTGTACTTGCTTTACTATTGAAATAGGAAGGCGGGATAATGTACATAAAATGTGGAGTTTTGAAAATGAGGATTGGAGCAATCCTTTACACTGTCCCCCATCAAACACTGCCAGGATAGGAAGAGCACGGGGTTCAATACAGA